>NW_023270709.1:10026437-10144102 GCF_011800145.1 Mirounga leonina
CACGTTCTGCATGGAGCACTGGGTGTTATGCACAAACAATGAATCATGGAACACTACATCTAAAACTAATGATGTAATGTAATCGGCGATTAACATAACAATAAAAAAATTTTAAAAAAGGGCCTTGCAGTGAATTTAATATAAAATAAGACACACACCCTTATTTACATGATATATTTGTTACATATTAACTTGATAAATAAGACACACATACCCTTATTATCTGATATATTTATTAAAAAGAAAATTTTCTGTGCTTTGCTCCTCAGGGCTCTCCCTTGGGAATGCATTCTCAAATTATTCCTTTTATTTGGCACCCCAAAGGCTTTTACACTCCTGTTAGTGTGCTTTAAGATTCAGGAGGGGAGATAAGAAAGGAGAATCAGCACAATCTCATGCTCATCAGCTTTAGGAAAGAATTTGTATCGAAAAAGGTTCTGGAAATGTAATCTACTTTTAGAAATCCTCCATGCTGATACCCCCTCCAGAAAAATCTTTGTCCTTCCCCAGGGGTTTGTGGATCCCGTTTGGGAGATTACTGATTTAGAGCACATGACTCTTTTGCCGGCATATACATAGAGGGAAAGGTCAAGGGAAAGCGTCTCCAAAGACACTGAAAAATTAACCAAAGAGTAGACAGAAGTTTAAAAATAGGTAGAAGAATGCAAAGAAAAATGAGACCCACGAGACTAGTTCACATGGATCCTCAAACTGAAAATGTGTAGATAAAGTTAGAGGGGGAGACAGGCAGACAGGCTGGCAAAGGCTTCATGAGTCTCATGGAGAATGGGTAACGTGCTCCTAAGTGGCTAGTTCCAAAATGTCTTGAGAGCTTCCTTTTTGGAAGTGCTCTGGGCTGGTAGTCCTTTCTTTCCCAGCTTGTAGGATTTCTTCAGAGACTCTCCTCGGCTGGCCTTTTAAAAATGACCCTTCTAGGGTGGGAGGATGGGTTAGCCTGGTGATGGGTATTGAGGAGGGCACGTTCTGCATGGAGCACTGGGTGTTATGCACAAACAATGAATCATGGAACACTACATCTAAAACTAATGATGTAATGTATGGGGATTAACATAAGAATATAAAAAATTAAAAAATAAAAAAAAATGGAAAAATAAATGACCCTTCTATTTAAGATTCAGAAGAGGCTTTAAGCGGTCTCTGATGACCGTGGCCAGGCTGCAGCGTGCCTCGCCGGACCTAGAGGCCGCTGCTTTTCACACCCTCCAGTGGTCCCCAGGAGTGGGGGCTGCTGGGCTGGCTTGCGTCCCTTGCTCGCTCAGGGTTTGTCAGGTTTTCACTTGGGGCCATTCCTTCTGTCAGTTCTGAGCAATACCCTGTGTTCCAGAAGCTTCTTGTGTTTTACCAATTGCCACAGCCAGGTTTCGGAACCCATGCCACGTGTTTTGATGTTGGCTCAACTCACACAGCTGTTCTTGCTGGTGTGTGTGTGTGTGTGTGTGTGTTCAAGTTTGTTTTCAAGTATTTTCTTCACATGGTCCCCTTCCTCCTGCCCCCTCCACTTTGGGATTTTTCTAGCATCTGGCAGAGAGGGTAAGGCAACAGTGCTGGTAGAGTTTGTCATTGCCCATCACGGTCGTGAGGCCTTTGTAGTAAGAACAACACAGAACAAAACCCTAAACCACCAGGTTCCTCTCTCAAGGCATGTCAGATGTCCCTGCATCGGGCACTGCCAGATGTCCAAATGTCCAAATACTGCCTCCGGAACGTTTTCCCACCACGACGCTTCCCAGCTTCTCCGAGGAACGTCTTTCTCTCCTTTTCCTCTCGTCACGTGGAAGGGCTCTAACTCCTGCCTCTCCAGGTCCACTTACCTTCCTTCTCCTGCACAGGTTCTTGTTCACCCATCCGTCGCTCCTGTCCGTGAGCATTTAAACATGCTTCCGTCTTCCAGTCTCCCACGGGAGCCCTCCCTGACCCTCCCATCCTCACGCACGCGCCGTCTTGCTCCTCCCCTGTATGGACAGAATTCCTGAAAGTGGTTGTCTGCCCTCTTCCTGCCTTCCCTCCCCCAACTGCTTCCCCCATCACAGGGTAGACGGGGAGTGGATATTTACAGCGGAGGTTGGAAAGCTTTATTTTCTCTTTGTTGAAGTTCTGAGATTTTTACAATACCCGGGCACTCTTCTGGGGTATTTCCAGCAGACGCATTAGCTATCCCCTCATGCGTTTGCATTCACTCCTGGCACTTTGGGGAGACTGCGCCATGATGTTCTTTCTGCTCCATCTCTTCTCCTTTGGGGAGCACTGTCATCTTCTGGATTCTATGCTGCCCCACTCTTGGTTTTCTCTCTGCTCTTTCTGGCTCCTGCCTCGCTCTGTCCTCTTTATATAAAGCACTTATATGTCAGAGTTTCTGGGCCCTGCCCTTGGCTCTCATGCCTTCTCCGGGCTCTCAGTGGCAACCCATCTTCTCCCAAGGCTTCAATTTGTCATTGAGCTGTTGTCTGTGAAGTCTGTATATCTAACCCAGAAGTTCCTCCCTCTCTCTTTCTGCCTCCAGACCCTTCAAACTGCCTTCTGAACACTGGTGCTTGAAAGTCCCAGGGACCCCTCAAATGTAGCATGTAGGAAACTTACCACCCTTTCTTTGTCCCCTGTCCAGAGAATGGCATCGCTATACGCTCAGCTTCCTAAGCTGGCAAAAAGGCATTCTCTTAGATTCTTCTTTCCTTCCTCTTGCCACCCCCCACGTACCAATTTCAACTGCCAAATCGTATCAATTCTACCTCCTTAACGTTTCACATCTGTCCTCTTGTTTTTATCCTTCTCCACACTTCATCTCTTACTTAAAAGTCAATTTCCTGGAAGGCTTCCTTGTCTTCACAAAAACATGTTGGGTTTGTGCATCAGTCAGAGAAGCAGAACCAGTAGGATGGATGGATGGATGGATGGATGGATGGATGGATAGGTGCATAGGAATTTATTTTAAGGAATTGTGTCATGCATATGTGAGTGCCAACAATCCCAAACTATAGAGTAGGCCAGCAGGCTACAAACCCAGGCAGGAGTTGATGTTGCAGTCTTGAAGTAGAATTTCTTCTTACTTGGGGAAACGTCTGTTTTTGCTCTTAAGGCTTTCAACTGACCAAGCCCCACCCACATTATCAAGGGAAATCTCCTTTACTTAAACTTAACCGATTGTAGATGTTAGTCACATCTATAAAACATCTTTACAGCAACACCTAGACTCGTTTTTGATTAATAACTGGATACTATTAACTAGCTGAGTTGACACATAAAACTAACCATCATAGTTCTCCTTCTGGGTGGATGTTCCCAGAGCACACATCTCTGAACCTATGTTTCACTCTATGGAAATGGGCTGAGTACTCATCTGTGTCTCCACTGGACTGTGGGCAGGGATTGTATGTTGTCTACCCAATGCCTGCATAAAATAGGAATGCACAGACAGACATATACTCATACACACATGCATGCATACATATGTAGGAGTAAAATGAATGTATGAATATTTTCTTAGTCTGTGTTTTCATGGATTATCTGTAGGAAGCAGACAATGGTCCCAAATGTAGAACCAGTGACAAATGACTTTTTTTTTTTAGAAAGAGACTGCACACATGCAAGTGGGGGGAGGGGCAGAGGGAGAGGGAGACTGAGAATCTTAAGCAGGCTCCATGCCCCGTGCAGAGCCCAACACAGGGCTCGATCTCACCACCCTGAGATCATGACCTGAGCTGAAATCAAGAGTTGGATGCTTAATGGACTGAGCCACCCAGGCACCCCGACAAATGACATTTGATGGCAGCAGACAGTTGCCAGGTCAGTAACAACATTTCAGGGTTTACCATAGCCTAGGATCCAATGGTAGATAAACTGCAAGAGAGAAAGAAAAGATAGGTCACTTTGCCCCTAAATATTTCATACTTAAGAGACTAGTAATGCTAATTACTAATTATCTGTACCATATCAAGTACTCGAAAATGGTCACATGATTTTTCATTATGTATCAATTAGGTCATTCATTTTGGGGTTCAAGAATTATAATTTCTTTAGTTTTCTATAAATGAGTTTGCCTCTCATCCCCATGTATGCCTGATGGCAGAAACTTAATAGAGTCTTTAAGTGCCAGGAAAACTTAGTCAATTCAAAGTTTTCTCAGTTAAATGTTAGTAGTCCTTCTCTGTGGGGTTGCGTCGCATTTGTGGGGCATTCATATAACTTCAAAGAAGTGAGGGAAGACATCCGTCATCAGTTGCCATCTTTCCAGGAATACCCACTGGGATGTAGGTGTTCTCACCTCGTCCCCAGGTACTGTCCTACCTCTACCTTGATGTCTGCTGATGGGTCTGTGATTGTACCTGAACTCCAGCCATCTAGCCCAGGCCAGGATCTGCTGCTCTCACACAGCAAAGCCTTTTCAGAGCTGCCGGCTACATCTCCACTAATTCCATTCTCAAGCATATGGGGAAGGTATCCTTCTCCCATTCCCTCTGGGATCTCTAGGAAATTCTCTGTGACTCTCCCATTCACCTATGCAACCACTTTAGTAGTCTGCTCTCTCTGTCCCCTGGTGCTCTTGGGGACTCTGTATCCCTTAGGGCTTCAGACCTTTGTTTCCATCTGTATCCCCAGACCCATCTGAAAGTTGTTATTCTCATCCCTGAGCTCTGCCTATGGGTAAGGTCTTTCCCAGAAACCCACATTGGTGTCTGTCCTTTTGGTATTCCCTCTTGCTCCTTACTGTCCCATGACCTAGAAATTTCCCTTTCAGGTGTCTGGGAAAGAGTGGAGGGAGATCCACCTGGTTCTGTGCAGACCTGTTTATGGAAGGATCTTGACTTTTGAAACAGAAAAGGCAAAAGTTGGGTTGTTTTGTTCTTTTGTTGATTTCTCTGTGAAATGGATTGATATATGTCAACCAATGTCTAGTATCCCAGGTGGAAAACTGTTGAAGAATAGGAAGGGAGATAGGAAAATAATACAACTAATACATTAGTTGAAATCTTACAATAAATTCTGCCACATTTACTACAATCCCAGGAAATAGCACTCTCACCCCCAAATTAAAGATGAGGAAATGCAGAGAGTTTGAGGAGCTGTGACTTGCCCAAGTTCTTAAGTGGTAGGGCAAGGGTTTGGACACAGATTGGTCTTACTTCACTATGCCATACTGTTTGTAAGGAGAGACCATGGAGGAATAATTTTCCCAGGGACAACTGACACAGTGTGAAAAGAACTGTGAGAGCAGGCTGTCCTTATACTCCTAGGGAAAAGTTTCTAGATCTCAGAATCCCAGTACTGTGCAGGAAACAGAGTCATTTAAACAATTATGCTCTCTCAGTGTTTATTAAACTACAAAATAGCGTAACTGCTGCCCAGTCAAAAAAAAAAAAAAAACACTTTGCTAGATAGTAGAGGTAAAGCACCTTCTGTATGCTTTCTTTTGTGGACACAGTGGGAATGAGGCGCATAGTCTCTGTGTCTAGAACCTTTCCTGGGGAAAAAACAGAGAGGTAGGACATTTTCATTTACACACAATCTGGGATTTTGAAAGAAACTTGCACCAGGGGCACAGAAGCCCCAGGGAAGGAACTTGGCTCAGTCTGAAGTGGTTGGTGCAGGTCCCCCAAGGGTGGAGTCAAGTCCCAAGGAAAGAAGAGTTGGCCCGGGAAGATGATCTGGAGGGTGTGACTAGGGCAGAGGGTGGGTGGTGGTCCCAGGCTGAGAAGAGGAGAGCAGGTTATGGAGTTGTAAAACAGCCCTGTTAGTTCAGGGATTTCCAACACAGAGCATTATGGTTGGACAAGGAAGCAAGGTCCTGGTCACAAGGGGCCAGTTTGTCATGAAACTAATTAGATTCAACCCTGTAGGTATTAACAAGCCATTGAAGGAAATTAATCAGGAGTGATATGACCATATTTGTGTTTTTAGGTGCACTGCTGAGGGGCTGTGAGGAGGGTGGATGGGATAGAAGATGGGATGCTCTCCTATTGTCCAGCAGAGAGATGCAGGCCTGGGCTGAGGTAGTGACAGTGTGGATGGAGAGCAGAGCCAAAGATACTGGGGACATCCAACTGGTGGGACTTAGCAGGGATTGGAAAGGGGAAGGGATGTTAGGGAGTGAGGTGTTGGAGAGGACTCCCAGACACCTGTCTTGGGTGCACAGCTGGAGGGTGATACCTCTAAATGAGTTAGAGAATGAGGGGCGTGTTAGGGTTCTCCAGAGAAACAGAACATTAGGAGATATATATACATATTTGTATATAAAATAGATATTTACAAATTACACATTTATATATAAAATACATATACATATATGTGTATATATAATATCAATTTATAATATATTCTTATGTACTTTAATATATTTACTATAAATTTATAACATACATACTATACATGTGTATAAATGTATAATTTTTTATATATAAGATATATCCTGGGTTTATATACTTGTATAAATTTACATATTATATATTTATATATTACAATGATTATAACTATATAAAATATGTATTATAAATTTATATTATATAGATGGAAAAGGAGATTTATTATGAGGAATTGGCTCATGCAATTATGGAGGCTGAGAAGTCCCAAGTTGGAGACCCTACAAAGCTGGTGGAGTAATTCAGTCAGAGTCTAAAGGCCTGAGATCCAAAGATGTAAATCCCAGCTGAAGTCAGAAGATGAGATGTCCCGTTCAAGCAATGAGCTTGAGCTGGACAAAGAAAAAAAGAAGTGAATTCCTCTTCCTTCCACCTTTTGTTCCATTCAGGCCCTCACAGACTGGAAGAGGCCTGGCCACATTGCAGAGGGCAGTCTGCTTTCCTGCATCTGCCCATTCAAATGCAGGTCTCATCCAGAAACCCCCTCCCAGACCCAGTGTTTGGTCTGGGCACTGGTGGCCAACTTGACCCATAAAATTAACCATCATGAGGAGGAAGAACAGTAGGTTTGCGGGAAAGATTGAGTTCAGTTTGAAATATGTTGAGTTTGAGATACTCTTGGGAAATATCAAGTAGGCAGTTGGAATCAAGTCTGTAATTTGTAAGAAAGGTCAAAAGTAGAGGTTTGGAATTTGCAGTCTACGGCATGGAGTGATAGTTGTTACGGTAAAATGGGTGTGATTGCCCAGGGAGAGTCCCCAAGGTGAAGGTAAAATAGCTCCTGGGGTAGATTAAGATGGAAGTGGAAGAAGAGGATCCTGGGAAAGAGGCTGAACAGAATCAGAAACTCATGGGATCCAAAAAGCAAAGGAGGCAAGCATTCAAGAAGGGTAATGTCACATCCTGCAGAGAGATCTTGAAAGAAAAAGAAGAGTGCCATCTTTGTTGCCATGGGAGAGCTCATTGGTGACTGGAGGGAGGAATGCTTTGGCAGACACATGGAAGATGAAGACCAACTTAGCCATTGTGGCCATGAAGGTCTTGGTTTAGTTGTAGGAAAGTCCTTTCAGTGTTTGGTGGAAAAATGTTATTTTCACCCTGTTCTCCACATTGTTGCATTAAGGCATTTTAATAGTATTTCTCCCTCATGTGTAGGAGTATTTGCTCTGGACTTTGTCTTGATGCCAGAATATCTTAGCTAATTTTTCCTAAATTCTTGTCAGTTATATTATGGACATTCTGTTTAGAGAAGAAAAATTGTATGTGTTGAATGTTTTAACTTCCATGGGGCCTAGAATTCATGGTGAAGTAGTTTCTATTTTGCCAGAAAAGGTAATACTTACACAATAATGTTTTCTCTTTTATTACTTAACTCTTAGTATAATTGATACATAATGGAATTTTAGGTTCATTTCATTTAATATTTACTCTGTAAGCAAATTAGCGGCAGACTTCTTTTTAACAAGAGAAGGCTGTTGGGTTCACAATTAAATCACATCTTTAGATTTTGTAAATTAGTGCAGTAATTCCCTGAAATAATCTTCTTCTTCTCAATTCACAGCTATCCAAATCTTTCTGGATGATTGATTCTGCTTTCCAGATATCAGCATGGTCAGTCTTAGGCTCCCAAACAGAAGTCCAAGTCATTTCATTGTTGGGTGGGTTGAGGCTTATTTTTATTATTCATCAATTTAAATCCTAAAACTCTGGACCTGTAAAGTATCTTCTTTAAAGAATACTTTATGAAGTACTACCTATTCACAATAAGCTTCATTGCAGACTCACAAGTCCAATAATGAGGATTTGGTAAAGCAATAGGAAACTTTGCAGTAAGTACAACAAATATACATCATCATACTCTTTGTGGAGATGACACACTGGAAATTTCAGGTGGTGCTTATTTTTAAATGTATGCTCTATTTAATGTGTCCCTAAGTTCACAGACTCCAAAATAAATCCAGCACAGGCAGCACCCCCTCTGTCATCCACTACACAAAACATGGGCTGTCACCAATCCCAAGCAGTGAAGTGTATAGTTGCTTCAACTTTCTCTTGGCATATAAAGCTACGGAACTAATCTTCTAAGAGGTGATGTATTTTAATCCTAATAAGTACCTGAGAATTCATTGAGTGAAAAGTTAAGGTTAGCAATCGACCTTGGCCAATTGATGGTTATAAATTATTTCAGTGTCAAATTGTGTTTTAGATGAGAAACAAGAGTGGGTGTTGAGAGGGAGTAATAAACCATCAAACTTCGAATGGCAACATGTCATCACACCACTGTTTTACTGGACATCATTCACAAGCGTACCTTTGATTTATTTTTCTCACTGGGTTTGTAAATCTCTTTCTTGGAGTACAAATTGCATGAGTAGTAAGTTCCATGTGCCAGGAGATTGCTTGGTTCATCTCTTAGACTTCAACTTTATTAATAACAACAACAAAAAAGTGGATTGATGTAAGCTTGAGAGAACCCCAAAGTGAAAAAAAAATTATTTTAGACTCTTCTTTTTTATTTATGTGTATTTTTTACTAAGTGAACTCCTCTATGATCATTTGTTCCATTATGATGCTTTGAGAAATGTATAAACTAGCAACTGAAAAGGTCAGACATGTTGATTGGTCCGTCCTCCTGGGATAGAGTGACTTCTGCTTGCCATTATGTTGTGGGCCTTGTGCTTCTTCTAACGTTATTTTCCTTAAGCGAAATTTGCCTCTAGAAACCGTCTAGTAGTTTAATCTTGGTTTCTTCATTAGTGGATTTGTTTGGTTGCATGAAGTACTAAGGAGACCGTCTGAGATTAACTATACAACTCCAGTTTCACATATTCATGGAAATGTACCAAGTGCATTCATCTCCGTAGAGTCCATTAACCTTATATTTTAAGGCCATAAGCTACACTTTTAGGCTAAATCATCCAGTTCCTTGCCATGAGTCGTGAGATAGAACTGGATGCAACGCCAGAGAACTGAGGACTCTGGGATCAGCAGGAACCACAGAGATTGTCTTAGTCTGTTTGGGGAGCTATAAAAGAATGCCATAGACTGGGGGGCTTATAAACAACAGACATTTATTCCTCACAGCTCTGGAGGCTGGGAAGTCTAAGGTCAAGGCACCAGCAGATTTGGTGTCTGGTGAGAGTTCACTTCCTGACCAGGCTTAGCCAGCCATCCTCTTGCTGTGTCCTCACCTGGAAAAGGGGTGAGACAGCTCTCTGGGTTCTTTATAAGTGTAGTGGCTCCATTCAAGAGGGTTTCACCCTGGTGACCCTAAGCACCTTCCAAAGGCCCACCTCCTAATGCCATCACTTTGGGTTGGGATTCAGGATTTCAACGTACGAATTTTGGGAGACACCTTCCGTCTGTAGCAGAGGTGATCTGGGTCATTTTCTTCACCTTACAGATGGAGATCTGAGACCCAAGGACGTCCAGTCCATGTTCACAGTCACACCGGCTCTCAGAGCTGGTACTGGGGGACCACCTTCCATCCAGTTCTCCAGTATAGGGCACACAGATATCTCAGCAAATATCCCATATCATCGTTGGAAGCAAGCAAAAACACACCTGTTCCATGTGTTCCCATGTTCTCAACAATCTATTTTCCTACTCCCAAAGACAGTGACATTTTGTCATTCCCATTCATCGTGAGGGTAAAGACTCTGATATCCCTTCCACGGTCCTGCACTGAAGACTGCTGTGTGCCACACGCTGGGCCAAGGGTGGGAGTTCAAGGACAAATGAGACACCTGTCAATATGAAGTATTTCTAAATGGTCCTTGATCCCCACACCACACGTAGCCTGAGGAAGATGATCTCCAAAGTAATTTCCTTAGATTCAGACTTAACAACAACTGGCCTTGGCTCAGGAACCAAAGAAACCCCTGCTGGGATTGGAGGTGGCTCTATTTCACAGATTCTCGGGCCAGATGCCAGAGTGATACAGGGAAACCGGGACCGTGGTCACCAATGGGCCTTCTGGCAGGCTTCGGGAGATTGGATCATCTCATTACATCATTTTTAATTATTACCTCTTGACCTCACTCACTCACTTTCTCTCACCACATCATGTACTGATTTTAATTGGTCAGTAGCCTAAGAGTAACAAGCTTACGTGAACTTTCCAACATAGAGCATGAAAACTTCAGCTACTGCGAATTCCAGGGTTTTGGATGGTAAAATCTGGCAAAGACTCCAAAGGAGGCAGAGAGGAGAGAACAGCTTATTCAACAGAATAACCTCATTTTGAGGCCAGAGTGCCAAGCTAATTTGTTAAGATTACTGTACTCACTTCTCAATTATCCATTTCAAGGATTATTTACATTGTGGATTTTCAATGGTCACCGGGTCTCAGCCAATCAAAGCAGGGGGTCAGGGTCAGATGCCGAATCAGTTATTGTGTGTAAAGTAGAATTCAGAAAACTGCCAGTAACTTGGATTAATTCAGGAAAGGCTTGATGAAATTATTGAAGAAATTAAAGTTATGATTGTTTCCCCCCCAAAGAAAGGCTATTTAATTGTAGCTGAATGTCATTAGGCAAGTTACTTAACTCTTCTGGGCCTCGGATTTTCCCTGTAAATAAGGAGAAGGAATGAATGAACGAAGGAACAAATCCTCTGACCATCCACTCATTCATTTACCAAAATGAATATTCAGGTCTCTTCCAGTGCCAACACCTTATAAGCATAGGACCATTACTTTAAAATACCTGCAGTAACTGGTAGTGAGTTAGTCCAGCATCCCAACCAGTTAGCTTACTTTAATAGTCATTTATAATTGACAATAGCACCAGCCAAGCCTACGGTCCCTGAATTACAGTGTTTGTGAAAAAAAAAAAAATGTCTACAGGGCTTAAAAGCATATAATCTTAGGATCTTTAAAACTTGAAAGGAGCTTGATTTTAGTCCACACCCTCATTAACAGTTGTTTCTTCCCTTCATATGTGTCATTTCCATTTGCTTAAGGGACCCATTGTTTATTGGTAAGTCCAAATGATGAAGGGTCAGGTGCCATCTAGAAAGCAGACATTCCAGGGGCGCCTGGGTGGCTCAGTCATTAAGCATCTGCCTTTGGCTCAGGTCATGATCCCAGGATCCTGGGATCCAGCCCCATGTCAGACTCCCTGCTCAGCCTCTCTCCCTCTGCTTCTCCCTCCCACCTGCTTCTGCTCTCTCTCTCTCATAAATAAATGAAATCTTAAAAAAATAAAAGCAGACATTCCAAATTAATGAAGTCTTGAATTGATGTTCTAGTGCATGATGCTTTTTTTTTGACCTTTTTTGTTATGTTAATCACCATACATTACATCATTAGTTTTTGATGTAGGATTCCATGATTCATTGTTTGTGCATAACACCCAGCGCTCCATGCAGAACGTGCCCTCTTTAATACCCATCACCAGGCTAACCCATCCTCCCATCCCCCTCCCCTCTAGAACCCTCAGTTTGTTTTTCAGAGTCCATCGTCTCTCATGGTTCGTCTCCCCCTCTGATTTCCCCCCCTTCATTCTTCCCCTCCTATTATCTTCTTCTTTTTTTTTTCTTAACATATATTGCATTATTTGTTTCAGAGGTACACATCTGTGATTCAACAGTCTTGCAAAATTCACAGCACTCACCCTAGCACATACCCTCCCCAATGTCTATCACCCAGCCACCCCATCCCTCCCACCCCACCCCCAGTCCAGCAACCCTCAGTTTGTTTCCTGAGATTAAGAATTCCTCATATCAGTGAAGTCATATGACACATGTCTTTCTCTGATTGACTTATTTTGCTCAGCATAGGACCCTCCAGTTCCATCCATGTCGTTGCAAATGGCAAGATCTCACTCCTTTTGATGGCTGCGTAATATTCCATTGTATATATATATATATATACCACACCACATCTTCTTTATCCATTCATCTGTCAATGGACATCTTGGCTCTTTCCACAGTTTGGCTATTGTGAACATTGCTGCTATAAACATCGGGGTGCACGTACCCCTTCGGATCCCTACATTTGTATCTTTGGGGTAAATACCCAGTAGTGCAATTGCTGGATTGTATGGTAGCTCTATTTTCAACTTTTTGAGGAACCTCCATACTGTTTTCCAGAGTGATTGCACCAGCTTGCGTTTCCCACCAACAGTGTAGGAAGGTTCCCCTTTCTCCGCATCCCCGCCAATATCTGTCCTTTCCTGACTCGTTAATTTTAGCCATTCTGACTGGTGTGAGGTGGTATCTCATTGAGGTTTTGATTTGGATTTCCCTGATGCCGAGCGATGTTGAGTAGTGCATGATGCTTTTTGAGTTTTTCTGTTGTTTGTTATTTTATGTATATTACTAAACAGTAAAGGAAGGTGTGTGTGTTTTATCTAAGAATAGCCACCTTGCCACATGATTTCCTCCTCCACACAGGACCACCTGCAAACATCACACTGACTGCTGTTCTCTATCTCCGATAAAGACTATAAATTGAGATATAATCCTCTCTTTCCTCCTTCATAGTAAGACGTAGAGACAAATGAGATCATAAACATGAGCATTCTTTGAACTCTTGAGAAAGATTTTAAATACAGACTTAAAAATTATCTCGTGAAATCAAGTAATCCCAGCAGAAAACTTTGTAGATAATCAGTATCCATACAGTAGTGCATTCAGGGGCGCCTGGGTGGCTCAGTTGGTTGAGCGTCTGCCTTCGACTCAGGTCATGATCCTGGAGTCCCGGGATCGAGCCCCACATTGGGCTCACTGCTCAGCACGGAGTCTGCTTCTCCCTCTGCCACTCTCCCTGCTCCTTCTCTCCCTTTCTTGCTCACACACACTCTCTCTCTCTCTCGAATAAATAAAATCTTAAAAAAAAGTAGTGCTTTCAGTCCCTCTTTCCCCCATACTGGCCTTTGTTTCTATAGCCCGTTTCACAGAATCTGTTAATATTTATATCCTGAAGAAGCTCTTCCTCCGCCCCTCTCCTTTGCCCTACAGTTCTGGGAAGCCAGGTCTTAAACCTTATCTGGATGGCAGGATCTCTTGTATCTGTTCTTATTAAGCTTAGGGATTCTGAGTAGCTCTCCCTACTGACCAAAGAAGTTTTTCTTTCCTTTGGGGCTTGAGGGTGAGTTTCTGTAGTTACTTTAGTTATTCTGGGGCTCCTTTTATTCTTGCATTTTATTTCCACGTTCAGGAGCATAGTGGCAATATTTATTGGAGTGGCTTTATTTTACAAACCAACTGATTAAATTGGTTCAGTAAGACATCATTAGTTTAAAAAATTCAATCCATATTTTCTAGAACCCATGATTCTTTACCCGAACTGATTTTTCTTTACCTAAACTGGACAGGGTTGTGGCCATAAAATGAAGCAAATCAAAGGTGCGCCACAAAGCCTTGACCTTGATTCCACCAATCACTTGAGCTGGGTATTGCCAGCCATGTCTGTTTCAGTTTCAGGGAAAAGGGTCAGCTTGCCTCAGGCTGGAGGAAGCTGTATATAATAAGCTTTTCGAGGGGAGGGAGGTGGGAGGATGGAGTAACTGGGTGATGGACATTAAGGAGGGTATGTGATGTAATGAGCATTGGGTATTACATAAGACCTCTCATTGGTCTCATTGACCTCTACTTCTGAAACCAATAATACATTATATGTTAATTGAATTTAAATTAAGAAAAATGAAAAAACAAAAAATAAATTTAAAGAACAACAAAAAAAGAAGTTGAGATTGTTCTCCTTTGGCCACTTAATTTGGAAGAAGAAATGTGTCTCTGTTTTGCGATGTAGCAATGAAGGCTAAGATGATGCAGCAAAATATTTCTAAATTGATGATCCCTCCCATGCAAATGAATAGCATTCCTTCATTCTGGTAGCTTGGCATTAACTTTTTGACAGCGCACTTATTAACGCGAACCGTGTCCTCTGAAAAACTTTCCTGCAGAATTTTCAAACTGCTTTGTTTATTGTTTTCTTGAAGACCAGTCCTCTTATTTTTGGCATGGCCCGATACGGCTGGACTTAAAGCCAGCTCTTCATCATGGGGCAGTGACGCACTGAGAAACTCGAGAGAGAAGCACCTGCAGGGACTGACGCTTGGGCCAGACTCTGCCAGGCTGGATCTGAATACATGCTTAAGAGCAAACCCAGGTGAACAGGAAATAATTTACTTCTGGTCAACAGTGAGCTCTGAGATCCACAGTGATCAAATGCTGGGGCCGAGGACAATTGGATGCTGCCAAGTCATGCTTCGCCCACAGGCTTGGCATCCCCCATGATCTCAGGTGGTTTCTTGAAATAGTTCAGGGCCTGGAAAGGTCTGTCCAGATAATAGGGCAGTGTCAGAGGAAATATTTTCCCTCCACATTTCCCTCTCAGTTTGGGAGATATGTGCCAAACTGGGGTGGGTGGGAAGCTCAGGTGGCTTACAGAATGCCACGTGAATACAGATGTCTTCTGTATCTCCACGAGGTTTATGGAGAACTTAAACGTGAGGTTGCCTCTCATGACTTAGTGGGCCCCGGAGCCATGGCAGACCTAGTGATGTGGTTCTGGCTGGCGGAAGCAATAACCTCCCAGACATGTAGCAAGTTGGGGTGCAGATGGTTCTACAGTAGAATTCACGAATGAGGTCAGCTTGATCTAGGTCAGGGAGACATATGTGCTGCCCAGAAATCTGTTGAAAGCCCTTTCTATCAGGGACGTAGGGAATACCTTTAACTAGATAGAGGTCCAGGGGGTCAGTTCCTAATCAGCTTCCTGAACACAGAGAATCTGCCAACAGGCCATTTAGAAGACACAGGGAGGAATGCTCCTGAGATCTTCAGCTTGAAGAAGAGCCTTATGTGAGCCAGTGAATTTACTACCTAATTCAGCTCATCTCTCATTAACATCCGTTATTAAGGGAAAAAGTTGTATCGCTTATAGATATTTTAGATTTAAAAGAAAATTGTGATTAAGCCCAATGGGAAGAATGTCTTATTGGAAGTTTTCATTCACTTAATCAGTAAATACTAGTTGAGTGCCTCTGTGTTCTTGGTACTAGCTCTATGTGGTGAATTAAACAGATATATTCCTGTCCTCTGTGCAGTTTGTTGATTCATATGATGGAGCATCATTCAGAGACTAAGGATAGCTCTCACAGTTAATCTTTCTTGAACACTTATTTCCAGGGGTTGTAATATTTACAAGTAAGGGGCTTTTTTGATCTTAGTTAGAATTAATGGAATAGGCAGAGTCTTCAGCAGACCCTGGGTTTGCGGCATGGCTGAGTTGGAAGAGCACTATTTGATAAGCTTGCATTAGGCCTCCCATCAGGGAGAGGGAAGGACAGGGCAGTCTCTTGACCAGCAGAGAAGGTGTAGCCATTGACAATGTGTGCTTCTTCAGAACAGGTTGCTAAAAGGAGGGGGAGGTGGCAATGCCCTTGAGTGCCCTGAGATCTTTCCTTTGGATTGTCATCTGACATTGTAGCATCTTCATGGTTTTTTGTTTGTTTTTTAATTCCAGAGAGGTAGTCTTAGGCGTGCCCTCTTTCCAATGGTGAGACCAAGTGGACCTGGGCCCATCTGGCACTCTGGCTTAGAGTGTGTATGCTCTAGGGGAGGCATGTGATAGGTATTCATGTAGCCACTCCACAGAGACTCACTGAGCACCTGCTCCACACTAGACACTTCTAGTGCTGGGATAGCCGAAGCTAAGGGAGACCTGGTCCCTGTAATGATGAACCTTTTTCATTCTAAGGAGGAAAGCAAACTGAACAAGTAAACAATATAAAGAAAACCACCTCAAGGTGTGATGGGTGCTAGGAAAGAAGCATTATAAAAGCTGAATAGGGAAATAACAGACTTTGGTTGGAGTTGGCCAGGGCAGGTCCCCTCCCCATTAGAGAAGGTGAGTAGGGAACTGAAGGACGGGAAGGACCTGCTTTGTGCAGACCCAGGGAAGAGCCCCCCAGACAAAGGGAGAAGCAGGTACAAATGCCCAAAAGCAGGTGACCCTGGTGGCTGAAGTGTGGCTGGATCCATGGTGGAGGGGGAGAGAGGGATTAAGCTGCAGAGAGACACAGTGGCCAGATCATTCAGGGCTTTGGATTTCTTGAAAAAGAGTTTGGATGTGTTCTGACTAGGATCCATTGAAGTGTTTGAATGCAGTTGTGATGTCATCCTAGATACGGCTACCAGATTAATGGTCTCTGTGGGTTACTACGCTACACAAAAATCCCCAGGGACGCCCCACCGACTTCCAAGTGACATTCAGTGTCCTTCAGCTTGTCTTGTCTTTCATTTCTTGCCTGCATGCAAACTAACTTCCAGCCTAACACCCACCTCCACTCCCTCTGCTCTCCCACTTCAAGTCTTTGGCCGAACCATTATCTCTGTCCAGAAAACTCATCACCTTCAAGGCCCAGCTCATGTGGCATCCCCGTCACAATGCCCTCTTTCATAGTTTTCTCAGCCCACATGTGCTCTCCCTTCTCCACGAGCCTTTTGTAATTCACAAGTACCACTGTATTTCAGTAATTCCAAGGTGCGTGTTTTTTCCCCACATTCAACTCCTGAAGTTAGGTTGTGCCAAACAATTGATGCCCATGTAGTTTAGTTGGAAGTGCTTTTAACTCCATCTGGTTGTGTAAATGAAGTCTGTTTTACAATCAGTGGCATCTTAGAGCAGATGAAACATGGTAACCAGTCTACCATATACTATTATAATCAATATAATTGCATTTTCCCCTCCTGAAAGAAGGACTCTGAGCTCAGGGACCACATGGTAACTACCCCTTTCATATCCCAAGGTAGGCACACTTTCTGACTTGCAAAGTTGCTCTACAATGAATTGAAAATGATGAGAGAAAAATGTGTAGGAAACAAGAAGGTATTTACTCCAGCTTGATCTGAGGGACTGAACTGGAGCATTATAAGAGATGGAAATGTCTAGAATGGGGTGGGTGACCCATTTAATAGCGAGCCCAAATGCCAGGCTAAAGAATTCTGATCTCCTCTTGTGGAATCTCAGGCAAGTTCGATGCAAAGTCACTGTTGTCACCCAAGTGCTTGTGTCCCCACAAAATTTTTTTTTTAAGATTTTTTATTTATTTATTTATTTGAGACAGAGAGAATGAGAGACAGAGAGCATGAGAGGGAGGAGGGTCAGAGGGAGAAACAGACTCCTCGCCGAGCAGGGAGCCCGATGCGGGACTCGATCCCGGGACTCCAGGATCATGACCTGAGCCAAAGGCAGTCGCTTAACCAACTGAGCCACCCAGGCGCCCCTCCCCACAAAATTCTTATGTTGAAACTCTAATGTGATGATAATAAGGGCAGCACCTTTGGGAGGTAACTAGGATTAGATGAGGTCATCTGGGTGGGGCCCTCATGAATGGGATTAGTGTCCTTACAGAAGTCCCAAGAGCTCTTGCTTCCTCCTTCCACCTGTGACCCAGGAAGTCGGCCCTCACCAGACACCAAATCTGCTGGCATCTTGACCTTGGACTTCCCAGCCTCCAGAACTGGGAGAAATAAATCTCTGTTGTCCATAAACCCCCCAGGCTGTGGTATTTTTTGCTAGAGCAACCTGAACTAAGACAGCCCCTGAGATAGGACAGTAAAGCATAGGTTTAAGTAAGAAGTAAAAAGCTCAAGGGGGTTATTATTAACCCCCTTTCTTCTGGTTTTAACCCTCACTTCTGATCATTCTTCTTTTCATGATTCTCCCCACTTAAAGCATTGTAGATTTTTTAAAAACCTGCCTTCTTTTGCCACCAGCCGTCTTGCCATGACAACTGGTTTTTCAACATTTCCTTTGCTTTTTTCTTTATTATTCAGTAGAGTCTTATATATAGTGAATGTCAAGGCAGAGTTTTCAGGCAGCTCTATGACTGTCAGGACCAATTACCTAAGTCCTTTATTTAAATTATTAATTTCACATTCAATCTGAACTTCAGTAGGGATAAGGATTTTAGAACCCAGAGACACATGGGTAATGCTGGAAGTCTTCTTTCCCCCATCATTGGAAAATTCATTCACTCATTCAGAAAACATCTGGTGTTTTTTGCATTCCAGTTACTATGCTGGGTTCAGAAAGACACAAATGAAGATGTTTTTCCTTCCTTCAAGCAGCTTCTATTCTAAACACAAAGAGAGTCGGTTAGTAGGTCAGTAATTCAGAGTCAGGGAGGGAAAGAGTATGCTCAGAATTGTTAGTAATCACGCATGGACGACCTTCTGTTCTGGGAGGGTTTAAATTTCCATCACCGCTGGGTAATTTAAAAATATCTTCTTTTTCTATGACCAAATTTTAGTGTATAAAGAACAGCCATTGCCCAGAAATATGGTCCCCTCTTCTTCACCAAATGCTTGCAAACTCTCAGGTCACACTGGAGTGATCCAGTGTTTCATAGAAGGCAAGTTATTATTCAAAATGTAACCTTATTTACATAGTACCAGTGCTGATCTGCTATAAGCATTCTTTGCAAGATTTGGTTTTTCATCCCTCCCCTAGAGATTCAGTTTGATCCAGTAGACAAAGAGCCATGCAAAGGAGTCCACCTAAGTCTTCCCCGTGAAAGAGCTTTGTTGGCCATGCCATCTGTCACCCTTCCAGCAGAGCCAGAATAATCCTGAGCTCACTGTCAATACATAAATGTTATCTTTTGGATTACAGAGCTACACACTGACATACAGGTATGTGAAGTGGTCTGTATCTATTCAACACATACAAGATAGTTATCTTGGCTGCAGTCATCCTAGCAAGTAGAATGAGATTTGTGTCTTTTTGATGTGAAACACCAACATGCTGCTATTCTTTGTGGTTCTCTGTTAGGTTCATTTAAAGAGCCGAGTCTATCCTGCTGTCCTCTTTTAATGGTTTAAGATAGATGGAATTTTAATTTTATAGATGCATCAGATACTCTGGAAGGAAACCAGATCTATCCCCATTAGAGTTTTGTAGAGGTTTCAAGTAACAGGAATGAATGTGAATCAATTGAGCACATATTTCATTGTGACTGGGGAAAATGGTGTCAATATTTAGATCGAGAGCTTATCACTTTTAGAAGAGCACTTGTAGGACCATGTAAGGCAAAATAAAACCCCACCAAGAGCATTTTGAGGGTCAGTAGAGACCATAAAATATTCTAGCACAGAAGTCAAAAGGCCATTAAAGTCTTAACTGCTCCACAATGTGAAAAATGTCCCAGTGAGGCTTCCCACACTAAGCGAGGTCACCATGGAAGCCACATTTGAGTCTGTTTATCTCCAGTTGGAATGACACTACAGTCACATTTAGTTTCATTACTGCTGAAGTGGAAGTGTCCACTTGGAAAGAATGCGTGCAGTCTTCCACACATAAGGGTTGCTGCGTTCTGAGATGTGGGGTCAGCAATGTGGTTGGATGCTTTTTTAGGAGATTAACATTGAACACATTTCCTACAAAGCCTGCTCAACACATCAAGTTAAATCACATGGTGCCAGCCTTCAGAGGCCCAGGGAACATGAGACAAGTGCTGCCCTCTGGATTTCCAGGACCCTGATGAATTTCCCCTCTGCTTCTCACTTGGTGGTGGTGATGGGGGTGTTGAGGGGGGAAGGATCTTCAAATGAGAATGATACATACGTTGTTATCCAATCCAGCTTGATGAAATCGATTTCTATTATAGTGGTCACTTCTTAGCATAAACAGCCTGTAAATTACAGTCCCTATGACCCATTTCTAGGACTGCTAACCAGTTAATTTCCTTTTATACAAATATCTTTATAATCCTTCACATTCTCATTGTGAAAATTTGTGCAGCTTTTCTCACGTGTAAATTGTAACTTCTTTCCTTTCCCCTCTCCACATTTTTGATTCGCAAAATCTGTTGTATTGCTTTTGTGGTTGTGTAAATAAATTTCTTGGCTCTTGATATTTTCTCTGATTCTAAGGAACACATACTTCTGATCCTGACAAATAAAAAAGAAAGAGATTTAAATAAGGGAGTATATCAAAGTAGTCTAGAGAATTTTTAGTATGGCCTTTCCTTAGTTACCTTGTTCTTTCTCTGGGTTGAGCAACTCTAAAGACTTTACATCCTAATGAAATTAATATTTTCCATTTAAGAGTCCATCTTTTTAAACTGTGACTGGGTTACTAAATTTTTAGAAGAAAAGTGCAGCTTAGAATGAAAGTTTCATGCTTTATCGAGAGACTTGGATGGGTTAATGGCCCCCATCTTCAGTTTAAATCCAACCATTGAATTAAGGGTCACCCCTAGTCTTGATAACTTCCTGACAAGAGAATTCCACAATCCCTCTGTCATCCATGGCGGTGGCTAACTCTCTAAACAAGCAATCCCAACATACTATGCTTCAGTTTGTCAATTCGCCATTTACTCTTATAAGTAGGGAAGACTGGGTCACTGTCGGTAATGCTCTCCTTATGATTAGAGTTGGGGGAGAGAACAGTGTTCTGCAGGAATCTTGCATCTCCAGTCCCATCTCTGCCTTTTTGACAAGCACATAGCCGTGGCTTTCTAAATGTGGGCCACAGATCAGCTGCATCAGCATCTCCTGGGACCTTATTAGACAAGCAGATTTTGGGGACCCCACTCCCGCCCCCCGGATCTATTAAATCAGAAATTCCAGGGGTGGGCCCAGCAGTTGATGTTTTAATTGACCCTCCAGATAATTCTGATGCATGCAAGGTTTGAGAACCCTGGCTATATAGAAAGTTGGGGAAAAGCCGTCCTAAAGGAGAGAGGATACCTCAAACCACCGTGGGAAGAGCAGACCCTCTGCATCCTCCATCACACTTCAAGCTCATCAGAAGACAACCATGGGATGCAGCCATACTCAACCTCCTCCCTGTGGACGATCCCAGTTCTTTCATGTGTTACTAACCTAAAGTCTTGAAGTGTTAAAGTGAAAAAAATATTCATATGAAGAATTGCACTTATAATTAAAGTCAGCGCATACTTTTGGTTGGTAGAAGACAAACTTCTATAAAGTCTGAACATTGACTGATGGATGGAGAAGCTTTTCTCAAATAGACCTATTAACCATGTGCATTTCATTGACCAGAAACTGCTCAGTGCCCCTTGGAGTTAGGGGGAGCACATTGCAATCTTCCCAAAACCACTTGCCTGGGATTTCTGTGCTGCAGTTCACTTTTCAAGACTACAAGTTCTGAATTATCCGTTTTAAATTTTGCATTTATTCTTAGGACTGGGAGGTCTAAAGAAGATTTGGATCATCCCTGAAACAGCTTCCCTCCTCCTTTCCAAAAGACACCAGACATATCAGATTTTATTTACCTTGAAAGAGCAAGCCAGGCAAATATTCAACTCCTGTGATCAGAAGCATCCACTTCCCATTAGCACTCCTGGGTCTTGAGACTCCTGAGAACTTGTGACCGTAAAGAAAATCTAGACCTAGTTTTTAAAAAAATTTTTTTTAAATTTAAATTCAAGTTAGTTAACATATAATGTATCATAAGCTTCAGAGGAAGAGTTTAGTGGTTGATCAGTTGCTTATAACACCCAGTGCTCATCACATCAAGTGCCCTCCTTAATGCCCTTCACCTAATTACCCCATAGAGCTAGTTTTTTAAAATAAAAGGTTTTGGCAGGGGCCCTGTTTCTTCTAATGGGTGTACAGTACATAAATATACTCTTTAAAATGTCTGTGTTGATAAAAGATTTAAGAAGCTATGGCTTGAACATTCATCCTTAAATCCTGTAAACTTTTGGCTTGAATTTATTTAAATGGAACCCTCTGGTAGCTTTTTGCAACCTGTAATAAACTCATCGGAATGAGTGGGAAATGGATATCATATGTTTCCTGAATCTTTCCTGGGTCAGTGGCCAGGAAAAAGCTGTTGTTCAAGGGGTCAATGGTGTCCAAACTGTATTTATGTTTGTGTGATTAGGGATGTGCAAGATGTGCCTGTTGCACTCAATCCAGGTTTGTGGAAGATTAGCTGTTCTAAACAGAAATGGACGAACAGCCCAGAAGAATTGGAAAAAGAATGCGTAGCATGAGCAACAGGGTTTTTTTTTTTTTTTTTTTCCTCCTGTGTGTGGCTGTGTAGAGGCAGAAAGGGGATGAAATGCGGTTTAAAAATTAAATGCAGACTAACTGCTCTCCTCTGAGAAATGCCAGAAAACATTTAATCCAGGAGATACTCCTGACCATTGACCACATTCCACCCACCACCATTCAGTGGAAATCTTCAGACTCTGTAAGATAGGCTGCCACGGTTATTACTGCAAATGCTGTTTGTTGTTTTTTAGGGCTTATAGCCCAATGGGTGAACAGTGTGTGATTGTGTTTGAATTTATACTACACTCAGCTTGAGAAAAAGACTGTGTGCAAACTTGCCTAATTGGGTTGAATGCTCAGGAAGTTTCTAGGGAATAAAACATCATCAAAGACAGCAAAATTAAAGGAAACTGAATCTGAACATGAAAATATGTTGCATTCTCCCAAATGTCCTACACCACGAGATCACTTATTTATACATTGGTTGGCTACTTATTATGTACAAAGCTAGATATTGTTAGCCGAAGGTTTTAAAGCCATTTAAAAGTACATGTATATAAATATGTTTACAGGTCTTGCTCTACAAATTCCCAAACTTGGGTCTAACTTTTTTTGTTAATTATATGTATTGATAGGAGAAAACAAAAAAACAAAAATACACATTTATTTGGTTCCCTGGAGAATACAAAATAAACATTTGCTCTATGCGGAGTTGTTCATCTTATCCATAAATAGCAAAATGGTTCCATTCAAGTTGTGTGACCCTCAGAATTTAAGGAAACAGCTACATAGCATCATGGAATCTTAAAGCTCCAAGGGATATCTGAGAGCATCCAGTTCACTATCCTAAATTTACAGATGAGCACATTGAGCTTAGCTCAAGTGGCTGTCCCAAGACTACAGAGGCGGCTGGTGGAATAGCCAAGCACAGGGGCCGTGTTGCTTCCCTCAGGGTGGATGCTCCACACTCACCAAACTCTTATGGATGTTCTGACTTGGCTCCAGCCCCTGAGCTGGATCCGGTGACTAATAAAAGAAATCAAAAGTCTTTGTCCTTGAGCTCACACACAGCATTGTATTTGTCATAGACCTTTCATCCTCAAAGTTTACAAAGCAGAAGCTTATGAAGTGTGAAAATTAACCAGAGGATCTATTAAGATTATTCCCATTTAACTGTATTTAATATTTAAATCAAGTTTAAAGAATATATGCCAAAAGAATCATTATTATGAGAAATCAAGGGGCATGTCCTACATAAAATATTTTTTCGATGCATTAAAAAAAGATTTTAAATTTAAAAAAGATTTTGGGGCGCCTGGGTGGCTCAGTCGTTAAGCGTCTGCCTTTGGCTCAGGTCCTGGGATTGAGCCCCACATCGGGCTCCCTGCTCTGCAGGGAGTCTGCTTCTCCCTCTCCATCTGCCTGCAGCTTCCCCTGCTTATGCTCTCTCACGCACGCTCGCTCTCAAATAAATAAAATCTTTTTTAAAAAAAGATGATTTTCTGAAGGATTATACTTAATAGTTACACTTGTATTTTACCAGAAGGGTTTATAAGGCATTAAAATCCATTTGTTCTTGAGAGAAGGGAATTCTCAGAGTATGTGGGAGATGTTTCTCTGCTCCCTAAACCAACTCTGAGTCTCGGGGGTGGGGGTTTGAGATGAAATGTGCTTCCGGTATGTTCCCACGGGGACAGCACAGTCCGGAGCCCGACTGCCCACACCAGAATTCTAACCCGGCCACAGCCATACTTGGAAACCCGGTATCTGACGGAGGCCCCCTCATGCTGCCTTTCCCTTGATTGAAAAATGCCCCATTGAGGTCCAGAGAAGTATGCTCTTACCCCCGTACCACTCACACTTTGGGACCAGAGCCCTATTTAGTAAATCACGAAGCTCATGCTAGATGGTGTCAAAAGTCAGTATGCAAAACATGACTGCTCTCTTCTTGAGAAGGCACCCGCCTGTCCCTGTATCACAGGCTCCTGACACCTTCTCAGGCCTCAGTGGCTGTAGCGAGGATTCCTGAGTGAACAGGTCTACACCCTCACCCCACTGGATCCTGTCCCCCGAGCCCCTAGACATCCCCTGCTAGATGCTCAGCATTCCTGGTTCTCCTGGACCCCTGCGTGGGGCGGTCCTGGAGGGCCGGGTTCCGGGAGCAAGGGTTAGATGGGCGTGGAGGTCGGCGGGGGGGGGGGGGCGAAAATTCGGGGTATCTGGTGGGTTATGGAGTGGGAAACGCTTGCCTGAGGGATAAAATGAGGGGAGGAAGAAATCAGTGGTGGAAGAGGAAATGAGAAAACATGTAGGAAGAAGGTTCTGGCTTGTAGGGTTAAGGGTTGGCCTGGTAACTAGGTGCCGTGGGGATGGGCTCCCTGTTCGGACCAGTGTATAGCCCCTCAAGAAAAGCCCTTTCAGCTGGCAGTTTCTGACCTGCTCTAATTGAAACAGCTTGATTAAGGAGACTTTGTTTATAAAGCACTCTGCGTCCAAAAATAGGTTCTAAGTTCAGGGTAGTCGTCTTTTCTGCTCTTACATCTGACTGTAACAGGAGGAGTGCTGCACATGTAATACAGGGTATGATTTGACCTAATTGATTCCAGGCCTCATCATTGTCTCCCTAACATCTGTCCCCACCTTCCTGCACATGGGTTCCCTTTGCTCTTGTTAAACTCTTCCCGTTAAACTCTGGCAGAGGTGAGAACCCTCTACAGGGAGCTTCTGTAGGTGGAAGCACCTAATTTTCTCTTTGGGCAGTAAAATCCTCCAGCGATGAAAATCCTTAATGTTTTTGTTTTTCAAATTGGGCTTCTTAACTCAATGAAAAAAGCATATATATGAAATGACCGCTGTGCACATGGTCCTAAGAGAACAGGGCAGTGCCTCTCTGCTCAGAGCTTTGTGTCAACATAGGCAGGTGTTCAAGTGGAGAAAACAGGGTGCGGGTTGCAAGCCAGGACTGAGATTCCAAATTCAACATGGATTTAGTTGTTTTGGGTTAAGGTTGAGTTAGATCAGGGCTTGGTACATTTTATATACTTTGATAGAGCTGTGTTATAATTGGATTGAGGAAATGGAAGGATTTTAAGGAAAGGAAATAAGGCCTGCTTGTTCTCAGGACTGATAGTGAATTCATTCCAGATAACAAATATCTATTTTAAACTTTCAGTCTTAAGGGAAAAAAAAAAAATCTCCTTTTTATTTGCTTGAAGAACGCTACCCATTCCAGTTCTGATGAACACTGGCCCGAGCCTCAGGTATGTTTTGAAATTCAGTATGCTTTAGGAGACAGACCTCCAAAATTAAACCATTACAACCTGGAAGGAAGTGAAGGGGACTATTTTATTTTTAGGGGTGGGAGGCAGAGGGAGATGGAGAGAGAATCTTAAGCAGGCTCCATGCTCAGCGCGGAGCCTGATGCAGGGCACGATCTCACGACCCTGAGATCATGACCTGAGCCGAAATCCAGTCAGACGTGTAACTGACTGAGCCACCCAGGTGCCCCAAGGTTAACTTGTCTCTAGATGGAGAAATGCTTTCTAGCTGTAAAGTAATATGAGCTTATATAATGTATTTGTATATATATACACATATTCCTTACACATTATGTCAGCAAATACATACCTATATATTAGACCATATAAGCTTTTAAAATCTCACTTATGTCAAACTAAACAAAGTAAATACATTCGTGATATTAACTCTTTGGTATATTTGCACATATGATAGACAACAAATATGACAAAAAGCTATTCTTGTGTAATGAACCCATACAAATCATGAAGAAAAATACTAAGATTGATTTTAAAATATGCAAAAGGCACGGAAAGAGATTGAGAAAGAACTATGAATATCCCTGGTGTACTTTCAGACATCTTTCACAATATGGTTTGCTGTCCTGCTTCTAAGGACCCACACGGGTCCCCCTCCCACCCCAGGACTAGGCTTTTTTCTGAGCAGCTCTTCTCTGTGAATTGGGCCCCTGGCCATGCCTCCTTGTCTTCAGTGTTTGCCAGGAAGGTCAAACGCCATCCTTAATGTGGGTAAAAGATCTTCATGTCATGCAGTTTGTACACATCTGGCTTTTCTCTTTCCCTGTTTTCTCATTTATTAATTTTTAACTGGATGTAGGGTTTTATTTTGTAAACCACCTCAAATACTTTTAAAAATGATATAGGTAAATCATTACACGGAATGTCTTTTAACACATATATTCTATAGCATCTCTCTACAATCTATCTTTGGAATTCCCTTGTTCTGTACACCTGAGTTGTAAAAAGTCTTGTGTGTAAGTAGCTAGCTGTATGATGACCCCCCCACTCCTGTTGCTGCCCCCACTGTCCCACCCCAGTCCTCCCAGGGGTTTGGAGTGAAAACCCAGCTGTCCTTGTTTAGTGGCACCACCTGGGGGCCAGTTTTTTTTGGGGGGGGAGAGGAATCCAGCGATCTAGATTCTTCTTCACAGGTAACAGGTGTTAGCTTCTAATTAAGTCCTCCAGCTTTCTGAACTGCATATAATTCTCTCTATTTACAGATGGGGAAACACAGAGATTAAGTAACTTGACTGAACAAATTGATAAAAAGGTAGAGCTAAGATTTGAATCCAAGCCAGGCAGTGTATTAGTTTTCTTCTGCCACATAATAAATTATCACAAACTTAGGGGCTGAAGACTGCATCCATTTGTTAGCTCACTGTTGTGTAGATCAGATATCTGGGGGGTGTGGCTGGGTACTCTGCTTAGGGTCTCCCAAGGCTGAAGTCAAGATACTGGCCAAGCTGGCCTCTGATCTGAAAGCTCCAGAGAAGAATCTATCTCAAAGTTTATACAGGGTTTTTTTGGAAAAATTCAGTTCCTTGTGGTCATAGGACTGAGGTCCCCCTTTTCTTGCTGGCTGCGAGCCAGGGCTGCCCTTAGATTCTAAAACTATCCCCTTTCCTCAGTAGGCAGTCCCCTCCATCTTCAGAGCCAATGGCGGCACATCATGCCTGGACTCTCTCTGGTTTCTACTTCTGCCACCAGCTGGAGAAAACTCTGCCTTTATAGGGCTCCTGAGATTACCTTTTAGGCCCTCACTGATAATCTCCCCCTTGAGTAATTCCAAATTAACTGATTAGTAACCTTCATGACATCTGCAAAAATCCCTTTTGCCATGTAATCTAACGTTATCAGGACATGATCTCTCATCATTTGACAGTCCCAGGGGATTAGAGCAGGACGTGCCAGGGATGCATTTTAGGAATTTACCTACCACAGCCAAAAGCCAAAAACTCTTTACTTTTCTTGATCCTTAAGATGGTATTTATTGTATTCTCCATTTCTGTCTTTCTGTTGGGCTTTAGCTTCTGCTGTTCTGTGGTTTTATTGCAGGATTTTTAATTCCTCCTCATGAAGTACACTCTTAGTCCTTTCATGCCATCCCTGAATTGTTCACTAGCAACCGCAGGGAGTCTCTCTCCACCTTTGTCTTTCTCTCTTTGTAGCTGTCTCTTTGTTTGGGGCCATAGGGAGGAGAAATGTAGTGATCTGAGAGTCCCTTGTCCCTTGGGCAAGTATGTGCTTTAATCTCTTTGGGCCTTAGTTTTTTCGGCTGGCAATAACTAATATGCCTCTGTTAACCTGTTTGAGGAATAAAATGAGATCGTTTAAATGTTGGTTTTTTTTTTTTCATGAGTATTTTATAGTTTCCTGAGTACAGATTCTTTGCCTCTTTGGTTAGATTTATTCCTAGGTATCTTATGGTTTTGGCTGCAATTCTAAATGGGATCGACTCCTTAATTTCTCTTTCTTCTGCCTTGTTGTTGGTGTATAGGAATGCCACTGACTTCTGTGCATTGATTTTATATCCTGCCACTTTACTGAATTCCTGTATGAGTTCTAGCAGTTTTGGGGTGGGGTCTTTTGGGTTTTCCACATAAAGTATCATATCATCTGCAAAGAGTGAGAGTTTGACTTCTTCTTTGCCGATTTGGATGCCTTTGATTTCTTTTTGTTGTCTGATTGCTGTGGCTAGGACTTCTAATACTATGTTGAATAGCAGTGGTGATAGTGGACATCTTTGCTGTGTTCCTGACCTTAGGGGGAAAGGCTCTCAGTTTTTCCCCATTGAGAATGATATTTGCTGTGGGTTTTTCATAGTTGGCTTTTATGATATTGAGGTACGTACCACCCTCTATGCCTAGACACTGAAGAGTTTTGATCAAGAAAGGATGTTGTACTTTGTCAAATGCTTTTTCTGCATCTACTGAGAGAAATTGAGGAAGACACAAAGAAATGGAAAAACATTCCACGCTCATGGACTGGAAGAACAAATATTGTGAAGATATCAGTGCTACCTAGAGCAATCTATACATTCAATGCAATCCCTATCAAAATACCATCAACTTTTTTTCAAAGAAATGGAACAAATAATCCTAAAATTTGTATGAAACCAGAAAAGACCCCGAATAGCCAGAGGAATGTTGAAAAAGAAAAGCAAAGCTGGTGGCATCACAATTCCAGACTTCAAGGTCTATTACAAAGCTGTCATCATCAAGACAGTATGGTACTGGCACAAAAACAGACACATAGATCAGTGGAACAGAATCGAGAGCCCAGAAATGAACCCTCAATTCTATGGTCAACTAATCTTCAACAAAGCAGGAAAGAATGCCCAATGGAAAAGAGATAGTCTCTTCAACAAATGGTGTTGGGAAAATTGGACAGCCACATGCAGAAGAATGAACCTGGACCATTTCCTTACATCACACACAAAAATAGACTCAAAATGGTTGAAAGATCTAAATGTGAGACAAGAGTCCATCAAAATCCTAAAGGAGAACACAGGCAGCAACCTCTTCGACCTCAGCTGCAGCAACTTCTTCCTAGAAACATCGCCAAAGGCAAGGGAAGCAAGACCAAAAATGAACTATTGGGACTTCATCAAGATAAAAAGCTTTTGCACAGCGAAAGAAACAGTCAACAAAACCAAAAGACAACCAACAGAATGGGAGAAGATATTTGCAAATGACATATCAGATAAAGGGCTAATATCCAAAATCTATAAAGAACTTCTTAAACTCAACACCCAAAGAACAAATGATCCAATCAAGAAATGGGCAGAAGACATGAACAGACATTTTTCCAAAGAAGACATCTAAATGGCCAACAGACACATGAAAAAGTGCTCAACATCGCTCGGCATCAGGGAAATCCAAATCAAAACCTCAATGAGATACCACCTCACACCAGTCAGAATGGTTAAAATTAACAAGTCAGGAAATGACAGATGTTGGTGGGAATGTGGAGAAAGGGGAACCGTCCTACACTGTTGGTGGGAATGCAAGCTGGTGCAGCCACTCTGGAAAACAGTATGGAGGTTCCTCAAAAAGTTGAAAATAGAGCTACCATATGATCCAGGAATTGCGCTACTGGGTATTTACCCTAAAGATACAAATGTAGTGATCTGAAGGGGCACATGTACCCCAATGTTTATAGCAGCAATGTCCACAATAGCCAAACTATGGAAAGAGCCAAGATGTCCATCGACAGATGAATGGATAAAGAAGATGTGGTGTGTGTATATATATATATATATACACACACACACACACACACACACAATGGAATATTATGTAACCATCAAAAGGAATGAAATCTTGCCGTTTACAATGATGTGGATGGAACTGAAGGGTATTATGCTGAATGAAATAAGTCAATCAGAGAAAGACATGTATCATATGACCTCACTGATATGAGGAATTCTTAATCTCGGGAAACAAACTGAGGGTTGCTGGAGTGGGGGGGGTGGGAGGGATGGGTGGCTGGGTGGTAGACATTGGGGAGGGTATGTGCTAGGGTGAGCGCTGTGAATTGTGTAAGACTGTTGAATCACAGACCTGCACCTCTGAAAATAATACATTATATGTTGAAAAAAAAAAAAGGAAGATAGCAGGAAGGGAAGAATGAAGGGGGGAAATCGGAGGGGGAGACGAACCATGAGAGACAATGGACTCTGAGAAACAAACTGAGGGTTCTAGAGGGGAGAGGGGTGGGGGAATGGGTTAGCCTGGTGATGGATATTAAAGAGGGCACATTCTGCATGGAGCACTGGGTGTTATATGCAAACAATGAATCATGGGACACTACATCAAAAACTAATGATGTAATGTATGGTGATTAACATAACATAATAATAAAAAAATTGTAAAAAATAAAAAAAATAAATGTTTTTGGTTTTTTTTCTGAACACATTCAAATTATGTGATGCCAGGCTCCCAAGTGACCTATTGTGAGACGTTCTCCCCTTTCTGGGGTCCCTTGTCTCATGGTCAGCACGAGACCTCCTAGGATATAATCAAGGGATCAGCCTTCTGGAGCAATTAGAGCAGTTACTCAAAGTGCTTCTTGGAAGCCGCGCATTTCAGACCTCCACCAAGTGCCGTGGAAACAAAACACTGATGAACTGACGAGTGTGGAAATGATTTTGGATGCGTGGCAACTACCTCGATGCACGCAAAAGAGCACACCCTTCACAATAAAAATACCTGTCTTGGAATCCTTGCTCTGATGCTGATAAGCTTTAGGAATGAGGGCAAATTTCTCATCAGTTGATGAGTATCAAGAGTTGCAGAAAAACAGATTAGATGTTTGTAGAGAGCCTATCACTTCTTGGTACATAATAAGGGTTCAGTAAATAGTGGCTATGATTATTTTGCTAAGAATTAATGGAGGAAATAATAATGCCATAGTCTTGGTTGAAATTACGTTATTAATAAAACATTTTAAAGGTTAAAATGATCAGAGACCATATCATTGAATCATGAGTTAATACTAAATTTTTCAAAATGGAGAATGCGCACTATAATAAGGGCTTTCAGAATGGAGGAAAATGGCTTCGTTCATTCCAACTATAATAATAAGCATTTAACAGCAAAGATGTGCTTAGTATTAATATTTTCCTTTGTCTCCAGTTCCTGGACTTCCTAATAACAGCCCGTTTATCCAAAAATAGGACAAGAGGAAATAAAACATAGCATAGAAATAGTAGTTCTGGCTGGAAACCAAATGGTTGGCAGGGGGATGTTACTAATCATTTGTGTATTGGTATGGCTTAAGCTGTGCTTGCTGGCAAAATGGTTACAGTTTGACTTTGACATTTCAGGGTGGGGTTCTGCTTTTATGTTAGGACCTTTCCAACAGGCTCTAAGGAAGTCCTGCCCCCTGGGGTTGCAGAGCCATTCATTAGTGAGACGGAAAACTGCTAGAGAGACTTGTGTGTATGTTTTCATGACAAATCTATTAGAAAAGGAAGCTGGAAGAGTGGGAAAAGAGAAAGTAGAGGAGGTGGGGACGGACCATGGCCTTCACATTTGCCTAATGCCTGGGTCCTTTTACTTTTGATCCTCTCAACAAGCCACAGAATTATGCTCTCCCCATTTTAAAGGTAAGCAAGCAGCTCAGAGGTCAAATAGCTCTTAAAGGTCACATGAATTGAGTGAGAGAGCTGAATTTAAACATAGATCTGGCCACAAAACCTACGCATTTTCCACGGATACAACTTTGGATTCTGAGCCAAAGTAAAATTCATAATTAGGAAAACATCAATATATTTCACCATGGTAACACTGGAGGGGAGAGATGAGGTTGAAACAGTATTTGAGAGAATCCCTCCCAGTAGAATGTCTCTCAGAGTCTTATCCATAATTACATTTCCTGTCCTTGCTGACCCTTATTTTAGATGGACTAATTAAACTGTGAGGACCAGTTCAGCCTGATTAAAGTGCATTAGCGCATCAGAGTATATAGCTTGTTTTGGTCGTGGGGGGTTTGGGTTTTACTTTTTTCTGTTAATATCAGGTTTCCCTAGGGGGGTTGTATATTAGGTTAGAAAAAGAAAACCCACCATAATATTAGGGGGAAATACTACAGAAGGCTATAAGAGCAAGAAATTATTGCTGCCCTATGTCTGATACCAGTTATTAGTTGATTGGTCTTTTTATTATGGTGATAATTCCGTTTCTACCATCAGACCCTTCAGTTCACCAGACCTGTCTATATTCTGAAACTGTACTTAGAGAAGACAGACACACTCGAAAACAAAAGGCAAGCCGAGATTTAGGCCCCTCGCACGCCCACCACCATTTTCACTTGATGAAACCGACTTTTAGGCAAGTCCTTGGCCAACCAAGTATTCTGTCAAATTTAAAAAGAATACCTTGCCTTTCATCTTCATCACGTGCAAAGTGCTTTTACACATGTCAGTGAGCTCATTTGATTCTTGCATTTTATTTTGGTGATGGAGCTGAGCATAAGCTCTGGTCTTCTGATCTTCGGGGTTCTTTCAACCAAACGACCTTGTTTCTGTCTGTCTTTCTTAGTAGATGCTAATGTGGACGTTCTGTAGGAGCCTCGGCCATTAAAGAATGATGCATCCTATGTTTATCGAGGCAGAAAACTGTCTCGCCCTTGAAGCCTGAATTAAAAGTGTCTTTAGAAGTTTGATTTAAAATTTTTATTTATCAAGTTCCCTTCAGCTGAGTATTAGCGGAGTCTCATGTGGAATATTAGATGATCCCAAACACCTCTTGTAATGATAGCAATGTTGTGTGTTGGAATGAATGGGTTTGGGGAATCATCTTGGACAGCCACCTCACATAGCAAAGTCAGGGGACGGAGGTCCTGAATGTCCGGCTGTCTGCCCAACATTGCTCAGCCAGCCAGCCCCCAACAGTTCTGACAATCACGTTATGGATCCGACAGGTGAATAAATTTAGATCATGTCTCCATGCCCACACATTGTTTTCTTAGCACACTTGCAACTGGACTGTTTCCTCGAAAATTTTTTAAAAAGCATAAAATAGACTAAGTCCATGGCTTAGACTCTTTTGTTCTGCTGATTTTTCTCAGAATTTGCAAAATACAAAGAATCACAGTAGATGAAGAATAAGCAAATAAGAACAAATTAGAGCCAGGACAGCTTTCCAGATTTCCTAATCTCACTGCCATGGAAGTTAAAAAAAAAAAAAAAAAAAAAAGGTCCTAACCATGTCTTTTTTATGTAAGACAGGAGTGGGAACATTGTATTTGTTTTGTACTTTGGGGGCATTTTATATTCTGCTGAAGGGGATTTTGGGAAAAAAGTAGAAGAGATTTTGGAATCTTTAATACTCCCTGTAGAATCGTATTATTTAACTTACTACCACCACTTGTGGAGTATTTCAGCACTTCTTCTGATTTGGGGAATTTTCCCCCCAAACTTGCTAGCAGCTGTAGGCAATAACAAACCTCTTTATACAACTTACGCTTTGTCAATGTATACAACAGGAGCAAGTTCTTTGTTATGGCCTGGTGCTTCCAGAGTGTTTTTATGTAGACAAGTGCTGTCTGCAATTAAACACTAATCACAAAACAGCCACCAAAGGGCAATGCTTCTAGCTGGCTGGCTAGCTGGCACTGACTCTCTTCTCAAATGAGGATGCCCCCATTCTGGCCTTGGGCTTCTGGATCCCTGCTCAGCGTCCTTTGTTTTCTGAGTGAACGGGGGATGCAGCCTCATGATCTTCAGGACCCTGTCACATACGACTGCCAGGGTCAGAGGTCCTACAGCCTGGGTCAGAGGTCATTTGTAGACATGCTGATAATATCAAAACAGGAAAAGGCCATCCCTCTCCGGGGGAAAGGAGAGGCTTTTAATGAGCTGATGATTACATTGTCTAAAAACATAAATACATGAAATTGGCAAGATGCTCTTTTTCAGATTTCAGAGAGGGATATCCCCTGTCCAACCAGGGAAAGTTGTGAGAACATGAGCGCTCAGAGGGAGAAAATTCCCTCATGATGACAAGGTGAATTATAAGAATTGGCCAGAAAAGAGAATGAGGGTAAGAAAGGGACCAGCTGTGACCAGGTTACATGTGCAGGTGTGTGTGTGAGAGAGATCCTGCGTGTGAATACATGTGACTATAGCTGAGTCTGTGTGTGTGCGTTTTTGTGCTGTGTATATGTGTGATCTCCAATCTGGGCATCTTCTGGAGTCTGAGGTTTGATTGAAGTAGATATCCAAAGGCCTAGTTTGCCTGGGACCATCCTGGTTTTAGTCCTGAAACACCTGTGTCCTGGGAAATCCCCCCGTCTCCGGCAAACCAGCATGGGTGATCTCTGTACCTCTCATGTATCGATTCATCCTTAGGATCCAGCTGGTGAAAATGGTCCAGAGGAGATGCAAACCTGGTAGAATTGCAACCCTGTCTCATTGTCTGTCCTGCTCACAGTTTGCCAGCTGGAGTTCATCCAGCTCAGGTTCTGTGCTAAAGTTTTAGGGATGGTATGCCTGACAACAGTCTTCTTACCGTCAGACCTGGAGATCTAGCCGTCGTTTAGACTTGACTTTGGCAAACTTAAATAGGCAGAAGAGTGACAAAGGGAAAGTACGAAGGGAGCAAGGAAGCAAGAGAAGGACTGGGGGAGGGCGTAGGCCCCTGGGCCGAGTGGAGAAGGTCCCAGCAATGTTACCGGACCAAAGGAGGGCCACCATGGGAACCAAGAGTCTGTTCTGGAAATCATTTTTAGTTGTATTTAATTTTTTTTTTTCCAATTACGATATTCTTCCAAAACTCAGCATGTAAACGAAGATGGTCTTTCAATCCTAAATGTTGTTTTTCCATCGTCCAGCTGGAGTTGAGGTAATATTGCGACTTTCACCAAGAAACAGAAGCTACATTTCTTTTTTTTTTGGGGTAGCAGAGTTAACATAAATTGGACTACAGTAAGTAATCTTTTTATCAGATGGAAAGAGGCATTCGAACTATGTTTCTAGTCATCTGAGAGTATTTAACTTTGAGAAATAAAGTGAAAAGTTGGTGAAATTGGGGACATTTGTGGTCTGCTTAATGTTTTTGTTTTGGATAATGGATTTTTATTATAAATAGAATGTATTTATTGTGAATTATTTATAAAATAGAGATAATGAAAAATAAGGAAATAGAAATTAGGGGCACCTGGGTGGCTCAGTCGTTAAGCGTCTGCCTTCGGCTCAGGTCATGATCCCAGGGTCCTGGGATCAAGCCCCGCATCGGGCTCCCTGCTCGGCGGGGAGCCTGCTTCTCCCTCTCCCATTCCCCCTGCTTGTGTTCCCTCTCTCGCTGTGTCTCTCTCTGCCAAATAAATAAAATCTTTAAAAAAAAAAAAAGGAAATAGAAATTATCCATAATCCTATCATCCCAGCTAACTAGTTTGTTACATACCCTTTTAGTCTTTTAAAAAGTGTATATATGTGTACATTTTAACATATGTGCGTGCATACAAATAGTATCATATCTATACAGTTTTATAAATAGATACTTTTTAAGGTTCTTTTTTAAAAAAAATTTGAGATATAATTATGTTAGTTTCAGGTGTACAACATAAGGATTCATATCTGTCTATATTGCAAAATGATCACAAGAAGTCTAGTTAACATCCATCAGCACAGATTTTTTTCTTGTGATGAGAACTTTCAAGATCTACTTTCTTAGCAACTTCCAAATATACAGTACAGGTTTGTCCTTTTTTGTTACGAAGATTGCTTTGGGTGTTGTAGTGCTCCCTCACCCAGGTCTCAATCTCTTACCTGTGGGTGACGAAGTTAAACCCAGGTGGGTTTGCAGTGGGTTGGAAAGCTCAGAAGCTCTTTGGGTCTCAGGCTTGCTGATGATTAGATGCCCTTTTTGCTTCATGTGGCCCTTCTTTCCCCACCCAGAGAAGGTTGTATCTGGAAGCTTTTCTAGTTCTGTGGTTGTTTGTTGCCAGGGCGCCATACACATGTGTAGTCCCTGTGTTCCTGAAGGGAGTCAGGTAGAGGACAGACAGCCAGAACCTAACCTGTCCGCTCATTCCTTGAGGCAGATGAGCTTGTCCAAGGGGGAAGGCCCATTCGCTAGTCATTAAATTACTCCTTCATGTTTTACTTTTCCCCAGGTGCCTTTGACCCACTGGATGTAATTGTGGGCTGTTTCCCCCATGTGTTCCTTTCTTTCAGGGTAACCTCAACCTTCTAGAGCTGAGTAGGATGCCCAGGCTTCTTGGCACTCTCTGCCTTACTCTTCCATCCAGGTTTGGCTCTTGGAGCCAAGATTGGAGAGCTTTGGGGTCTTGGGCTCTGACTTTCCCATCCCCATCTGAGGGCTGGCTTCTCCTGGTCTGAGTAGGAGAACTCGAGGGTATTGCTAGGATTTTTACTTTGTGCCCATTGAGACTGCCAAGCTTGGGGTCACCTAGGGTGGCATTCGTGTTCTCAGAATCTCTCCGGTAGCTACCTGGAGACATGGTGGCATAATGAGACTGCCTGGGCTTGCGCTCAGGTCCCTGTGGTGCCCTTACCCCTCACGTGACCTCGAGCAGGTTTCTTCCCTCTTTGAGAGTCTTCTTCCCCAAACGTGCAGTGGGTGTGGTAACGGTGACTACTGAGTGCAGGCATTAGGAAGAGTAGGGAGGATGATGCATGTATCTTACTTTGCAGATCAGCTGGCACACGGTCAAAATTCGATGTATTCTTATTTAAGCAAAACATCGTCTACTTTGCTGTTTGGAATCTGCAGGCAAAAGTTGCCGGGAACGAGATGTAACCTAATGTAGGGTCTAGGGTTGTGAACTTCACCTCTCCCCCCCGCCCTCTTCCCTGTGCAAGCGAGGACTGCCTGCAGGTTGTCCTGGACTGCGGAGAGGACTTTCCAAGGGGACTGTGGCCTTTGGCATGGGAGACAGGCTGCAGGGACAGGTGGTGCCTTCTTTTCTCTGTCCTCTTTGGCGTGCTCCATCAGGTTCCTGAAGCTTTCCTGCTCAGCACATCACTTCCTAACGCCTGAAGCCCTGCCCCTGCCACCTCACCTCCACCCCATCATGGCCTGAAGCCGTGCTGCCTCCCTAACCTATTTCTCTGGGTTTTATTTTCCTCCTGGGAGGCTGTGTGGAAACACGCTCCTCCCACCCCTCAGGCTCACCCCAGTTCTGAGGTCTCCGGTCCGCGCCCCCACCCTTCTCACTGTTGCTCTCCTTTTTCTCCCTCCTCATTGTTACCACTCCTCTGGGAGCAGTGGTACAAAATGAAGCAAAATGGGACAAATCACCAAAAGAGTGGTGTGGCTTTCAGAAGTGACTTACAGAAGTCGCCCATGCCAGCAGTCAGGAGGTTTTTGACGTGCTGGGATCTTAAGCCATAGCAACTCGGTGCCATTTAGTTATGGAAAGCACAGCGGGATGGGGACCGGGGCATTTGTTCGAGTGAGCGCACTTCCTCCAGTTTCTCTGGCATCCGTTCACTGTAACCTTCCCGAGTCCGGAATTTGCCAGTGACAGCAAGGCCTGCTTGACGTTCTCCGTAGCAATCCATACCCCAGGTTTTTCTACCTTCTTGACTTTCCTGCGTTCACGCAGATTTCCTTTCTTCATGGAGAAAATTTTAAGTTGAGGGATTGCAGTTACCAGGACATTCTGGCTCTGTTCCCTTGAGTATCAACGCGTCGCACTTGTAGAAAGTGATGCAGATGCTGACTCTGTTTCCTTCCAAGGCAAGTGGGCAAAAAGAAGTGAATAGTATCTTTCACTTAGAGCATTGCATTTTGTACTTTCCAAGATGCTTCCACATATTTATCTCACATAAGCACTGAACAGCTCTATGAGGCAGATGAATTATTACCTCCCTTTCGCCAAATTAAATTCAAGACAGTTACTCATTCACTCAAAAGAACCATCATCCATGTACCACCCACAGTTTTAAGGGCACAGGATATAAAAGTGCACAACACAAAGTTTTTGTGTTCACAGAACATGCATTCTAGTGAAGGTCAAGACAGGCAGTAAATTCAGTATAATGTCAGGCTGGTGACAAATGCAGTGGAGGTCAATAAAACAGGCCTTTCGAGGGGACCAGAGAGTAACTAGATGTGCTGTTATTGGTGGTCAGGGAAGGCCTGTCCAAGGAGGTGACATGTAAGCAGATAGACATGAGAAGGGAGAGAGTGAGGTTTTTTTTTTTTTTTTAAGATTTTATTTATTTGAGACAGAGAGAATGAGATAGAGAGCATGAGAGGGGGGAGGGTCAGAGAGAGAGAGAGAGGCAGACTCCCTGCCGAGCAGGGAGCCCGATGTGGGACTTGATCCAGGGACTCCAGGGTCATGACCTGAGCCGAAGGCAGTCGCTCAACCAACTGAGCCACCCAGGCGCCCGGGAGAGAGTGAGTTTTATGGCTATCAGAGTCAGAGTGTTTCTGCTGAGGCTGTATCATGTGCAAAGGTCCTGTGGCAGGAGTGTGCTTGGTGTGTTCATGGAATTGCCCTATTGAAAAGCTGCTTTGGTGCTTTGAAATAAGGTCAGAGAGCAAGCCAGGGACTAAATCAGGGCTTGGTGCACTACCCTGAGGATTTTGAATTCTATTCTGAAGAGGTTTTTTTTCTGAGCAAGGAGGGCACCAGAGACTTATGTGTAGGGACACATCTGATTTATATTCTAAAGGAATCACTGTGGCTGCTGTGTAGATAATAGGCTGTAGGGCAAAGTAGAGTCAGGCAGTCAGGTGGCTGCATCAACCATTTAGGTGACAGATGGTGGCTGTGGAGATGGTGAGCAGATTGCATTCTGATAGATTTTGAAGATAGAATGGGACAGGTTGTTCTGGTGTCTTGGAGGCAGGTGTGAGATAAGGAGAGGGGCCCAGGGGGGCTCTAAGCTCAGAGGAAGAATTCAAGAAGTGATATAATAATGATGTTGTTTGGCTGGAGGCAGGTCCGGACCCCTCCTGATTACCCCGGATGTCCCTGTGCTTTTTCCAGAACACTCTGAGCAAGGGTCAGCGAGTAGCCGGGGTCTTCCTCTGGCTTGGCCCCTTCTCCCTGTGGCCATTGTGAGCCTTCTCAGAATGGATGCGGCTGTGGCCTTTCTCTCTCTGTCAAACCCACTTTGGACCACAGACATTTATTGACTGTTGCTGATTGGTACTCAGTAGAGGGAGGAAGTTAGCAAGCTATTGCTGTGTAATCTTTTAATTTATTTCAAGATCATGGCTGGGGAAGGGTGGCCTTAACTGAATATCCAATTAAATCATGATATACCATTTAGTTTATTTGTTGTATCTTTACAAGCCCACTGATGACCTTAACAATTACTTCATGTGCAGGTGTGAACTATATAGAGGATGATCCAATAATCCCAAAGGCTTTTCCACATGCCTTGTTGATCATAGATGTTCAGTAAGTATCTGTTGAATTTAGTGATTTTTGAAGTTAAATGTGGAGTGTTGCTTTGTTCTGAAACATGTCTATTTCGATGCTCTTTCCAATATTGGCACTTAGCGAGCTCCACACCTCACTTTCAGGTGGGATTAGTGTTTCCAGCACTTTGCCAGTGAGGACCCGAGATGGGAGGAGGTGAGAAACGGGGGAACTGGTCTGGATGAGGCCATTAGCGCCTCATCCCTGGAGCTGGGAACGTGCAGGAGAATCTTCCAGCTGAATCCCAGGCATCTGTTCTGGGGATCCACACACACTTGAAAATGTACAAACATCAACCCATGCTCACCCTCTAGGGTCTTCTTTTGCTGGACTGGACTTTGTTGACATTGTCAGGTCACGATGAAATCTGCTCATTTCTGGTAACTTTTAGAACTTTAGTGGTTTTAAGGGACAAAATGTTTTCCCAAGGTTTAATTTGAAGTGCACATTGCTTCTTCAGCCATGTGGCTATCAAAGACTCCATCAACTACAATCCAATGGCAGCCTGTTGGAGAAAGCTCCCCAGTCATCTTATTCTTCCCCGTCAGCGTTTTGGTTGTGTCAGGCCACAGAAAAGGCAGGTCATCCCTAGCTCTCATATAGTTACCCCATGCTGCAGCTGTAGCTTTCCTTTTCCCTTCTTGGCTCCAGCCAGGAGCAGGACTGGGAGGATCCCAGAGACGGAGGGGACTCTGGGTGTCTTCTGAGTGGAGACCACATCACAGGGGCTGCGGATCTTTCCAGACTACTCAGGGAGGCTTGGGGCTGGTTGATAGAGACTGTGCTGTGTTACGTGTCATTCTCTCTCTGTTTCCAAGCCCCGTTGGGTGGACTTCCTTCTTGATTGGGAAGGGCTGTAAGGCAGCAGCTTCCTTTTTGTTACTCGGGAGGTCACTTCCAGCCAAGTCAAATCCTTTCTGTTGGAGGTTTCACATTTCCTTTCTCTTGTTCTTACTCTCCTTCGATGTGGTGTGTGTATCTCCCAGGAAGTCCAGAGGGCTGGCGTGATCCCACGCTGGGAAGGGCCTATGGAAATGCCCTTTGTGGGCTTTGTGAGTTTGAATGGCTCGAGGCCTCCTTGTTTCATTCGTGGTTGATTTTGCACTTGGCTCCTTACTGCCAACTTCTGGACATTTGAAAGCTGTGAAAAGAGGAAGATTAGAATTCAGACCATCAGTTGCCCTGATTACTAATTACTTTGGTGGAAGGTTTTCGTGGGGAAGGCACTACTGAACAAAGATAGTCTGAATAATTACCCTGACTTTTTCTTCTTCCTCCTCTCCTCTTAATTTGGTTTGCCTGGTTATTGCCAATACCAGGTGGGAAGAGAATAGGCTAGCAAGAGAGCCTGATGTGGGTGAACTGAGAGGCAGCACGAGGTAGAACCGCATATACATGAGCCACACAGGTGCGTGAGACGAGGGTACACTGGGGGTTAGGACAGTCGCCCATGGAATGGGACTCCACTGTCTTTCCATGGCTGCATGGTCGATTCCTTTGTTAACATGTGCTTTCTGACTTATGTGGGGTGCTCCTAGGGACCCCTAGTCAGCCCCCCCATCCACTCATTTCCTCTCATCTGTCTTTTTTTTTTTTTTCCGTCTTATGAACCATGACTTTTGATCACTTCAGTCCACCCTAACGAGGCCAGAATATTGGTCCAAATAAATCACAGCCCCATGTCAATGTGAAAACCAACAGCAAATGTCCTTGGTGATTTTTCTATCATCTTTATAGCACTCCTCAGCTCTTTCCCCGGCCCATGTTTGCCAGGCCTGTTTGCTGGTCTCATCCATCTGTGACTTGAGCTCCTGAAAGAATCAAGATCTTGTGACTTGGAGGCAGGAGCCACCCGCCCTGCGGACTCTCGCGCCATGTGGACCTGCTGTGCTTCAGGGGAAACAAAATGTTAAGTGAGCAGTTTAGCTTGGACTTGATCTGGAGGCAAATCAGTAACTTTACACTGAGAGACTCTCTCCATTGTGTTCTCAGGAAAATGAAGTGAATCACCGGAGTAAGGAATGTGCTCTCTGGTGCTGCCCCAATAATAAAGTATAATGTTTTGAATTAGAAGGGGAGAGCGAGTAACTGAGAAACCTTTGGCTGGTTGCTTTGTTGTTCCTTTTGCCTCCCCCGCCCCCCGCCCCCTTCCTTCCCTCAGATATATGCTTGGATAAGAATGTTCTTCTCCAGCTTGGTTTTTCCTAAACTCAACCCTGCAGTGAAATGACAAGGCCACGTTAGACATGGGAATTATCACAGAGCAACAAATCCAAGATGATTAGTTCACTGAAGGCTCCAGGAAGTGGAGATGCTGAGCTGTGAAAGCAGACGTTTCCAACCCAACCCGAATATGTTTTTCTTGCTCCATTTGTTAATTAGTAAATCAGAACCAAATGAAAAACACAAATAAGAGCATATCACACATCTGTCACACTTGAGTGTTTCCCAGCATCGTCCTGTCTTTCTGATTTCATATCATCCACTGTTGTCCTCACTGGGGAGTAAAAGCACCCAGAAGTACCTCGCGGATTGGGCCCGATTTTAGTCTTAGAAGTAAAACTGGAAGAAATGATGTTGTTGGGGTAAGGGTTATTTGGTTAACTGAGAAGTTACATGATATTTTTAGGAACAGGAAGTTGGGAGCCATAGGCATTTCTAACCGCTTTTCCCATGCTTTAAAAGCCTCTTGTAGGTGTTGGCTGTTGTGTTTTGTTGTTTTGTTGGGTTTCTTTGTGGGTTTTTTTGTGTTTTTTCCCCCCAAACCATACATTCAAGCGCTGAATCTTGCCGAGCTTCTTTCGGTTGTTGTTTTTTGACTTAGGAAGCATCGCCTACACACACTTAGCACCAAACAGGGCTGGACGGACCAGCACAGCGATCGCTCAGAAGGAACCAGGAGGGCTTATTGTCCCAGAAAAGGAAAGATTTTCTCTGAGAACGGTTCTGGGAGAAGCATTTGTTGTGTTTTTGTAAGGATGTGGGGATCCAAGTTTTGTCTATTAAAGGAAAGGAATGGCTCTTTTCCTTGTTTGTGTGTCCATATCACACGGCCATGCTACAGAGGCTGTCTGGTACCCCATGGTGGTATTTTTCCATTCTCTTGTTTAGAACCCCTGGACGTGATAAGCCCACGTCCCCCACATAGCCTGGCAGCCATGGTCACATCTCAGTTTGGAACTGCTGGTCCTCGTTTGGCCAGGAAAGAGTCAAGGGTCTGTCCCAGGCCAGCCCGCCCAGTGCTTGAGAAGTGCGGTTCCATTGGCTCTAGATGAGTCGTTCACTCAGTCATCACATACACACTGGCCACCTGCCTTGGGCAAGGCACTGCTATATACACCCAGGACACATAAGGGAACAGAACCAAATTCCCTGCCCTGTGGGCCATACGTTTGAGGGGAGTTCTAGCCTTCAGCAGTAACACGCCTGCATTTTCTTCTGTAGGTTTGGGTGTTGTTAAGGTGAAGAGGGAGGTCCGTGAAGATGCCTCCAAGTAGGGATGCGTGCTGGCCCCGACTTCCCGGGGTCAGGCCACCCTGGACCAATCACGGGGAGGAGAGGTCGGGAGGGATCATGAGAAAGGACTCTCCCCGCGTCCCCACGTTGGCACTTTCGACGCTGTGCTTTGAATACTAACAGGTCATCTGATGCAGTGTAACTTGATAGGAATATGAAACCCTGGTAACCCTGGGAACCAAAGCAAGGAATTGGCCTGTCAGTTACTTTTAATTTTTAGAACTTGAATGTTTCATTAAACCAGATAGCTCCATTGTCATGGTCAGAAGTCCACCGTGGAGAAAGGCAGGGTTTTGTGTTTATGTAAGCTGCCACCCAATGGGAGAAACTGTTGCCTAACGTAGTTCAATTCTCAATCATTTGAGGACGGATTTTTCATTTTGTGGATTTTTCACATGCTCATTTGCACACACTCTTTCTCTGCAAAAGTTCTGATGGAAACCGTACAATTTATTGGCTTGAATGAATAAGGGCTGAAGATGAAGAAAAATCCTGATGGTAGTGATCTTGATAAAAGGAATGCATCATCTAGCACTTTATAACCCCGTTGGGTGGTTACGGAGCATTTTGGCACAGGCCTCTCATTTGCCTCTCACGCCCCCTCATGGATCCAATTAGATTCGTTCCTACCGCCCACGTAGAGGGTGGTCACCAAATCCGTAAGCACAGGCAAATCCATCATAAATGAAGTATTAATATTACATCCTAATACATGATACAATAATATTGCCTTTGTTTCCAGATTTTATGGCCACTGTGTAGCTATTGCAAGAGCTCAAACAGGTAACTTGATGCATCTTGACCTCACCTCAAGGCTGAGGCATTCCTTCCTGGATACTAGACTCCCGGCTTTCAAGAAAGTAAGCGAGCCATTTGATTAGGCTCTTTTTCAACATTCCCAGGGTTTCCTTCTGACAAGACACTCTCTCCCCAGCATGATCCTAAGTCTCTCTTGTCACCCCTTCCGCCATGTTGACCTCTGATCTATCCTTTTCTTCTTTTTGACTGTTGGTCTCCAACATCTAGTCTCCTCCTCTTCATCTCTTCTGTAACTCTTCTGGAGTAACCTTGTTTATATTCAGACAGAGCAAACACTTACTGTGAACCTACTGTGTGCCTCAGCCTGTGCTGGGCATGTTCACTCGACACCCATTCATTCCCCGGCCTCTTCCCAGATGTCCTGCATAGCTTGGCCCTGGGGAGGAGGATGCCTAGCTAACCACCCTTGTGTTTGGGGACAGGCCATGATTTCACTCTGATGGATAATCATCAACCCATCCAGCATTCATTCTAGGGAATCAGTGGCTGAGAAGGAAAACTGAAGAGGAAAAGCCGAAGCGAAACATAATAGAATTGACAGCAGGCACTCAAATACCTGTACACACACGTTCACAGAGGCACTATTCACAATTGCCAAAAGGTAGAATCAGCCCAAGTGTCCATCAGTGTACAAATGGATAAACAAAATATGTGTGCATACAAAGGAATATTACATGACCGTAAAAAGGAATGAAGTCCTGATACATGGTAACACTGCTGATGAACCTTGAAAACATTATGCTAAGTGAGAGAAGCCAGTCACAAAGGATTGTATGATTCCACTCATATGATCTAATCAGACCATGCAAAATCCATAGAGATAGAACATAGGTTGGTGGTTGCCAGGGGCTAGAATGGGGAGTTGCTGCTTAATGGGGAGGGGGCTGGCTTTTGGGATGATTAAAATGTTTTAGAACCAGACAGAGGTGGTGATTGCACAACCTCGTGAATGTATTAAATGCCCCCGAACTGTTCACATTAAAACGATTAGCTTCATGTTATGTAAATTTCACTTCAATTTTTAAAAAAACAATGAAAGGGAATGTGTGTGTGTATCAGAGGTCTGTTTCTCTGAATTGAGGATATGATTTTAAAATTAATTCCGTCCTTCTTGTGCATGATGACCTTGTGATATGGCTTGAGTATAATTGAAGTAATTTGAACAGATTAATTTCTTTCTTTGGCTTTTTAAAATTTCACATGCTTGGAGTCTGCGTCCTGAACTCAGAGTGCAAAGCAATATGCTAATTGGTATTCCGGGCTTATAGTGCTGCTCCTTCAAAAAAAACAAACCCGCACAGATGTGTTGAGTCGGTCCCTTAGTTTAGCTGTTTGTGCTCTGGAGAATGCCCTTGGGTCTTGAAGAAAGATCACTGGGGCTAGGGCTGGAGTCCAAAGCCTGGGTTCTGTTCTGGCTCCTTTTGCCCACTGGGGATACTGTTGTGCCCAGGAAAGAGTATGGAGCAGACCTCAGTCCTGGCTTATGCATTCATTCAACAAACATTCTTGAACCCTCTCCTCTATCAGAGGTGTTAAAGTGAACCTGACATGGACCCTATCTTTGAGGGGCTTGCGGTCCAGCGGGAGAGGTAGACACACGAACAATGATTTTAATATAAGGTGGGGCGAATGCTGAAAATTTGTGTGGGACATTATAGAAACCTAGAGTGGAGGTCCCCAAACCAACCAGGGATACAGAGGGTAGAGGAAGGCAGTTAAGGAAGGCTTCCTGGAATTCAATCTTGAGGTAAGATTTAAAATTTTGCTGCATTACCCAATAAGTATGGCAAGTAATGGTGAGAGTTTTACAAAAGAGGGACATTTAGCACTGAGTGGAGACATATACTTTATTTTTTTAAATCACATTTTAGGATTTTATTTATTTTTTATTTTTTCCATATTGACATTATTTTTTTATTATGTTCTATTAGTCACCATACAGTACTTCATTAGTTTTTGATGTAGTGTTCCATGAGACATATACTTTAAAAAGAGTTTCAGTTTGATGTTTTTCACCAAAGCACTCAAAATTATGGCAGAATTGAGCACTTTAATGGTAGGTGTGGCTTTAATAAATTGTTTTTATTTAGAATTCCATAGAAGCATCAAAGCATCTTCAAAATTTGGAGCCTATAAAAGTCTGTATCCTGGAGGTGAGGAAGGAGAAGGTCTTTGAAGGGACAAGGAGGTTGTATAAATAAGGGAGAGGCATGAGGTCCTGGGGAAGGTGTTCAGAAAAATAGAGCAGTTTAATATCTCCCAAGAGTGAAGCTTGAGGCAGGAAAAGGTCAAGAGCGAGGCTGGAATGTCAGGGGAATAGATTGAAGCATCTGAGCAGGTAATTTACAAGTCTGGGTCTAGGACTGTAGTACTAGCTGCAGTGTGGAGAGAGGGTGGGCAAGGGGCACAGTCTGAGGCAGCGGGACGGCTCCGAACAAGGACAGTGGTCACGGAGGGGGCAGGACAGGGGGGTTAGCGAAACCTCCAGAACAGTGCCATCCAATAGACCTTTCTGCGATGATGGACACATTCTGTGATGTATTTGCCAATACAGTGTCCACCAGCCACATGTGGGCATTGAACCCCTTACGTGTGGCAAGTGTGACTGTGGAACCGAATCTTAAATTTTAATTCATTTACATTGAAATAGCAGCATGTGGCTAGTGCACGTGGCTACTATATTGGACATATTGGATGGTGCAGTTCCAGAAGATTAAAATCAAACAGAGTTGGTGATTAACTGGCCAGTTCGGAGTGACGGTGGACAGCGGTAAAGCTACAGGGGCACGTTGGTGGGGGAGAAGATGTTTCATTTTGTGCATGTTAGCTTCACATGCATAAGGGGCATCTGGATGAAGTGTACCAGGTAGTAAGATAAACACATTCCTTAAGGGAGAGCAATGAGCTGGAGATGGAAATGTGGGAGGCCTTAGCATAAAGGAATAATTGAAATCATAAAAGTGAGTGCCATAGGGCGGCCCCTTAACTGCCTTTGGCCTCAGCTTCGTATTGCTCTGATGGTGATAATATTTGCTCTCCCTACCTTCTGGGACTATCCTGAGAAACAGATGAGCTAATATGTATGAAAATGCTTGTAAACTCTTCAAACATTAGGCGTGTTTTATAACATCTTTAGGAGTTGAGAGGAATGTGTCCCAAATGTTGTTTTCCAAACATAGCAGATAAAATTAAGACTTCAAATTCTGGAAATATTGCAGACTAGATAATTTGTAAGGCCCTCCTGCTAAAATATGACTAGATCCAGGGTAAACAAAAGCAAATAAGTCTACAGCATGGATGTCAGGGATGCAGGGACATCTTTGAGGACTCCCCTGAGTGTGTTACTGTGAGCAAAAAAAACATAAAAGCTGGGTTTCTGTGAATGCAAATACCAACACTCCTGAAGATCGTGAGACCAGCTCAGGGTCTAGGCCGAGGTGGGAGAACTGTCCCGGGGATTCCCTCATTAAGCCCCCAAAGGGGAGATAACTGGGTCCAGGTCAATAATGTTCTTCATAAAAGCAAATGTACATGCTTTTCTTTTTTTGGAGAAAAGCAAACAATTTAAACATTGAGGATGAATTTCAATAAAAAATTACCTAACAATCTGCAAACACGCAAGGAGATAAACCACCAGAATGGAAGTCATCAGAGGGATGGGATGGCAATGCAGATTTAAGTTCACCAAGGATTTCACAGAAAACAGACACCAAGTGAGAAATTATAAGATCGCTATCTAGGAAATACATAAAGAATAAAGAATAGTACAATGCATAATGTGATACAGAACAATTGACGATTGAAAATGACAGACCACATAGCAACAATGATGACAGATGGAATGAGTAGAAAATTTTAAAACTCTTAAAATGAAAAACTAATAGATGGCTTAAACTATACAGTAAACATGGGTGAAGAGAGAATTGGTGAACTTGTAGATAAATCTAAAGAAATTTTCCAGCCAAGAGACGAGGAGATCGATGACTTAAAAAAAAAAAAAAAAAAAAAAAAAACCCCCAAAAAACAGTTAAGAGCAGTGGAAATTAGGATGAAATTGTGGTACACATCTAATTATCACTCTTGAAGGAGACACTAAAGAGAATGGAGGAGAGCCCTAATCAATGAGCTAAAGGCTAAGAATTTTCCAGAACTAATGGAAGATAGGAATCCACAGATACATGAAGTGCAATGTAATCTGAGTGGAATAAATAAAAAGAAACATACAGCTGGGCATGTTACAGTGAAGCTGCAGCATACCAAGGACAATGACATTATAAAAGCAACCAGAGAAACCAGGTCATCTAAAAAAAAGATTAGTCTGATATAATGAATTACAGACGTAAATTTCTTTTCTCAATCGCAGTGAAGACATTCTTCCCATTAGTGCTCTGCAGTTGAAATTGGAAGTATGAATCTTCAGAAATATCCCTGAAGAACACAGATGCAAAAATCCTCAACAGAATATTAGCAAACTGAATTCAACAACACATTAAAAAGATCATACACCAATGTAAATTGGTATGACCACTGTAGAAAACAATATGGAGGGTCCTCAAAAAATTAAAAGTAGAAATACCCTATGATCTAGTAATTCCACTATGGGGTATTTACCCAAAGAAAATAAAAATACTGGGGCGCCTGGGTGGCTCAGTTGGTTAAACGACTGCCTTTGGCTAAGGTCATGATCCTGGAGTCCCGGGATGGAGTCCCGCGTCGGGCTCCCTGCTCAGCGGGGGGTCTGCTTCTCCCTCTGCCCTCCTCCCTCTCCTGCTCTCTGTCTCTCATTCTCTCTCTCAAATAAATAAATAAAATCTTTAAAAAAAAAAAAGAAAATAAGAAAATAAAAATACTAACTTGAAAAGAGATGCACTTCTATGTTTATTGCAGCATTATTTATAATAGCAAAGATAGGGAAACAACCTAGGTGTTTATCGACAGACATTGATACTACACACACACACACACACAAATACACACACATACATACACATATACATACACACACACACATATACATACACACAACAGAATATTGGCCATAAAAGAGAATGAGATCTTGGCATTTGCGACAAGGTGGATAAACCCAGAGGGTATTATGCTAAGCAAAATAAGCCAGAGAAAGATAAATACTATATGATTTCACTTATATGTGAAATCTAAAAAGCAAATGAACAAACAAAAGCAGAAACAAAATAAAAAATACAGAGAACAAACTAGTATTTGCCAGAGGGGACTGAAGGGGGTTGGAGGATGGGCAAAATAGGTGAAGGGGGTAAGAGGTGCCAAAAAAAAAAAGAAATCCTACATCGTGATCAAATGAGATTCATTCCAGGGATGCAAGGATGATTCAACATCTGCAAATCTGTCAATGTGATTAACAGAGGATAAAAATCATATGATCATCTAGGGCATCTGGGTGGCTCAGTCAGGTAAGCAGCTGGCTCTTGATTTAGGCTCAGGCCATGATCTCAGGGTCTTGAGATCAAGCCCCATGTCGGGCTCCGTGCTGGGCATGGAGCCTACTTAAGATTCCCTCTCTCCAGGGGCGCCTGGGTAGCTCAGTCGTTAAGCGTCTGCCTTCGGCTCAGGCCATGATCTCAGGGTTTTGAGATCAAGCCCCATGTCGGGCTCCGTGCTGGGCATGGAGCCTACTTGAGATTCTCTCTCTCCAGGGGCGCCTGGGTGGCTCAGTCATTAAGCATCTGCCTTTGGCTCAGGTCATGATCCCAGAGTCCTGGGATCGAGCCCCACATCGGGCTCCCTCCTCAGCGGGAAGCCTGCTTCTCCTTCTCCCTCTGCCCCTCCCCCGCACTTGTGCGCGCACTCTCTCTCTCTCTCTCTCTTGCTCGCTCTCAAATAAAATCTTAAAAAAAAATTTTTTTTAAGGCACAGGACAGCACCCACAACAGAGAATATGTGTCCCAAATGGCAGGAGTGCCACGGTTGAGAAACCCTGCTTGATGGTGCCTTGAAAATGATCTCTAGGGGGGCACCTGGGTGGCTCAGTCGTTAAGCGTCTGCCTTCGGCTCAGGTCATGATCCCAGGGTCCTGGGATCGAGCCCCGCATTGGGCTCCCTGCTCCGCAGGAAGCCTTCTTCTCCCTCTCCCTCTCCCCCTGCTTGTGTTCCCTCTCTCACTGTGTCTCTCTGTCAAATAAATAAAATCTTAAAAAAAAAAAAAATCTCTCTCCCTCTCCTGCCCCTCCCCCACTCATATTTGTGCCCTCTCTTCTCTCTCTCTGTCTCTAAAATCTTTTTTAAACAATCATATGATCATCTCAATAGATGCAGAAAAAGCATTTGGCAAAATCCAACAACTATTTATGATAAAAATTTTCAACAAAGCAGGTATAGAGGGAACGTACCTCAACATAATAAAGGCCATATATAACAAGCCCACAGCCAACATCATACCCAGTGGTGAAAAGCTGAAAGCTTTTTCTCTAAGATCAGGAATAAGACGAGAATGTCCACTCTTGCCACTTTTATTCAATGTAGTATTGGACATCCCAGCCAGAGCAATTAGGTGAGAAAAAAGACACATCCACTATTGGCAAAAGACATGATGTTATGTATTAAAAAAAAAAAAAAAAGACCCTAAAGACTTCATCAAAAACCGTTAGAATAAACAAATTTAGTATAGTTGCAGGATACAAAATTGATACACAAAAATCTGTTGCATTTCTTAACACTAATGAATTACCAGATTGAGAAAACAATCCTATTTACAATTACATTAAAAAGAATAAAATAGCATAAAACACAAATCAGTACTGCCATGAATGAATCCCTGTGTTATACACCTGAAACTAATATAACATTGTGTGTCAACTATACTAAGAAAAAAACACATTAATTTTGGCAAAAATTAAAATTTGGTAATGAGGATAAAGTATAAAAAATCTAGGAATAAATTTAATCAAGGAATTCAGAGACCTGAAAATTATCAGATATTAATGAAAGAAATTGAAGAAGCAAATAAATGGAAAGATATTCCATGCTCATGGATTGGAAAAATTGTTAAAATGTCCATACTATCCAAAGCAATATAAAGATTCAGTACAACCCTTATGAATATTCCAGTGGTACTTTTCACAGAAATAGAACAAATAATCCTAAAATTTGTATGAAACTACAAAAGACCCAAATAGCCAAAACAATCTTGAGAAAGAACAACATAGTGATATCATACTCCCTGGTTTTCAAAGTACATTACAAAGCTATAGTAATAAAAACAGTATGGTATTGCAATAAAAACAGATACATATATCAGTGGAACAGAATAGAGAGCCCAGAAATAAATTCACACAGATGGGGAAAGGATAGTCTCTTCAATAAACAGTAAAACTGGGCCACTGTCTTACACTGTACACAAAAATTAACTCAAAATGGATTAAAGACTTAAATGTGAGACCTGAAACCATAAAACTCTTAGAGGAAAACCTAGGCAGTAAGCTCCTTGACATAGGACTTGGCAATGATTTTTAGAATCTAGACACCAAAAGCAAAAACAAGAAAAGCAAAAATAAACAAGTGGGACTACATCAAACTAAAAACTTTGTGCATAGCAAAGGAAACCATCAACAGAATGAAAAGGCAACCTATTGAATGAGAGCATATTTGCAAATCATATACCTGATAAGGAGCTAATATCCAAAATATACAAAGAACTCATACAATTCAATAGCCAAAAAAATCTGATTAAAAAATGGGCAGAAGATCTGAATAGACATGTTTTTCAAACAACACAACAGATAGCCAAAGGGCACATGAAAAGATGTTCAACATTACTAATCATCAGGGAAATGCACATCAGAACCACAATGAGATACTACCTCACACCTTTTAGAATGACTGGTATCAAAAAGACAAGAAATAGCAAGTGCTGGTGAGTATGTGGAGAAGAGGTAACCCTTGTGCACTGTTGGTGGGAATGTAAATTGGTGCGTCCACTGTGGAAAACCATATGGAGTCTCCTCAGAAAATTAAAAATAGAACCTACGATCTGGCAATTCCACTTCTAGGTATCCAAAGAAAATGAAAACACTAAATGGAAGAAATACATACACCCCCCCCCCCATATTCATTGCAGCATCATTTACAAGAACCAAAGCATGGAAACAATCTAAATGTCCATCAGTGGATAAAGAAATTGTGTGTGTGTGTATATATATATACACACACACACAGTATTACCAAACCATAAGAAGGAATGAAATCTTGCCATTTGTGACAACATGGGTAGGCCTCAATGTGAAATAAGTTGGAGAAAGACAAATACCATATGATCTCTCTTCTATGTGGAATCTAAAGCAAAACAAAAAAACCCAAGCTCAGATACAGTGAACAGATTGGTGGTTGCAGGAGGCAGGGGTGGAGGGTGGGAGAAATGGGTGAACTGCTTTTTTTCCCCTTTTTTCTTTTCTTTTTATTTAAAAATTTTAAATGAATTTTTTAAAAAAATCAGAGGTATGGGAGACCATTCTTTTTATTTTTATTTTTTTATTATTATGTTAACCACCATACATTACATCATTGGTTTTTGATGTAGTGTTCCATGATTCATTGTTTGCCTATAACACCCAGTGCTCCATGCAGAACGTGCCCTCTTTAATGAGATACTAATGGGTATCATCACCAGGCTAACTCGTCCCCCACCCCCCTCCCCTCTAGAACCCTCAGTTTGTTTTTCAGAGTCCATAGTCTCTCATGGTTCGTCTCCCCTTCCGATTTCCCCCCCTTCATTGGGGTGGCTGGGTGATAGACATTGGGGAGGGTATGTGCTGTGGTGAGCGCTGTGAATTGTGCAAGACTGTTGAATCACAGATCTGTACCTCTGAAACAAATAATATATGTTAAAAAAAAAAAAAGGAGACCATTCTTTTTATGCTGTCCCATTTATGGTTGAAGATGTTAAATTTTTCTTGATAGTGAAAAAAATACATGTTGTATAGATTTTTACTAAATGTCTGATTGCTTCTTAATAGTAGTCCTTATAAGTGGGCAACAATGTGGTTATTTGATATTAATGGAACTCTGTCAAGGCTGCAATTATTCAGTTTAAGTCTTTCCTCATGACACATGTTTATTGACTTAAGTGCTTGAGTGTATTCTCCTATGTTAGCTGAAGTCTGCAAATTTTTCCACTGTAAGACATGTATATGGTTGTGGCTACTGAGCATCTTCCCAACCTAGAGTGATGGTAACATCTGTATTTCGGTATGAAAGTGGTTTTAAAACGTTTTAAAAAATAGAAAGTGACTTGGTTAACCCTTACTACTAACAATGATCTGTAGGCGCTTCATGTTGGTCCTACAGCTCTTTCTAAGGTATGTGCTGGGTCTAGTCTTAAAAAGTCATTTGAATTAAAAGGGTAGCTCAAAGGATTTCCTTTGCAGGGACAGAATAGTTCTGTGTCTGGATTGTGGTGGTGGTTATAGGAATCTATACATGTGATAAAATGTCACAGAATTATTATTATACACACACATACACACCAGCAAATGCATGTAAAAATTGGTGAGCTCAAAGTAGGGTCTGTAGTCTAGTTAAGGTATTATATCAACATCCATTTCCTGGTTTTGTTACTGTTACTCAGTTATGAAAGATGTTGCATGGGATCTCTCTACTGTTTTTTCATTCCTTTCAGCTATTTTTGCAACTACTTGTAAGTCTATCATTATTTAAAATAAAATGAAAGTTTAGAAAAAGTCAGTTTCGGGAAAAACTGGCATCCAGGAAAATAGATTCTTCTGGATATTTGTGATTTTAATAAAACATTAATAGAAATGAATATTTGGAAATAATTGGTGCACCGCAGAGGGTAAAGTGAGTTAGCTCATTGTGTTAAACAGGTGAGCTGGAGGGTCCAGCTTAGTGTCTCTATTACTATTTCAGTTTGAATGTTTACAACATAAAAATCAGAAAGCCACTGTTGTTACAAGCCTTGAAAGACCAGCCAGAACTGTCCTTGTTGCCTACAGTTTAATAAACTTGTGCCATAGCATAATAAATTGTTTACAGTAGTCAAGGGAATGGCAGGGATTTTTGTTACTATTGTTGTTTTGTTATCTGTTTTTTTTAGAAGACTCAAGTTTTTCAAGTTTGGTGTATGACTGTAAGTGGAAGCATGAAACATTTGGAAAATGTAGAATTTATTGTCAATGAATGTAATTTTGCCTTAACTAAGCCATGCCGAATTAACCACTGAGTGAGTCCAGTTAATGAGAAAGTAATGAATATGTGACTAAACATATTAAATAGGAAGATTGTTCTGTGCTTTTCCCACTCACTCTCCCCTCTTTCTTCTCTTTTATATTTTCACTTATAACAGGTTGTATCTTTATTTTTCTCTAGACAACTTTAGTTAAAATAGTTTAGACTTAGCAGGACACTATTCAGAAAACATATTAAAATATCAATATTACAGACCCTGTCTCCTTACTTGTAACAAGTCATAAAAAGTTCTTTGCTTTCAACATTTCAAAAAAGAAAAATATCAATATTACAATCAAATTAAGCAATAGTGAGAAAAAAATTTGACCTCCAGTAAGACAAATCAAGAAAAAGGGAATTCACAAATAACATTAGAATGAAAAAGCTGTAGTTAGAGCAGAGATTAAATAATAAGAGAATACTCTGAAAAATTTCATGGCAATAAATTGGATAAATTCTGCCCCAATTGACAAACCTCTAGAAAATGCATAATGACTTAAAAAGAAGTAGATAACTTGAGTAATTCTCTACATTGAAAGGAAAATGAATGAGTAATTAAAAATTTACCCCAAAGGAAAACACCAGGATTAGATGATTTTACAGATAAGTTTGCCAGACTTTGAAGGAAGAGATCATTTCCTCCAACTTATTCCAAGAGCGGGTATAACTTGAAATCGAACAACACTGTATGAGGTGAGTCCATCATCACCAGTGTTGCTTATGAACACAAATGCAAAAATTCCAAACCACAAATTCGAAAGGTAATGGAACAAATAATATGAGACCTTTAAGGTCAGTGTTATAGACTGTGTGTGTCCCCTAAAATTCATATGGATAAAACCCTAATCCCTAATGAGATGGTATTAGGAGGTAGGGTCTTGGGAGGTAATTAGGTCTAGATGAGGTCATGAGGGTGGACCCCCCATGATGGGATTACTGTCCTTACAGGAAGAGGAAGAGGCTGGAGCTCACACCATCTCTCTCTCATGCACGTACCAAGGAAGGCTAAGTGAGGAGCTAGCCAGGAAAAGGGCCCTCAGCAAGAACCCAACCATGCTGGCACCCTCATCTCAGACTTCTAGCCACCAGAACTGGGAGAAATAAGTGTTGTTTCAGCCCCCAGTCTATGGTATTTTTGTTATAGCAGCTCGAACTCACTGAGACAGTCAAGGAAGTAGTCTGCTATAAATTTTCTTATTAGTTTCAAAAATTTGGAATAGAGTTCTTCCTTTACTATTATTTAATCTTAGCAACACTGAACTGGACTCCAAGACTGAAAATGAACATCTTTGCCTTCTTGCTGATTTTAAAGAAAATGGTTTGATTGTGCCACTATTAAGAATGTTGTTAGCTGTAGGTTTGTTAGATGGACTCCTGATCAGATTAGTGGAGTTCTTTCTGTTTCTGGTTTGCTCATTTGGAAGAGACTTAGGAGACAGAACAACCAAGTATAGTGAGTGGATTCTGTTTGGCTAATGATTCCAATAAACCAAAAGCAGAAAGACAGTTTTTTTAGGTATTTGAGGAAATTTGATTATGGATTAGGTATTAGAGAACAACAATGAATCATTTTAACTTAGGTGTGGTCATGCATTGTGATCATGTAAGAAAGTCTGTTTTTAGTTTTTATATGGTAAAATATGCCTAATATAAAATTTCCCACTTTAGCCATTTTTAAGTGTACAGGTTCTGCAGCATTAAGTGCATTCACATTGTTGTGCAACCATCACCACTGTCCATCTCCAGAACGTTTTTATCTTCGCAAGCTGAGACTCTGTTCCCCATTGAACACGAACTCCTCAGCCCTCCCACCCCAGCCCCTGGAAACCATCCTCTACTTTCTGTCTCTATGAATTTGACTCCTCTAGGTACTGCATGTAAGTGCATATAATATTTGTCTTTTTCTGAGTGGCTTATTTCACTTTGCATAATGTCTTCAAGGTTTATCCATGTTGTAGTCTGTGTCAGAATTTCCTTCCTTTTTAAAGCTGACTAATATTCCATTGTATACATCTACCGCATTGTTTATCCATTCATCCATCAATGGACACTTGGGTGACTTCTACTTTTTGGCTACTAGGAATGCTGCTAGGAATATGGGTGTACAAGTATCTGTTCAAGTCCCTGTTTTCAATTGTTTCAGATACCCATGTATACTTAAAAGTGGGATTGCTGGATCATGAGGTGATTCTGTGTTTGAGGAATTGCCAAACTGTTTTCTACAGCAGCTGCACCATTTCACGTCCCCACCATCAACGTGCAAGTGTTCTACTTTCTCCACATCCTTGCCACCGCTTATTGAGAAAGTGTCCGTGTTTGTCATGGATTTATATGAAGTAGAGCTGAAGAAGAAGAATTACTAGTCACTCATTGCCTACAGAGCAGCCATGCCCATCCATGGCACTGCAGGTCCCCACCAGCTGACAGGCAGTATGGCCATCAGCTTGGGCTGCCTTTGTTCTTAGCTGTGACTGTACCTGTATGCGCCATGTGTGCCTATAAAATTTCCACTATGTCCCTGAAAGACTTTAAGGGAGAAAAAGGACAACACTCTGATTTAGTGATATGTACATATGTAATAAAACTGTTAGTTTTTAAAAGGCAAGAAAATGCTAGACATTATTCATGATTCTCGATACTTCTTGGGCAGGAGTGGGGGATGGCACCATAGTCTTGGTCAATGTTCTGCTCATGTTCTGGTTTTTAAGTTGGGTGTTGGTTTCCTTAGTTCCTTATTATGATACCTCATTACCTCCATAAATTGCATATGTATATCCTTTTGTATATTTAGTATGACATAACTTACATTTTTAAGCCTCAACTACTAACTTTTATTCATTAGGGCTGTGGTTCCTACTTGTTGGTCAAAGGTCCAGTGCTGGTCTGAAATTTCAGCTGGTATAGTCTAAGGCAGAAAGAGAGAATAGAGTGAGTTTTATAAAGCTAAATTTATTCAATTTCAAGGATTGTATATGTTCTTCAGTTATATCTTCTCTATTTTATTTGGTGTTAAGAAAAACTTCAGAAATGATCATAGAGTTAAAAGGATGCAGTTTGTTGTCTGTTTTATTGTCTTTACAAATGGCAAACAGAAAAAGTAGATGACCTTGTATAAGGTCATTACCATTGAAAAATATTTTCGCTGGTCCTTGAAATGAAAAATTCTAGGAATTATTGCCTCAGAGAACACAGAACTGTATTCATTAGCCAAACACCAAGGCTGATGACACTCAGTGTAGTGATTTTACTTACTACCTTTTACACAGAATGCATCTCTTCAACTTAAACAGGTAATTTAGAGGAACCATTGATCGGCCCTATCTAAAGACTCCTGAATAAATCTGAATTACTCAGCAGAGACATACTCTAAGTCTGTAGAGCTAGATTCTCAAATATCAGCTGATGATGATCACAGCTAACATTTGAGTTAAATACTCTACCATTGACTATTTTGTAGAGATTGTCCCACTTAATCCCAAGAAATTTGATTATTGCCATTTAACTGATAATTGAAACTTTGGCTAATGTCTTGCTTGGCATCACATAAGTCAGAAAAAGGGAGCTAGAATTCAGAACCAGTTTGGCAGTATGACACTTCACCAACACTCATAGCTATTACTTAATTGGATACCGCGTGTGGTACCACCCGTGAAAAGCTAAAATGCTAAGGGCTGCAAAATAGGTCCTGAGTGCTGAATTCAGAACTCAGCCTGGTCCCTTTCAGTACCTCTCATATTTTGAATTGTCTGATATTTAAATAGTCCAGAATCCTAGAGCTTGAAGGCAGGGGATGCAAAGCTCACTGGAAACATTACAGTTTTACCACCCAGGTCTTCAAATGCACATGTAAAAAGACACATTCAAAAAGACACACAAGAAGCCTCAGTTGGAGGCAAAAGACACACAAGAATCAAATGCACTGCATTTCTTTCTTGTGTCCCTATGAGACATCAGCAAATACATTATGTAAATTCAGTTGGAGGCAAAAGACTAGGGGAGAAAAGAGTTCCAGGCAAACTCCAGTGCCTGGTGGCTGAGGTATCGTGGGAAGAGGGAAGAAGATGGTATAATTTCCAGCCAAGAGGCATAAAGAGAGGTTCAGAAGACAGTGGAGTGAAGTTTTTGAGTGAGAGAGCTTAAAACGAGGTGGGGGGCAATCAGATTCCTGAATCTCCTCAGAGAAAAAGGAAAGGCAAAAGAAAATTCGGAGTGCTTCGAGATAATGTTGTCTCAGTAAAGGGAAATAGGAAAATGCTCATATAAGGCAATGTGTTCTAATTTATATTGTAGTGAAGTAAAGGCTTTGAACTATGCTCCTGTTTTCTCATTTTTAGATTCTTTATCTCTTCACATTTGTCTGTGAGCATTTGCCAGGACTCCTCCTCAGTCATACATACTGCCTCCCAGCATTTCAAAATCCTTAAGAATTGTATGTGGTTTCTCCCCTTCCTAGCAAGGTCAGACTTCCCCTTCTCTTTCTCTCACCCTTTCCTGTCCTCCCTTTTCTTCTTGTGTCAGTTGCCTCTTACTGTGTAACAAATCACTCCAAATCACAGTGGCTTAAAACAATGGGCTGTCATCTCCCACAGTCTTGGGAAATGACCATGTTCAACTGGGTGATTCTTATGCAAGGTCTCTCCTGCAGTTGCAGTCAGATGCTGGCTGGGGTTGGGGTCCCCCAGCATCTCCACTGAGTTGGGCATCTAAGATGGCATCTTTATAACAGGTGTGGTGCCTCAGCTGAAGGGGTTGGAGGCTGACTGGGCTCTTCCCTCTCTCCCTCCGTCTGTGTCTTCATGTACCATACAGCCTCACTTCTGGTTAGCTTGGGCTTCCTTACAGCATGGAGGTTCAGAGTAGTTGGACTTCTTACATGGTAACCATCTTTCCCCCAGATAAGCATTCCAAGCAACCTAAGTGGAAGGAAGTTCAAAGCTTGGAAGTCACTCAGCACTACTGTTGCTGCATTTGATTGGTGCAGAGAAGGTCACAGAGCCCACCCCAGGGGAGGGGGGACCACCCAATGGTATGAATACAGGGAGGTGTGGGGATGATGCACTTCTCCAAACTAGCTACCACATTTCTGATTTATTGAAATCTCTGTTTACTCCTTATGACCAAAATGTCTTAAGTTACTGTCTTATATCTTGTATCCCATCCATGATTTATGATTTCTTTTTTCTAGTTGTTTATATTAATAACAATTGAAAGACTTCTTTGAGGAATTCTTATGCATTCTTTCAAGTGTATCTTAATATATTTTTACTTATTGCTATTAAAATTTAAGCACCCAAAAGGCCCTATAAAAAAAAAGCTATGTGACTGCTTTTCGTTGTTTTGTTTTGTTGGGTTTTTGTTGTTGTTGTTGTTTTTTACAAAGTCCCTTTGGGAAATCAGATTTGATTCACTTTTTAACCACTGATGATAACATATCACACTTAAAAGGCAGATCAGTTTTAGGGAAAAGCAATACACCCTCATGTATGGGTGTCCTTTGGTGAACTCACCAACAAGATTGCTTTTCATGCTTAGCCACTAATTAGAAAACCTGTTCTCTTGTTGGGACTGAACCATGGCTTCCTTTCTGGTTAGATATTTTTTTTAATTTTTAAAATATATATGTATTTAATATATATGATAAATATATATATAATTTAATAAATATGTAAATATATATTTGTATATATATTTTAAAATATATATATATATTTTTACTTATATCAAGCTCTTACACAAGCCAAAGCTTTTTTTTTTTTTTTACAACCCTCCCGCCAAAAAGAGATAACTTGAATCTAAAAGATTTAGCATAGTCCCACGGCAGTTTCAGAAGCTCTATTTAAAACCTCCTACCTATAGATGGCTTAGCTTTCCTTAGCTTCCACAAATACCATTGAGGCCTTAGGTTCTTATAAAGAGTTATTGGCTTTTTTTTTTTTTTTAAAGAAGCTAAATCTCCAAAGCTTCTGGTGATTATGGAGAACAACATATGTGGGAGAAAATGGGCAGTTGGAGGTGGCCAATAATTTGAATTTTTTTCCCCCTACCCACAGCCGTGGGAACACTCTGCCATAAAGGATTAATTTGCTCATGAGACTTCACTGCGGTTGCCATTAAGAAAAAAACTAGCGGAAACAGTAGGGTAGAAACGTTTCCAAACCCTGGAGAAAAGAGTCAAGAATTTATGGTGGGAAGCAGAGCAGTCCTTTTTCTCTTTTACAACGTTTATGAGTTAAGCATCTGAGGTTGATACTATGTGTCTCACACAGGACTTTACATAGAAAACTGGAAGCTGACTCTGAGAAATGATCATCAGTGGTTGTAGTTTTCTATAGTTTCTCTTGGTGCAGGGGAAAGATTTCATTTAAAAAAAAAAAAAGATTTCAGACTCCATTCTTTCCCAGTTTTTAGAAAAGCATTAGAAAAAATAGCAAGGTATATTGTTGGTCATTCGCTTCCACGTGTCTATCCTTACACTTGGGTTCCGCATGCAGACTGAGTGGAGGGGCCCTGGCCTCAGAGGCCGGCAGCCCTCCCTTTGTTCCGGGAGATGGGAGGGCAGTGCACCTGGGTTAGAACGGCATTTTCTCTGAAGCTTTACCCTAAACCCCTCCACAAAACTTTCTACGGAACAACAGGCAAAATGCGAGGACCCTTGGATCTTTCAGGCTGAGGCCGAATGCACTGCTCACCCCACTCCCACCCTGAGGACCCCTCCCAGAGCTCGCCTCAGGGCTACCCTGGGTCATGCCAACTGCTTGATGGGGGGAGATGACCAGACCAGAGGGGGCCAGGCAGCAGTAAGGAAAGGGGGCCGGGAAGGGGTGGCCGGGGCCAGGATCACCAGGGACGTTCTTACTCATCGTTTTCCTCATTCTCACAACTTCCTTGGGAAGCCCTGTTAATTCCTGCCTTTGTAGGTGAGGAAAACTGAAGCCAAGAGTTTAGGTAACTCGCTTTCATGCCACTTACTTCAACCAAGTACGTAAGGTATTTAAACCAAATAAAAATCTAAGAATTTTATTTAATCCTTGGGTAAAATGAGCGATTTTAATCTCAGCCCATCTGACAGCACAGCCATCGTTGGTTCTTGCCACCCCGCCGCCCCCAATCCCTCTCCTAAGCCAATGGTAACCGGTAATCCATTTATGAATGAAAACGGGGCAGCTTTCTTGAGGTGAGCCTGTGGCACTTAGTCAAGTAACAATAGTTGTCACTCTCTCTTGTTTAATCTTATAGTGGAGTACGAGAAGGAGTTCTCCCCTGGCCAGCGACACCACAAAGAGTTCAAGTTCAACTTATCCCAGATTCCTGAGGGTGAGGCGGTGACGGCTGCAGAATTCCGAATCTACAAGGACTGTGTTGTGGGGAGTTTTAAAAACCAAACTTTTCTTATCAGCATTTATCAAGTCTTGCAGGAGCATCAGCACAGGTATGAAGGCTCAAGGAATCCCAACGGGTGGGGCTGGCCCCCATTTCTCACCCTGCCATCATCTAACCCCGAGTATGTCTGTGGAAGGTGATTTGGAGTTCAGGGGAAGGACATGAGCATGATGAGGGACGTGTTCTGAATGGTAGTGTTTAGCCAGCAAGACAATTTTTTGTTATTAAAATGAAGATTTTCCAAATAGTTTTCTTTTCCTGAGCAAGCCAATGGACACTATTAACTAAGCATCCTTTGTGATCGGAGAATATATACCTTATTGGGGATAAAACATTTCCCACCGTTGCTCAGTGCCTACTTTGAATAATGGGTTAGGGTGGCGAAAATAAATTCATACATGGAAGTCATGTAAGGGTGCTTACAAATGATACTAATTCAAGTTAGTGGAAAGCTGTGTTTGCATATAATATATACAAATATATGATATAGTATATCTGAGTGTGTGTATGTGTGTGTGTCTCGAATGTATCTCTTCTCATTTGGATACAAGGGAATAATAGACTACCCCCCAGCCCACGTCTGTAATATTTTTGTTTTTTGAAAATGAGGCCAGACTTTTTTTACAAAAGAACTTCAACAGAGTATGCTCTTGGGGCTGTCCATCAGTGAAGAAGAACTTCCATGGAGGGATTTCTGGAGGATTAGAAGGGTCAAGGGAAGAAATACTGCAACAGCTAGTTCAATCCTGTAGCACACAGAAAGCAAGCCAGCGACCTTGACTTGTGCTTAGTATTTGGGGGTCAGTCAGTTCAGTAGTCAGGTGAGAATGGTGGGCCTGATGCAGAGATGAGCACCACTGCATACTCAGTGCACTTAATGTATAAACACAGCATGTGGTGGGACAGCCTGGCAATTACATGGGAAATAGGCAGATAACAATCAAAGGAAGAGAGTACAGAGAGGGAGGGAACCCCACATTTACAAACTCTGCAAGGGATTTGTCAGCTTTCATTTCATACACCAAGTCAAGATTCTTGCTTTTGGTCTTGGAAGTCTATTGATTTCCCAAGGATGTCCAAAGGTTTAGGAATGACTTTGGTTTCTCCTGGACTTACAGATTTGTGCGTAAAGCTCTGCCACAAATATGCACACTAAAATAATAACGAACATTAACTTGCCCCATAAAAGGCTTATTTTGAGTGCATTGCCAACATTTGGCCCTTGTGCATATTCCAGTGTGTAATGAGGGAAACAAAGAAGAAGGAGACACATGCCAGGCTTTGGGGACACGTCACGGTGTTGAATATATGCACTGATGGTTGTATGTGAGTTCTTAGTAGGGATAGTTATAAATAAAATATAGCCACTGTGGTATCTATAACAGACCAACATTTCAGAATGAAGGGAAGGTTTTCTGATGTCTGATTTTTACCCCTAAGTAAAAGTATAATCAGTGACTTAACCGTTAAGGGCCTCTTTTGGAATAATAAATTATTCGCTGGTAGATTTTTGTCTTTTCATATTTCAGAGAGAATTGTTACTCAGTGTTGATTCCTTGGGCCTGCTTTAGCCATTGATTTTCAATCTGCCTAATTATCTGTCCACTGCATTTATCTGGTGGAAATAACCTACTAGTACCTTTCTGGCTCAGACATTTGTTTGGAATATATGGTTTTCTCTGTTCTGCAGAAAAGGCTTTATAGTGAAAACACCAGATTGGGATTTCTGTAACTATGGGATTTTTCAAAATTATTATTATTTAAAAAATAGAGCTAGCAGACCATTTGTAAGGTTTATATTGAACTCCAGCCAAAGATGAACAGCTGCCTTGTGCTTAAAATGGTGGTGTCATACTTCCTCGAGGCCAGCAGTGAGTTTGGAAAACAAAATCCCAAACAGTCCCAACCTTTGATGACTCTGTCAAAGCAAACTTGTAATTTCTCTGCCTTCTAGGATAGGAGTATTTGGCGATTGGGTGTGTTTAACTTCTGTGCATAGGGAAGGGGGAATACGGGGAGGATTGGGAGAACTTCATGCTTTTGAAGGGCTCCAGGTTGGCCAACAGGAGATTTTCTTTTCTTATCGGTGGGCCAGGAGCCCAGGCCTCCTGCTGTCTCCTGATGTTCTTCCAGAGGCCTCCAGATTTAACTGCAGGACTCCTTCTGGGGAAGGTTTGATCTCCCCATCTGTACCGTCTTGGGGTGTCCTGGCTAAAAATGATCCTCCAGGCTTGTGAAGAAACGTATTTGTCTAATCTGTGTGTAAGTGAAATTTGTAGTATTTGATGGATTAACTTAATATAACAAATGTTTGTTTTGCAAAAATAGTTGGCCTCCTTGAAAAAGAAAAATACAAAAAGGCAGGTTTTTCAATGCTGAGTCATACCTCAGCGAAGGCAGAAGAAGTTATGTGTTGGGCCTCTTGATATAAAAGGCAGCTAAGAAGCCTAACCCAGGGCATGGTCAGAAAAGATTCTTGGATGATAGGCCATTGCTGTGAATTCTGCAGAAACATATTCCTCTTACCGATAAGAAATCACTGGACCAGGTAAGTTCAAAAAAGTGACTACCTGAATAGATGGTGCTTTGAATAAGAACAGGGAAACATTTGATACTTTATTCAAAACCTGAGAATAAGCCCTGAGATAGAATCTAAGACCTGAAAAGATCTGGAGCACCCCAGTAGAGCAGAGTTGGATCAGTAACCCAACAGCGTGTACAGTTAAATCAGAGTAGCAGGGGTGTTAATATCTGGTGTTATAAATCATTATGTTTTTATGATGACACTGGTAAAAATTGGCATTTGCATAGCACTTAGAGTTTGGAAAGAGTCTTCTCACCTCTTCCCTTGCTAGGATTTAACCACTGACGCCATCAGATAAGCAGGGCAGGCATGTTACCTTTTAGAGAATGAAACATGGCACATATGAATTTTGCCAAGTCCAAATTAGGCCTGCATTGTTGTCTGCTGTTTCCCAAAAGTCACCCCGGTGACATGGGGTCAGTCCCAAGATAAAGGTGGAGTGCGAGAAAGAGGTAAGCAATCCCCTGAGGGCATGTCTCTCATCTCCATCTGCTTAGCTGCGATGCAGACACCCTGAGGATGCTTCTGTGTGGCTGTCCAACGAGATGGCTCTTAGCTGTGATGCAGACATCCCAAGGATGCTTCTGTGTGGATGTCCAGTGAGATGGCTCTGTTGGGGGTGCAGATGTGTCAGTTAGAATTCAGGCCCTGGTTCTTTGACTTACCAGGCTTTTCTATTGTTGATCTATTGAGCAACCGAACCATTCACCTGTTAGCAACTTTTCTAGAGGAAGGGTGTGGACGAAAAAAAAGACTAGAATAAATTTTATATGAAAGTATTTGTACTTATTCTGAGTGTTATCTGTTTGTCCATTGACTTTACCACGTTCTCCCACAATTCATACACACTAAGCTGTCTTCGTGCTTGAAGTGTAAAGGCTGCTCTGAATACCTTTGACCTATATTTATGGTGGTAGCATGTTGCTTTTCGGAACATGTACTCATGATCTTTACTTTTATAGCACCTTTCAGATTAATAGTGCAATTTTGAGGCCTTTCAAGAATACCATTTTCATCTACACTTCTTATTTGGTTAAAGACACTCTTTTACTGTTCTTAATTGAATTTTGTATAATTAGAAGTCAAAGTCAAACAGCACCTCTTGAAAGCCAGCCAGAAATGTTTTCAGTGTCTGAAAGATGGCCCTATTTGGTACATGAATTAGCCCACTTGCTCCTGCTAGTTTTGAAATTCCATGTTCTACTCTACGTTTTGGCATTTGCATTGCTGGCGGTGATGGTCTGTCTTCCGTGTATATGATAACTTTTCTGTGTTCTATCATGGTGCAGTCTGTGGAAGACATGTAGAGCGAGAATTAATTCCCAAATTTAAAATTCAGTTCCTCCTGGTGTAAGCAATATCACAACCTACTCCTCTGTTTCAAAACAGGCAAAGTTTTCTTTTCTCGCTTTCTTTCTCTTTTTCTTTTTTTAGTTCACATGTTTTATCTTAACTTCATTATCCTTAGGATGTGAAGAAATGCATCTTTGAATCAAGGGAACAGGGCAATGCTGCATTAGAGATGGATTTTGAAACTGAAAGATTTCTTTAGGTCACCCAGAAGCCATCTAGTAGAGTCCCTGGGAACAATCCCAGACTGAATTATTGCTTAAGCTAAATTTTTGACAAAGTTCACCATTTCTGACCTATTTTACAGATAGAATGTAATTGTTTCAGGAGAGAACATAACTGTCAAAGGGCAAAAACACATTTTTCCAGAATTTTTCTTTTGATCATGTTCCTCTGAACCATTCACAGAGATAGAGAACACAGGAATAAGTGAGGGAAGGGGAATGAGAATGAGTTCAGGTTTGGACATGTTTGAGACAGGAGTGGTTGCCCAAGAGGCAGTGAGATATGAAGCTTTTTATTCCAGCAGAATGAGCTAACTAGAGTAGTAGATATTTGAGATCCTAAGTGAACTAGTGAAGTAGACTAAATAGCCTAGTTGTGTAAGAATAGAAATACATAATTGACCTAGTATCATTTATATTGAAAATACTATCCTTTTTCCATGCACTTCAGTGGCATCTTTGTCATAAATCAGGTGACCATGTATGTGTGGGTCTGGTTCTAAGACCTGTATTCTGTTCCATTGGTTGACTTTTTCTTGTACCAATCTTAGACTCTTCATTCTCTTGGTTTTATAAGAAGGCTTGATAACTGGTGTATAAATTTTGAGACTTTCTTGCATTCCCACATAAACTGTAAAATCAGCATTTTAATTTCTGCAAAGAAATTTGCTGGGCTTCTGATTGGAATTGCATTAAATCTAGAGAGCAATTTGGGAAGAATTGACTCTTACTAATATAGAATGTTCCAATCTAAGACTGTGGCATTTATTTAGGCTTTCTTTCACTTTTCTCAATAATATTTTATAATTTTTTGTGTCTTTAATATTTTAACTTATAGATCATTAGAATTATTTTTTTATAGAGCATTAGAATATTCCAGGTTTTGAAGGTTTTTTATGCTATTGTAAATAGTATTTTTAGCTTTTAAAAATTTCGGTGTCTAATTGTTTTTGCTCACATATAGAAATACAATTGATTTTTGTATATTGCTCTTATATCCAGCAACCTTGCAAATTCGCATAGTCATTCTAACAAATTTTTGTACAAAATTTTGGAATTTCTATAAATATCATGTCATCTATAAGTATCAGTTTTATTTCTTCTTTTATAATTATTATATTTCTTCTTCCTCTATTTTTGTTTTATTGTGCTGACTGGACATCCAGTACAATTTTGAATTTGATTCAAAATTTTGTCTCAGATTAGAAATCCATATCAGATTTTGAATCTAATAGGAGAAAGATTTAATATTTTCACATTAAGGATGTTTGCTAAAAATGTTTTTGTAGATACTTACTAGAATAAAGAAAGTCTCTATTTCTAGCTTGCTAAGAGTTTTTAATATTAGAAATTGGTGTGGAATTTTATTTAAAAAATTTCTGATCTTTTCCCCTAAGTGTTAATGTGATATACTACATTAAATCATTTCCAGTGATTCCAATGATTAAACCAACCTCCCATCCCTGGAACAAGCCCACTTGTGATTTATTATCCTTTTTATATAAGGCTAGATTCAAGGATCATGTCTGATAACTCTATTGCCTGGATCACCTATGGGTCTGTTCCCATTATCTATTTGTTCCCTTGATTTTTCCTCATTTGGTTTTATTTCTTTGAATGCCTGATAATTTTTTTAATTAAATTCTGGTCATTATCTATGGAAAATATTTATAGATACTGTTATCTCTTTCCAGAGTGGATTTAATTTTCTTCTGGAAGGCAGAAAAAATACAGGGCGATCTCCTCATTCTTTTGTTCCAGTTGGGGGTATTTAAGGATCTGTTAAGGATTATCTGTTTCTGGTTTCTCCCTTTCTCCTAGAGTTTAGCCCTTTAGGGGTCTCAGCTGAAGGTCTAGGATGTTTACCAGAGCTTCTCTCTTCCTTGGTGGGCTCTGAACTCTAATTTTTAACTCCCCAGCATTGAGAAACTGCCAAAAACTCTGCTTAGCTTTTTGTCCTCTAAGCAGTTTCTTTCTGCTTGTTTTCTCAGCTTCCTACTCCATGCATGCACAGCCTAATATTTGGCAAATCTCTCAGATGGAAATGTTGGAGTTCAAGGCAGCCAGGACTTGAAGAGCCAAGGTCTTATAGGAAGTGAACCCAAACTTCTGAGTTCACTTTTATGCAGCCCCTTTCCCCCTGGGACCTTAGTCCTTCAGGTCCAAGCTTCCTGAAGCTCCAATTTTTGTTCCTAGCCAGTGATATTACTCCAAGCTCTAGGCTGCTGCTCCTTTCTGTTTGATACTCATGCATCATGCCAAGAAAGATCAAATCCCCTGAAATGAAAAGGCAATACAAAGACGATACAAATGCAGGGCTCACCTCCATGTATTTTTCTTCTCTCTGTGATCTTGACCCATCAAGTGTTGACTGCCTTGGTTGCTCTAAGATGACAACAAACAAGTTTATTTTTTCAGTTGTCCTTAGCGGGAGTGTTAGTGTGATACATCATAACCAGAAGGCTATGTCTTTGAAACATAGGATTTTTATTATTTTTATTTTGAGATCTTTATAATGAATCCCCACAAATGTTGATATGTGATTCATTAACCAAATGGTGTAGTTCGGGAAACAAGACCCGAACCTGGCAGTTGATCCCGTTCCAGGATCTAGAAGAGTAATTTCCTTAGAATAGCATTTCTTATGGATTGATTGCTCTACGAATGCTGTTGGATTTTCGGTGCTGCTTGCTGAAGTGAAGCGACGTGAACATTTATCTTCACTGAGGTATAAGTGAGATACCTGAGACTGTGTTCTTTTTTGAAGAGAATGGCAAATTTGAGAAAGCCAGGACAGGAGAACCTCATTGTAGTTGGGGCAGAGGGAAATCAGAGCCTTTTATCGCTGTGCCCAGCCACACCTGTTTCTCTTTCCGTATCTGCCTTTCACAAGTTTGATCCTCAGGGACTCCTGAAATCTTATTTGCTGATTTGATAATCTCTGGCACGCTCAGTGTGGGCCTCAGGTAAGCATTGAGCGTTTCTGTATTTGTTCCTTTGCCCCTGAAAAAAGGGGTAATACAACTGACCCACAGCTCAGGTTATGTAACTAGTTAGTCTTGTCTCTTTAGTCAAGTCCTATTATACCTAGAATGATCTACCTGAAATTAAAGCAAAAAGTGCAAGCAGCTACCAAATCTTATTCCTTAGCCTAAGTTCTGCTCTTTGCAGAGGCACAGTGTAGAAGAGAATATTGCAGAGAGGAATTAAGGTTATCATACACAAGAGGTGTATACACTCAAAAGAATGCTGCATTTGGGGAAGAGAGGGAGTCAGGGTGTGGTGGGCAAGAGAAACTGTTGTTTGGGGACGGTTTACCCACTTGGTAAACATGGAAGAGAAAAGAAAATCCGTCTTTATTTCTGGAAACTATGCCTTCTGTAGTATTCTTTCCCAGAAACACATTGCTTTAGTTACGTGCATCTTCTTACCAGGATGTCCAGCCTTGTGGGAGGCCGGCCATGGTGGTAGCTAAGATTATCTTGGGAGACATCTTTTTTTTTTAAAGTCCCAGATGAACAGCATTTTTCCTGTTTTGTTTCCCCATATTATACAGGATATGGGAATGTAGGACTGGTGATGAAAATAAAACATAACGTTTGCACATAACCTGTTTAAAATGTGACAGAGCTTCTCATTCAGTCTGTGCTTGATCACTAGGGCATGTTTCCCAGTGAAGGAGAACATTGTTTTGTTTATGTGGCCAAAGAGGTCAGGTTAGGTAGCCATGAATTTGCATAAAGTAACCTGCTCTCTCCCTCCCTCCCTGTCTTGGACACCGAGAAACAGGCCTTCTAATAATACTGCTGCTTTGGACTTGATCTTACTTGTGATTCTGATTATTAGTCTAACTTGATAACTCCCTGAGGGTAAGGCCAATCCATAAGACAATCAAACATTTACTTGTGGAGCATTCTACACTTGCTTTGTACTATTTGAGGGAGAGGAGCAAGAAATCTTGAGAGCAATTAGCTTTGAACCTGAAGTCTAAAAACCAGGTGAGGGTAATACTAGTCATATTTAAGGGAGCAGGACTATGCTGTAGGTCAGTGGCTCTCACAGTGTGGTTCCCAGACCAGCAGCAGCATCACCCGGGAACCTTAGAATTGCAAATTCTCAGCCCCCACCCCAGAAACTCTGGAGGTGGGCCCAGCGGTCTTTGTGCTAACAAGTCCTCCAGGGGATTCCAACATAGGCTGAACTTGAGAACCACTGCTATGATGATGAAAGCAGGTGCAACACTGGAGCCGAGATGCCTGGGTTCAGTTCCCCCCTCTGCACTTACTGGCTCTAGGACTGTGAGCAAGCTACTTATCCTCTTTGTGCCTCAATTTCCCTATCTGTAAGCCTGTGATGGCATGAACAGTATTTACACATAAGAGTATGGTGGTTGTGAGGAGTTAGCATAATTAAAAGCATCTGTGTAGGAAACACCATGTAAGGGCTAGCTAGGTTCATATTCTGTCAGCAGAGTGATTTGTATTTGTTTGTTGAAGATGAAATATTCCATACAGAGCTAAGGTGCCTTTGATTTTGAAACACCTCTGTGTACCTTGCTAATCCCTGAGGTGAAATTGGTTAATATCAAGAGGCATAAAATCAACAAGAGCTTAGCTAATTATTCAAGAATAATGTGCATTTGCCCTTTTTACTCAAATCCATGTGTGGGTAGCAGCTTACCCTGAGCTGTGGTGCTCTATTTTCAAATATCCTCTTCTTTCCTATCCTTTTAGTGACACACGTTTAAACATAATCCTCCATATATGATACAATATGTAAGAAGAAAGTAAAAACACTTGCTTTACTAATTTTCTAAAATGATTGGCTTTTGACTTCCATTCTCTTTGAAATGTCAGTTTGCCTCATTGCATAACATCAGTTTATCACTCTATGAATGTTTTATATCTTAGTGCACCATTAATGGTGAAGGGATGTTCTAAAGAAATAAAGGAACAAGACCACAGGCTCACTTTATCAAATATCTCATAAATCTGTTTGCTTCCAACATATAAATTCCACTTTATTAAGAACAGTTCTTTCTAAGAAAGTGGTTAGTAGTAAGCAGAGCTGCACTTTGTTTAGGGCAGTGTGACCTTAATGGGTGCCATTTGTTAGGAAAGACCAAAGCTGGCCACTAGGAGCTCGAGTACTTCCTGCTCTTCTCCAAGGCCGAAAAAGAAAAAGACCCACTGTGTTTGCCAAGGTGCTTTCTACCTCTCAGCGTGATGGAGGCTTGAATTGGGAGGGACCACATGGGGTGACTTCGCCCACACACACCAGTTCTACAGGTCTTACGAGTGACTTGCTGGTCAGTCAACTCTAGCCCCAGGGTGAATTTGTGAAATTTGCTAGAAATTTCTAGGTTTTCTAGAAATCTCTTGTTAGACTTATTAATTGTTAACAACTTAATTTTCCCAGGAAGATAACAGTAGGAGGGAACTCATGCCCTCAAGTAGGATAACACCGAACATAAAATTGTTGTATTCTTGAAGATAGAATGCATGTTCATCATGAAACATGGGGTTCTGTGAGTTGATAGAGAACAAAATAAGCAGTAAATTCTTTCAAAATCCTCTCTCTGGCTTCAGGATTTTCTTTCATGGTATGTTAACTTGAGCATGTCAGTCATCCCAATAGGAAGATCCAAATAATCCAGTCATGGTGGTCACTTTGGCCAGAACTTAAGATTCTTTATCCACTGGTGACACATGTTTTAGATAAGAGCAACAGATCTTGACTGTGCTGAAGTGAGATTTAGAAGGGAACTCCTGTTTTTCTTTTTTTGTTTTTTTACATGGCAGAATCAGGTGCCTCTTATTAGAGGCTACACTTTCACCGTCAAGAGACTACGCAGGCTATATGTCATTGGCGCCAAGTCAATAGATGTGGGTCAGACCCGACCCGCGTCACTGACTTTCATGTATTGGAAGGAAGCACCAAGGGTGAGCCAATGAGTTTGTTCCCTAAAGCTGGGATTCTGTCATTCTTTTTTTGTTTCTTTAAGTTCCTCAGGCTAGACAGAGAATCTTCTGCATGGGAGGAAGAGTAGAGCAAGACTGGGAAGGTCATGGGAGTTCCAGCCACAGGCAGCAGCCGTCTTGGGTCCCTTCCTGCATGTACCTTTCACCCCTTCCGACCCTGGCCTTGATAGGAGAACCTGCTCATGATTTCCGATCACGTGCCAGTTCTGAGTATTTACCTTACTCTGAGCCCTCGTTCAGGATTTTCAACCTATGCCTTGTGCTTTTCTGGACTCTGCTGTTTAGATAGGTGATGGCTAAGAGTGTGGGCTCTGATTGTAAGTTCGGGTCACCCCACTTAATACCTGTGTGACCTTCCTACACCTAACCTCTGTAGGCTCCATGCCCTCAGCTGTAGAAGAGAGATAGTAGTAGGACCTGCCTTTCTGGGGTCCCCAAGGAATAAAGGAGAGTCTCTTGGTGCATCCCGCATATTGAAGGCACACGGTATATATTTGTTGCTCCTCCTCTATTTTGTGCAGTTATTTTAAGTGCATGCTGTACCTCTTCTTCCTCCCATGGACCTGAGCATCCTTGATTTCATAAACATCAAAATTTGAGGCTGCCTCACTGCGGGTGAGCCACAGAGTTGTTTTTCATCTTTCCGGGCTTAGCTGTCTGCCTGCATTTGTGTATGCCCGTGGTCTCTTAGGCGGTGAGGACCAGCTTTCTCCTCGTTGCACAGTCAGAGAAGGTGGTGGAGAAACAACTCACCTGCCCAGGGACCCAGCATGACTGAGGAGCAGGCAGGAGAGAAAGCCAGGCTGCCCGCGTCCATGAGTCCCCACTCGCCCTGCGGATTTCATTCCTTCCACCTCACAATTGTACCCTCCTTAGCGCCTTCCACTTTTATCCTAAGTTTAGTTTTGGATGCATGTTTTCCAAAATAAAAATATAAAATGAAAAAAAGGGGGGGGGGGCACTTGGGTGGCTCAGTCTTTAAGCGTCTGCCTTTGGCTCAGGTCATGATCCTGGGGTCCTGGGATCAAGTCCCGCATTGGGCTCCCTGCTCCGCGGGAAGCCTGCTTCTCCCTCCCCCACTCCCCCTGCTTGTGTTCCCTCTCTCGCTCACTCTCTCTGTGTGTCAAATAAATAAATAAAATCTTTAAAAATAAAAAAAATTTTAAAATTTTAAAAATGGATTCACGTTTTCCCAAATTAATTCATGCCCTTTTCTCCTTCTGTTTCTCTCCTTTTTTGGACGACAGATTTCTGTCCCAGCCCGTACTTTCTCTTGTAATAGACTCCCATTTCCTTTTTCATCAACACTACTTTTTCCAAATAAAAGCTCATTCTAGCTCTTTGTACCAGCTCTGCCACACTCCTATCTCGGACTGTATTTTTCTGCATCCTCATGACAAGTCTTCAAGAATCATCTGCCAGGTGCATCACCCAAGCTCTGTAAGCAGCGACAAGTGACCCCCTTCCCTCAGGTGCAGCTTGGCGCCTTGGGAGTCTCCCCACGTCTTCATTCCGGAGGGTGCCGTTCGGCCGCGGACATGCCCGGGCTGCCTTCGGGACCGGGGCCGCTTTTCCCACAGTGTCTGTGTTATTCCTGGATGAGGGTCTTCTCCGAATTTCCAGAATTTATGTCTTTTTATATCTTCACTTCAAAGCTTTGGACTTGGAGTCCCCTCTCGCTGTTTTCCATGCACACCCCCTGCCTCCCTGCTCACAGTTACCTCGGTGCCGGGGGGGTAATTTGTCAACAGGAGGTATGACACATGCACGTCGTCGGAGAGCACTTTACCCATGGCAGGCCTCCGCGTGGCCCCCCGCGGACTCTGGTCAGCAGCTGAGTAAACTCCTTTTCGCTGTACCTACTGTTTTAAGCTTGGAAAAGATGACACTAGAGCTGCCTTCTAACTCTAAGCCATGTAAACAGGAAAATTGTTTCCCCTCAGACATCTGAGACGTTTAACTTGGGCCTCACAAGTATTTGATGGGGTAGAGAGAAGTTGTATTCACTTGCCACAGGTGGTCTTTCTTAATAAACTCAAGCGGCAGCATGCTGGAATGGGAAACTGAGGCGGCGGGCTTCTCTCCGCTAGCTAGCGCTCTCACTGGCTTTTGATCGAGGTCGCATGGCTGCAACCTCAAGTCTGAGTCTGATTCCCCAGCCGTACAGTGGGGATCATGATATTCTACCAGCTCTTGGGGTTGTTTCAAGGAAAGCAAAATGCATGAAAGCGCCTCATAACCAATTTCTTTTTTTTTTTTAAGATTTTATTCATTTATTCGTGAGAGACAGAGGGGGGAGGCAGAAGGAGAAGCAAACTCCCCGCTGAGCAGGGAGCCCGATGCGGGACTCGATCCCAGGACCCTGGGATCATGACCTGAGCCGAAGGCAGACGCTTAACCGACTGAGCCACCCAGGCGCCCTATAACCAATTTCAGTGTATAGTGTCTGTATGTAATGCTCATCTTAAATGCAGTGTTCTAGTAATTTTTCTATCCTGTAAAAAATGCAGTGTTCTAGTAATTTTTCTATCCTATAAAAGGGGATTTGAATCTTTCCATGGCCAAAATGGTGCCCTGCCCTGTCCTGGGAATTCCCAGCCATTTTCATGTCAGTGACCCTGGGATGTCAACTCAGATTCAGAGTATCCCCAAAATACACAAAGGGGAGCATCCCCTAAGACTGCTCTATCACGACGTGTGCAGGAGTGGGAAGAAACCCTCACTCCATCTTCTTACAACTCTTAGGGTTATGTTAGTTGAGAACTGTAAAAAATATACATATCTTTTACACATATATAAAAATAAAAAATATGAAATATATAAATATATATAAATAAATATATATTAATAAATAAATGTGTGTGTGTGTCTGTGTGTATATAAAACTACTCCCTGTGGAGCCCAATGGAAGGAATGGATTCCAAGTTTGCCTACAAGAAGCCCAGCCACGGCTCATGGCTGTGCTGGGATGAACTTTTTTTTAGAAAGTTCCACGTGTGCTAACACTGCACATTTTTATTTATTCTCTTAAAGATTTTATTTATTCTTTTTTTTTTTTTAAAGATTTTATTTATTTATTTGAGAGAGAGAATGAGACAGAGAGCATGAGAGGGTAAGGGTCAGAGGGAGAAGCAGACTCCCCGCTGAGCAGGGAGCCCGATGAGGGACTCGATCTTGGTACTCCAGGATCATGACCTGAGCCAAAGGCAGCCGCTCAACCAACTGAGCCACCCAGGCGCCCCAAAGATTTTATTTATTTATTTGAGAGAGAGAGAGCACACGTGGGGTGAGGGGAGAGGGCGAAGCGGCTTCCCACTGAGCAGAATGTGGGGCTGGATCCCAGGACCGTGGAATCATGACCTGAGCTGAAGGCAGATGCTCAACCGACTGAGCCACCCAGGCGCCCCTGGGATGAACTTTAAAATCACTCAACATCCACCCACAGCTACCCCGTCCACAGGAGAAAGGAGCCCACACTCAGCGTGGACCGCTCAAAGGCCTTAATTAAAAGCAAGGAACTGATGATTACTCACAAATACGATGTGGCTTCTTGTTTCTCCTTATTTCACAGGAACTAACATATGAAGATTATCGGGTCCTCATTTTACAAAAAGAAAAAAAATGAACAAAGCCACTTTTTTTGTTGTTGTTGTTCATATGAATCCTAATTTTAATATTTTCCTAACCCTTTTCCTCATGCCCCACCCCCTGCTCTCTTTTTAGAGTTGGCCATAAAGTAACAATATGACTTTCCTTCTTCCTCCTGCCCTCCCTTCCCTGCTTCCTTATTTCCAAGAAAGACTCAGCGTGCACAGCCGTGGCAAGGCCTTTGATGAAGTTGAGGGATCCACCTATGCTTGGGAGAAAATTCATTTCTGGGCAGTTCCCTAGCACATATGCCTCTCCAGATCGTGTCATGCATGTGTCCCGGGTGTCCCACGAGCCAGAGACGTGGCAGGGCACTGTGCGTGATGCCTCCTGGGTGGACCTGATCTGATACTGGCGTTTTCATTCTAATGCCAAGGCAGGAGAGAGCGGAGGGGCCGAGAGGGTGGTGCGCGACTCACCACACCATCTTTTCTTTCTTTCAGAGACTCTGACCTATTTTTGTTGGACACCCGCATGGTGTGGGCCTCAGAAGAAGGCTGGTTGGAATTTGACATCACAGCCACTAGCAATCTGTGGGTCGTGACCCCACAGCACAACATGGGGCTTCAGCTGAGCGTGGTGACTCGGGATGGTAAGTTTGCCAACATTGGCGAACAGCGTTCATCCCTTTGGTTTGCAACAGTTACGGTAGAACCCTGGTTTCCGGTGGAGACCACAGCTCTGGGATGACCGCATTTACTGTTCCCTCGTAACTGCTACTGAAAAGCAAAATCTCTCCCGGAGGCCTCCAGAAGGACTTGGAGATAAGTAGGTGGTCTGAGTTCCAGGGGCAACCATGGGAAGACGGCTCACAGAGGCCGGGGGAGCCCAGTCTACGTTCTGACTGTTGGGTAGGGGGGTAGGTTTGCACGAGAACCTTCCAGCGCCCCCTCCTCCTGCAGCACCAAAGCTCCACAGCTCACGGTCCCCACACCGGTCCTCAGACGGGTGCATTCGGCCTGTGACGTCCGTTCCCTCCCTGGTTGGGAGGCATATGAGTGGAAAGAATGGTTGTGTAGGGAAAAGTCCATCGGGACTGGGAGGCCTGGGAGTTCACGCCTTGCTTTGATTCACAGAACTTCGGAAGGAGTGTTTTGATTTTGCTCTGAGCATGCATAGTGCTCTTCCCTCACGCTCACTCTGCGCCAGGCGCTTGGGCAGCTAGGGAACTGTAGGAACCAGTTTCCATGCAATAAAGACAGCTGTGCTGTGCTTTGCATTCAAGGACTCACCGTCAACCCCCGAGCGGCAGGCCTGGTGGGCAGAGACGGCCCTTACGACAAGCAGCCCTTCATGGTGGCCTTCTTCAAGGTCAGCGAGGTCCACGTGCGCACCACCAGATCGGCCCCCGGGCGGCGCCGACAGCAGAACCGCAACCGCTCCACCCAGTCCCAGGACGTGTCGCGGGGCTCCAGTGCTTCCGGTAGGTGTGGGTGGAGCCCCTGTTTGCAGGAAGCCTGGTGGGCGCGTCAGCCTCAGTGAGAACAAGGACGTGCTGATGGTGTCAGCTTTGCATGGCTTCTGCCCAGAAATACAAAGGCTCACAGGTGCCTCATCACCAACTATCTAGAAGGGTTCTTAAGGCCGTCAGAGGGGACCTTTGTTCTCCAAGGACTGAGTCTGCAGGCTGAAGACATCCCGGGTGTCTGGTTTTCTGCAAGAGCATCCTTCCATTTGATAAGATTTCTCCAACTCCTCTTTCATTCACATAAAGATCCTGAGAACACCTAGATTTTCTTCCAGTGGTGTTAGGCCTGGGAGGTTGTGGTGTACAAACAAACAAATTTTGTCTATTTGTGTAAGATGGACTCATATTGGTCAGTGTTCTTGGCTGAAAGTGATGGGAAGTCAGCTCAAACAACCGTCTCTGATGGATTTCGTTGGTTCGTTGAACTGGGAAGTCGAGGGTTCTAGCTGTAGGCCTGGCTAGATTCATGGGCTCACGTGGTGTTCGGAATCTCGCTTTCTCTTCTTCTATTTTCCCTTGTTGGTGGCATTCTCAGAAAGACCAGGTCTGCATGATGGTAAGGAAGGCAGCGGTCGTCTCAGGATCTTATCCCTCTTGGTAACCTCAGCTTCCAAAGAGAACCTCTCTGTCATGGTTGCAGCTTTAGCAGAAAGCCAGGCTGAGGCCGTGCACTCGTGACTTTGGGCAAATCCATTTCAGCTTCCAGTTTACTCATCTGTTAAGTGGGGATGGTTAACACTTGGTAGATTTGCTGGAATTAAATGAGAAATATTTGATCCGGTCCCTAATAATGCTCACAGACAAATGGCATCCAGTTGAAGGAAGCAGGTTTTGAGGGCATATGTTAGGACCCTTGGAAAGGATGTACAGTGCTTCTGGAAGATGCATTGGTTCTTCCAGGTGACTGTAAAGTGTCCTCTTCAGTGGCCAGAAAGACTTCATGCAACTTCCCTGAATACTGTTTCTCTTTGGGAAGAAGTGTCTCCATTTTAGGTTCTGACTTAATAAGCCATTTCTCTTACGAGTAACTTAGCTGTGGGGCTTGAGGACCCAGTGTGAGGTGATATTTTGCTGCTTTTGTCATCCTTGTGTTTCTTGGAAGCATGGCACAGTGTGGGTGTTCCCGTGTTTACCGCTGGAAACAGCTGGACTTTAAAAAGAAAAAAGAAGAGGGGGCGCCTGGGTGGCTCAGATGGTTAAGCGTCTGCCTTCAGCTCAGGTCATGATCCCAGGGTCCTGGGATCGAGTCCCACATCGGGCTCCCTGCTCCTTGGGAGCCTGCTTCTCTCTCTCTCTGTCTCTGTCTCTCATGAATAAATAAATAAAATCTTTAAAAAAGAAAGAAAAAAGAAGAGGAAGAAATGATTGCTTTCCTTTATTCACTTCAGAGGAAGCCTGCTCCGTGTTTTCCTTCAGGGCATGATGATGGAGGCTGCTGGTGGTAGGCTTCAGTTCATTAATGAACTGTGGTCACTTTGGTGCTGGGGCCCCAGACATGAAGGCAGCTCTTGAAATGTGGATTGCTTTTTAAAGTTGAAATTTCACTTGATTTATTCAACACCCCCTCCCCCAAGTACACACACCCGATTTTGTAACTGGGAAAACATGTCTCTGATTTTGGTTTTACCTGTGTCATCCAATTATTCTCTTCCAAGTCCCTTTCCACTTTTTTTTTTTTCAATCTGATAAGTTTCAATTAAACATGAGCATTAAAGTTGATCGAATCTGTATTAAGAGGCAAGTGTATCTGCTTTTTCTTGGTCTTCCCACCCCCACCTCCCAACCCGGTACTTGTAAAGATGCTTTGCTCCTTCCGGTGGTACTAGGACAAAAGGGTTCATGACAGGTATCTCTAGCCTCACCTGTTCAAAGGCCCAGAACCCCCTCCCCACTCACCACTACCACCAAGAGAGTATTTACCAAGAAGGATCCTCCTTCCCTCTTACTAGCTTCAGAGACCCTCTCAGGCTGGTCCGAGAAATTGGTCAGGTTAGGCCCACTGAAGTGCTACTTTATATATTTGGCATTTTCTTCCTTATTTATCCTTGCCATCAATGGGAGCAGACGGACAATGGAAGAGGTTGCTCCTGGAGAAGGGAATTCCCAAGAGACGGCCCACTCCCTAGAGAAATGGGTCGTCCAGTTTGTGCCTTCTTTCCGGGCCACTCTGGGACCAGATGTTGCTGGGCCTCTGTGGACCGGGTAGATGCGGCCGAGACAAAACGTTGTGGTCTCTGGTGTGACTCCAGGCAGGACTTTCCCTTTGCAAATCATCTGGAAGTTTGAAGGAAGAGATTACTTTGCCTCTGCTGCCCCCCTTCTTCCGCAGAGTGCTCCCAGGGAATTAATATTTCTCCACTGAAACCACCACCACCGGAAGCCCATCAGAGACCATCCTGCATCTGGGCAAAGAAGTGAACATAATCCATCAAGTTGCCTGTCATCAGGGTGAAACATGGCAGGGAAATACGGGGCTATTTTGGGAACCGAGCTGCAGATGCCTGGGCCGGCAGGGCAAGTCCACCACGAGGGAGTCGCCAAGAGCCCCTGCCCCTCCTCCTCCCCACCAGAATCTGCTCTCACATCTGTACTTGGCCTTCAAGCCGGACTTTGCAAACACATGCACTGAAGTGTGGGTTTGGATCGAAGGCATCCTGGATGGTTTTCACTTGCCCTTGCTTCTCTGCAGCTGTCTGTTCCCGGTGAATAATGGACGTTGGCTGTGTCGCCCTTCTCCAGTGGGCTTGGATATCATCTGGACAGTATTGTTTATCGCTTTTGCACATGTTTTAGGAGTCATGGTCCAAGCCGTGCTGTGCAGCCCTGTTGGGGATTCCAGTGAATCCGGCAGTTCTTTCTCGGCCTGCATTTCTACCAGCCTATTGCCCTGGGACAGCCTGCCCTCGGGTCCATTAGCTCTCGCGTGCTGGTCTTTCTGGTTGCTTCCGTCCACCCTCTTCTAGAGTAGCTTTCTCTTGGGGTCCTTTGCTTCATCTTCTGGGGACCTGTGACACCACCTGGCTGGCTCATCACCAGGGCTGTGCACAAATGGCCTTGAGGGAGGGTTCCATCGGGGGGGGGGTGCTTGAGATGCCCATCGAGCTAATTTCTCGGATCTTTCCTAGACCTTGCTGTGGAGGGAGTCATTAATGCCATGTCAAGTCAGATGGGGAGTCTGAGGTTCTCTGCCAGGCCAACCTGCTGGCTACCAGCCCTGTGACTTGGAATTGCTCTTTGTTTTGGCAGATAACAGTTTGGGAGCTTTTCTGCCACTTTTAACAGTTCATGCAGAATTAGATGACCTTCCGGCCTCTTTCATCCTTGATGTTTTTGTGGCCGCCACACACCTCTGCCAACCATCTGCGAAGCAGAGAATCCTTATGACCTTCTCTGTCCTTTGGAATGAGTCCTTTGTTGCTTCCAATGCTGTGTGTTAACATTTCAGAGTCCTTTCTCCTTCTACCTCTTTCCAACCCACACAAACATGTGTCTTTAAGGATCCTGGGGGAGGGGGGAGTGTGGCTCTGGTACATTTAGATATGCTCTTGACCTTGTTGATAGTTCAGCTATGTGTCTCTTGAACTTCCCAGGACCATTCAGTATGCTTCCAGTGTAAGAAAGGTAACTGGGGCGCCTGGGTGGCTCAGTCGTTAAGCGTCTGCCTTCGGCTCAGGTCATGATCCCAGGGTCCTGGGATCGAGTCCCACATCGGGCTCCTTGCTCGGCAGGGAGCCTGCTTCTCCCTCTCGCACTCCCCCTGCTTGTGTTCCTGCTCTCGCTGTCTCTCTCTCTGTCAAATAAATAAATAAAATCTTTAAAAAAAATAAATAAAAAATAAATAAAAAAAAAAGAAAGGTAACTGGACTTCATCGCTTGCCAGACAGTGGTTTGGGAACTTTATGATGACTATGAAATCTTGCTGTAGATTTCACGGAGCTCCAGTCAGTAGGCTGCGGGGCTCATCCTGACAGATCAATGTTTATTTGGCCTTTTAGTTCCTGACAGGTGTCCCCACTAGGTCACTGTGTGCGTCCATGGGTTGGCATGCCAATGCTGAGTGAGTTGACCCTCCACGGACATCCAAAGCTTGAGAAGAATGGATCTGGGTCAGGGTTTTGAGTTAGCTGTTTATGGTTCTTCAAAGGAATTAGAAATTGTCATTTGTCGTTTTGATCTTAAATTAAAATTTTAGGGCCTGCTGCTTGGCTTCCAGATGTCTTGGTCAAGAGGTAGAGGCTTGTTCAGGGCTTTCTAAATGAAATCAAATCTTAATTTTCCACAGCTGTGGAGGACAGGCATGGCATTAGTGATTCAAAAGTTAGAATCATTTCAAACTCCATATTTATAATACTTGACTCTCATTTGCCATTAAGCTCCTTTGGGATAAAAGTTATCAAGGAGTGATAGGTTCCCTTCTACCCCATCCCTCGGTTTACCCCTTATGAATGTACTAATGGCCTGTAATGCTGAAAGGCAGTAAGAGAGAGGCATAAACAGGAGCTGTTAAGAGGCCTGAATAATTCACCAACTACCACCAACTCCCGAGAGGGTGCTGGGGGCCAGGAGACTCAGTCCAGGAGGGAACAGGGAGGGCAGAGGTATTTAAAGTACAGGGAGTCTTAGTGTTCAGTCTTTGAGAGAAGCCTTTGTCTATTTTCAAGATACTTAATCTCTGTATTCTTTGATAATCAAGATAAAGGCTGAGAAGAGGCCAAAGTCCACCCAACTTAAATGAAGCAGGAGATCTTGAAATCCTGGCCCCACAAAAGAACAGGACCTCCCTGTTGCCTCTCAGTCTAACCATCCCAGTTGTTAACAAAATCTAGATTCTGAAAATCAAGCTCCCCGCCCCCCCAGCATTCGATGAGATTATTGACACCAGAACTCAAAATCTCAGTATGGTTCCACAGTGTCCGGGGCCCAAGGAGCTGGGCTTTCTCCAGCATGTGCCCAACGGCCATGTTGATTCCATGGGCTAAGGGGGAGCCAGAGACACGTTTTGGATGAGACGGGCTGAGGAGGCTGGGAGATGTGGAGAGATCAGGGGAGACGGAGGTGCCCTTTCAATAGCTGGGTGTTGTACTTGGCCCCGTCATTCTAGGAGAGAAGGGAAACGAGTTTCCTCTGGGAAGACTCCGTAGCCTGGGCTCAGAAAAACTGGGAGCCCAGTGTGGAGCATGCCCCTCTGTCCCCAGCAGCTGCCCCCTGTGCGGCCTACTGAGCAGGGTCGCCAGCCTGCGGGGTCGGCAGAGCACAGCTGCACAGCCCCTCTGCAGAAACCCTGGCCTGCAAGGTAGCCGCAAGCCCCCTTCCCTCCTTGCCTCCTTCGCTCTCACCTGGTTTCTTGTGCTTGCCTTGACTTTGTCCTTTGTCGGCCTTTCTCCCCTCGATGGACCCCTCGAGCAGGCCCATGCAGCCTTCCCGCGCGCTGCCTGCCCTGCAAGTCCGCATCAGTGCTGCGCCCGTCCCTTCTCCTCCAGGACTCGTTCCCCTGGGACTCTCCCGGGCCCTGGCGCCCGGGAAGCCATGTTTCATTCCCGGGAGCCATTCAGCTGCAGAAGTAAGCCAGCAGCCAGGCCCGAGCCCTCCTAGCCTATGGCTCCCTTGTGCTTCACTGTGTGCGCGGCGTTTCGGGAGGCGCCTAGCCTGCAAGGAGCGCTGGATGGGATGTGCCCCCCGTGATCGGGACGAACAGACGTGCGGGGCACGGGGCCGCCGCCTGGGGACAGGGAGGCCCTGGAAGGTGAAGCGGGGGCCTCGAGGGGCAGGCAGAAGGGGCCGAGCACTGGCAAGAGGGTCAGCGAAGAGCCGTGGGCTCCAGGTAAAGCTGCCTCCGTGCACCGGTGAGGTGCACCTGCTCGGACACTCGCCAGGCTGTCAGGGGCGGGACCCGCCGGGCCGGGAGGGGACCCGCCGGGCCCGGAGAGCACGCGGCCGGCACCAATGTCCGCGGAGCGCGTGTTGCGCTCCCAGCCCGATGACTGGGAGCGTCAGCAGCCGCGGTGCCAAGTGGGTGGTGGCACTGGCCGCCCGTTGGGCCGCTGGGAATGGACGTGATAGTTTCCGCACCGCTGGTTTAATGGTCCGGGAGGCCTGGGCGAGGGGCAGACGTCCGTTGGCTAAGCGTTGGAAGAACCGCGGCTTACAGAGAACGCACTGCGCACGGCAGCCTGGCCTCCCCGACCCTGCCCTACTCGCCCTCGCCTCCGCCCGGGACCGGGCCTTTCCCACCACAGAGCCTGGAGGATTTTGCCGAAGGATCTTCGCTTCGGGGGCAAACAGGCAGGGCCGTCTGGGGGCTTTAAAGGTGCTCCCCTTCCCCCAGGGTGGGGCCTCGGAAGCTTTCAAAGCCTGAAAATCTATGGCGAGGGAAAATGTGTCTGTCCTGTTTGAAAGTAGACTAGGGAGCGGCCCTTTTCTGGTTATGGAAGAAATGAATCCTGGGGGCTTTTGTGATTGTTCGATTTTGTCACCTCATAATAGTATTTTGTACCCCAACCTACCTAAGGCTGGGCCCTGCTTGTCCAGGTACTCAGGACGGCCACCCGGGGCCTGGTCTGGCTGGGCCAGACCCCGCCGGGTGGCTGGGCACTTGCCCGCCCTCTGCTCTAGGCCGAAGAATCCCATGGAGTGAGTGGAAGCCAGATGGCACTTTCTGTGTTCAACTTTGAAAAAGTCAGATTCCTTAAAGCCTTCACCACGTCTGCATCCCGGGGCGGCCCGAGACAGGCTTCGTGTGTGAAGAGGGCGATATTGTCACCTGTATGTGCACCTCTCCTCTGTGTCTCAAGTTCTAGAGTCTGCAGACTCAGCCGGGCACCAGGGGACTCCGGCCTGAGGGTCTGAGATGGGGCTCCCACTCCCTGGTGAGTCTCTTGGTGCCGACCTGGGCCACCTGTGAGACAGACGGAGGACAGTTGCCCTCTGGGATGTTTGTGTTGGCCTCCGGCCTGTTGCTCGTTTGGTTGGTTGGTTGGTTGGTTGGTTGCCTATGTCCAGCAATATGGCTTCTTCTTTCTGCCTTCCCCTTGACGGGTGAACCCATCTGGACAAAGCTGTGTTGCCTTCCTTTATCCCCACTGAAGCAGATGTGTTCCTGTCACCGGCCCTATCCAGACCATTCACCTAAACAAATATCAAGGGGCCAGGGTGGGAGAATGTTTTTCTGCAATCTGTCAGTCCTTAAAAAACCAAACAAAACAGTGTGTGGCAGGGTAATTCCACTGTAGAACCCAGGGCACTGACCCCTGAGTGGCAGACACAGGTATTTTGAGGAGCAGTGACCTTCACAAATATTTATACACCCTCTGCCAGCACGTAACATGGAGTCATAAGGAAACCTAAGTGCGGCTAGAAAGTGTCTGTAGGGAGGAAAACCAGGTGAGTTGAATCCCCACCTCGCCTTTCTTCTCTCTGGCCCCGATCTCTCCTTAACAACAAAAATGCCAGTGTCTAGCTCTAAAAGAAATGGCTGTTCTTACCGAGAGAGTTCTTTTTGATGAGCGTGGAGAGAGTCCAGGTCACAGGAGGCTCACAGACAGCTAGAACTGTTGGTGAAGGTAGAAGCCGAGTCCTTCGCTGGGCCATCTTGGTTGATTTTCCTGGTGGCTAGCCCCCATCCTGAACCTATGGAGGGAAATGAGAGTTGGAAGTGTCAGGCAATTTCGTGGTTTTTCTAGCTCTGCCAGGATATAATATACCTTATTATATCACACTGCCCGTGTCCACCGACCTGGGAAGGAAAGGTATCCCAGAAATCCCTGCCTTTCACATGGCTAATGATTCCAAGCTGGACTTTGGGGAGATCATGGTCCCCAGCACAGAGAAGGCATCTGGGGGGATGTTTACTTTGTGGGGACCCAAGCCAACTGAGGTCGGGCAGGGAAAGTTCCAGATGGAGACGATAAGTAGGGGGATCACAGAACCTATCATCTAAACCAGGACCACTTCAAGAGTGCAAGGAACCAGGGCCGTGGAGTCTTCAGACTTGCTGTTGGCAGGAGAGGAAGAGGTGCAAGGCCAGAGGGCTGCAGGCGAGGTCAGAAGGGCCGCGAGCGCACAACTCCCATGTCCCCATGGGCATGGTGGGGCTGAGCCACACTGAACTGCAATGGCAAACGTCCACTAGCCATGTGCCCAGTGGGTAGACAGAAGATAGGGCTTTTTAATGAACACAGAGCGGCCTTCACCAGGCTGTTCTACAACAGGCCGCCCCAGGGTCTTCACATTTACCATTCCCACTATGCGGATTATTCTTCCCCCAGAGAGCCTCCTGCCTCGCTCCTGACGTTCCTGCAGGTCTCTGCTTAGAAGACACCTTACCAGAGAGACGGGCCCACCAAGCCCTATAGATGGTGACCCCTCCCCTTGCGCCCTGCACTCCCTATCCCCTAACTACTGAGTGATAACTTAGTGCATCAAGGCCCTTCTTGACTACATGGGAAGAGAAGCAGACTCGAATTAAAATGAAAAATAAGCATATCAGGAACCCATCTAACCGACAAGAAGGGGGGAGAACCAAACAGGGAATCAAGTGATCCAGCCCAGACCTGGTCCCAAGGACAATGTGGTTTGGATGCCATCACCCGGGACACTTGCTGCCATGCCACCCATTCTTGGTTTCCCCTTGGGGTCACTCCCTCAAAGGTGGGGGCATCTACATGGCTTTAGGGAAGTCAAGAGCCTGAACTCAGTGGCCAGGGGACAAAGGCTGGAGCCCTCTGATGGGAGATGGGGACTTGATTCCCTCCTGTCTAGGAATTCTCCACGGGAGCGGTGTTCCTGGAAGCCAGGTAGCCCACACGAGAAAATATCCACCATAGCCAGGTATGGAATTCTGAGTTGATGGCATCATTCTTATGGTATTAAACTTCATATGGTGTAGATTTTTGTTGCAAAGAAGTTTGCTGTCCATCTGCCTTGTGTTCCTTTGTGGTAAATTTTCTTTTTATCTTCTGATAGTGTTTAAGAATTCCCCTATGGGCGCCTGAGTGGCTCAGTTGGTTAAGTGACTGCCTTCAGCTCAGGTCATGATCCTGGAGTCCCGGGATCAAGTCCCACATCGGGCTCCTTGCTCAGCAGGGAGTCTGCTTCTCCCTCTGACCCTCCTCCCTCTCATGCTCTCTCTGTCTCTATCTCATTCTCTCTCTCAAATAAATAAATAAAATCTTAAAAAAATATATTAAAAAAAAAAAGAATTCCCCTACGTTTAATATATTACAGTTCCACCACGTGTGGCTAGCTAGGAATTTATTTACTCTGCTTAGGACTCACTGTGCCTTTCCAAAATAAAGATGTTTGCTTTTCTTCACTTCTAGAAAATTCCCACACATCCCTATATTCAATTATTACTCACCCAGTATTCTCTACAGAAATTCATTGGCCTTTTCATTCTGTCTTCCATTGTCTCTATATATAGAGAGAGCCCTGTTTTCGAGCCTGCACTCTGGGCTATAGTTGGGGACATTTCTTCAAATTCATTGTTCAGTTCTCTAGTCCTCTCTTCATTTGTGTCTAATCTGATGTTTAACCCATCCATTTCATTTTTACCTTCAGTAGAACTTTATAAAGTTCCATTTTGTTCCCTTTCATGTCCGCCTGTTCTTTTATGATATTTTTTTCTCCATAATGTCCTTGCTTTAGGGTTTCTGTTTCTTATTTCATCTCTTCCATTATTTTATGTATTCTTTTTTGTAATCGCACTCAGAGACTACTCTTGCCTGTGGTCCCTGTGTTTTTTCTTATTCTAACTTTCCTTTTGGGATAGTTTCTTTGTGTGCTTGATGTTTTCTTGAGGGACTATTTTTAGCAGAAGGTTTTTGTCTTGCTTTGTGGTGGTGGTGGTTTATGGGTTGTTTTTGTTTTTGTTTTTTACTGAGAATCTTCAGCGCCCTCCATTGTGAAAACTTCCCTCCAGCGTAGCTTTGCAGTCACTTCTTCTGGGTACTTGGAATTATAGCTCGGGTTGTTCTGCAAGCTGAAGAAGGCGAGAAGGGAGAATGAACAAATTTAGGATGAGCAAATCACCTTAAAAAGGTAGCCTGTTTCTCCTCCCAGGGTAGGTGACTGAGCTGAGTCAGTACTGTTTGTCTCTTTGCCTCACAAACTCATGAGATCTGCATGTCTTGTCTTACTTCAGTGCCAAGAGGCCCAGGAGTACAAGCAACAGAAACCTAGTGCAAATAGGCTTTAAACAATTAGGTAATTGGCTATGGGATTTAAAAGGGCAGAGGTGGCACGCACGTGACCTCATGCTCCTGTATCTGTCAAAGTGCATTGTATATTAAGAGCCTTTCTTTGGCGTCTTCCTTTTCATCTCTCTGAAACACCACTACCGGGTTGATCCTTTGGAATTATCGTTCCGAACATGGCCCTCTCTGGCTCAAACCCCTTCTTCACAGGCTTACTTTAATGTCTCTAGTAGAAAGTCCACATCATTTTGGTTGGCATTCTAGGCCATTCATTTCCCCAGCTTTATCTCACCTGATTGATTCATCTTCACATATCCTTAAATTCATTCCACCCAAACCGCTCGCTCTTCCTCTCGCCCCCACCCTTAACTGACCCTTGTCCAAACTCCCAGCGGGCCTTCTCCATAACACTGGCCCATAGCAGCTGCACTGTTGTGTACCTGCGTTAGTTGTGTCCATGTCTCACGCCACCCCTTCGAGTCTCTCAGTCCCTGGAGGCCGCAAGCCTCGTGTCACTTATTTTCCAGTTTCCTGTGCTGCCTAGCAGAGGACAGCTCCCAAAAGAGCTGCTCCAGTTGGCCTAAATGAACCGCGGCCCTCCCATTCCTCTAGGCTGGGCCAGACTAGCGGCTCCTGCCTCACACAGGGGAGTTGCACGGGCTTTAGCGGGTTCACAGGACACCGCTCTCCTAGGGCTCGTTGCTTTGGGGCAGGTCAAAGGCTCAACCCTGGAAGTGAGCCTGGGGACCAATGCTGGAGAGAGAGCCAGCTCTGCTCTGGGTCTCCGTCTGTCTCTGACTCCCTCTTAGGTAGGCGCCGCTCCGTTACCCTTCCTTCAGGATGCTTTCCTGACCCAGCTATCCTCACGGGTCCTGTGCAGCTTCAAGCCTGTCCTGTGTGCATTATAGCAAATCCTGCCTGGTATAGTTGTCCTGTGCCGTGAATACGATGTCTTCCAAGTCAGGAGCCCAAGGGGTGTTTTAGGGCCCCTTGGTGTACCCTCTCCCACAGGCCCTGCATACACCAGGGGCTCACAGTGCACATCTGTTGCTCATGAGTCTGTTCAGGTCCATGATGGGACATTGTGTGCCAGTCTGCCCAGCATGCACCCCAGAGTGAATAAGATGGCGTGAGTGAGGACCTGGGAGCCACGGAACCTGATGGAGCTGTTTGGTGCCCACATTTGTCACATTTGTGTTGAGCGGGGGCCTTGTTCGCTGCTGTCGTGAGCCTCGTACAGGGCCTGGCCCAGGGCAGAGCCTCCCATGTCAGTATTTAAATGAAAGAATGAATGAGTTAACGGGCGCATCTTATCTCCTCCGACAGATTACAACAGCAGTGAGTTGAAAACGGCCTGCAGGAAGCATGAGCTTTATGTGAGCTTCCAAGACCTGGGCTGGCAGGTGAGTTCTCTGGACAACAACGGAGACAAATGTCCTTCCCCATCTTCACGGCAGGGGCTGTCCTCGAAGACCTTGAGCTTTAGGGCCGAGGTGATTCCCATGTGGAGGTACTTGGGAGCTCTTCCGGATGCCTGAGCTTCTGGAGGAAGGCAGAGGAAGGGCCAGGCTCCTTGTATACCAGCGCTGCCTCCCTGCCACCCCTACACCTTCCCAGGGAGCCAGGTTCCCAAGTTCCGTGTACCTCAGAATCAGTCCCACGGTTCCCGGGGCTCTTCTTCCATTCTTTCAGAATCCATGAGGCATGGACTTTGGCGTTTGTGTTTTGAGAAAGGGTTGGAGAAACTGATCTAACAGTTATCCAATGGCTATACATTGACTCACCCAATTTATCTAGAAGAGCACAAATGGTTAGCCCCACACCTGAGAGCCACCACTGGTTTATAAGGAGCAAATTCTAGGTGACAAGTGATAGGAAATCGAGTTTCTATATGCAGATGGCGTTATGATGACAGGGCGTACTCGAGGCTCCTTTGGGTCCGGGTGCATAAAGCCAGCCCCCTGTGCTTCCAGGCCTAGCAGGTGGGTAGCAGCTAAGGCTTGTGGGCCTGTGAAGGGGGAGGGTGCCCGGAGCCAGATGAACTAGGCTCACCCCCTTGCTTTTGCCACTGGAACATGAACGTGGCCTCCCCGGGCCTGCCGGCCCAGCTGTCCAATGTGAGGAGTCCACTGTCACAGGATTCCTGGAGCGCAGATGATGTAAGGAGTGTATGCTGATCACATGTGGGGTCCTTTTGCTTTCACCTAAGGACTGGATCATCGCACCCAAGGGCTACGCTGCCAACTACTGTGATGGAGAATGCTCCTTCCCACTCAACGCGCACATGAACGCAACGAACCACGCAATTGTGCAGACGCTGGTGAGCTCCCGGGGACCCCTTTTGCTTTAGAGGGAGGAGTAAGCCGAGACCAGGTATGGCTTCTAACGGTGCCTTTCCCCTTCTGTTTTGCAACAGGTTCACCTTATGAACCCTGAGTATGTCCCCAAACCCTGCTGCGCGCCAACCAAACTAAACGCCATCTCAGTTCTTTACTTTGATGACAACTCGAATGTCATCTTGAAAAAATACAGGAATATGGTTGTCAGAGCTTGTGGGTGCCACTAACTCGAAACCGGTTGCTGGGGACACGGCCTTGGGCTCCCGGATGACATCTGCCTTAACAAACATGCAGAAGCCCGGCGAAGGGGGAGGCGAGCCTTTGAAGCTGCCCCGGGCTGGCTGGTGCCTTACCGCCCAAGGAAGAACTTGAAGGGCCTCGTTAAGAACTTGCTCCCACGGTAGATAACGTGGGCGGTTGCTGGTCTGCAGGAAGCGGGGTTCGGATGTCTGTAGTATGGAGTCTGGGAACTACAGAAACGTAACTTTGAAGGGTTCCCCCCAGCCCCCCCCCAAAAGAAGAGCTCACCAAAATTAGTTTTAGCTTTAGACCATGCTATTTGTGGTGTTAGTGAGTCAATAGGGAAAATAATCTTAAAGGAGTAAGAGTACTCTTGGCTAAAGTACCAGCCGGTTCGGTAGTGTCCGTCGGAGGTCGATCTACATAGACAACTGGAACTGGGCGGAGATGCCTCCCTTCACAGACGGCCTCGGTGCAGGGCACGTTCAAACGGGGGCAGCAGCCCGGGCCGACCCGGGGGCTGCGTGAAGTGCCTTTTCTCTCCGCCCCTGCCCTTAGTGTTTGTGCTGGAGTTGAGTCCGTGTGAAAACACTCACTTCGGTCAAGCCAACCGTGTCATTTCCACACCTCAGTCCCCCCCCCCCCATTAGCTGTTCTCCTTGCTAGCACCCAAAGTAGAGCGAGCGGGCGTTGCGGGGAGGCCGGGGGAGCATGCTAGCCGGGTGCCGTGGGAAACCAGCGCTGCACCTCTTCTCTTCCGGGATGGCTCTCCGAAAAGCACATTCACTCCAGGAACGCCAGCTCTACTCTTTCACCTATTTCAGTAAAATGGCTCTTTGCCTTTTCCTCGACAGCATGCCAAGTGGCGGGGTTAGATCCAGCAAAGGAAACAAAACGGGGAAGGACCGCCAGGACAGGGTCTGGATAGGCATGCCCTTATGAACCCAAATCCCAGTGTTCTCTTGTAGAAAGGAAGACTCAGATGAAATCGTAGAGTATTTTTAAAGTGTCTTTTTCACGATCATGTACTAGGAAGCCAATTTCATACTAAACTGATTAAATAATACATTTATGATCTAAAACTGTTTGCACTTACAGCTTTTTTGTAAATATAAACTATAATTTATTGTCTATTTTATATCTGTTTTGCTGTAACATTTAAGGAAACACCAGACTTTTTTTTTTTTTTAAAGAGTTTATTTAGAAAGTATCATAGTGTAAACAAATTGTACCACTTGGATATTCTTTTAATACAAGACTCATGATGCAAAGCTGAAGCCCCTCATGAGGATTGTGCTTCTCTAGAAAGTTGGGGTTTTTAAAAAACCATCTGTGAACCATACATAATTAATAAAGATTTCCTTTAAGGCAGAGACTGGCCGAGACCCTGCTCTGTTGTCTTCTGCCGCAGGCAGCAGAAGCGATCTTGTTTCTCAGGGTCCCACCCCCCAGTGACCGTGTGTCCACTGGCCGCACTCACCCAGAGCATGGGAAGTGGGGCGAAGAGCATTGGAAAGGGAGGGATTATGATGAGAAGTAACCTGATGGCCGAGAACATACAGGTACGTATCTTCAGAGAGCCTAGTCCGATGGGTGCTTGTTTTCCAGTGTGACAGTAAAACTGAACAACGCGGATGGCGTGGCTGACGAGGGTGCTGGCCGGGGCAGTAATGAGGCCCGAGTCAGCCCTGACCCAGCCCCGCCTAGCTCAGTCTTTGGTCTTGAGGCCAACTGGATCCCACTCTTCACACACACACACACATACGCACACACAGTTGACCTCCTCCGAGGCAGACAAAGTACAGTAAGCCTCTAGAACAACTACCCAGAAGCAGGATCTGAAGCCGCTTCCAGCTGGGGGGGGGGCCTCCCTGGTTAGTTCCGATACCCAGGCCTGGGAAGGCTCACCTGAGCCCTCTCGCCCCAGGTGACAACAACCAGACTTGTTCTAGGAGTTAACAGAATAGTCAGGACAAGCCTTGTGGAACTTCCCATGCCCACATTTTCTGTGGGAGACATCAAGTCTTCGTGATGACCTAACTAAAGAAACTTCCACCCAGGGGGTAACACAGAAGCACTGACACACACACACGTGAGGTTTACGGCCCCAGCATTCTCTTACTCAGGCACGTGTCAGAAGTACCATTGCGTTCATTATGGCTGACCTCTCGCCGTGAGAGGAGCATTGACAGAAACAAACAGCAAAGCCAGGGAAGGACGTGGAGGTATCTTCCGGAGGTGTGGGCTTCCTGTTTTTAGATCTGCTCCAAGCTACCAACCAACACGTCATTAAGAAGTCAGTTTTGACCTTCAGACCAGGAGTATCACTACTGCGACCGTCCAGAACTCGTGAGCAGCTCACAAACGATGCTTTAGCTGATGCATCATGCACCAGAATCACTCAGGAGCCAAAAATAGTTCAGCAATTTGATTTTCCTCAACTCTATTTTAGTCTCAAAGGAAACCATTGAGATTCCTCAAGAGAAGGGTGAAGGGGACGACAGGTCGCCACGGAAAATAGTTCGTGAAGGGATCGTGAGTTATGTGTTTACTTAGAGAAACTTTGTAAAGAATCTGTAGAGTGTGTTGGCTTAAAAAACACACACACAAAGAAGATACCGCAAGTTTAGTACATTCAGCTCTCTGAAAAACCACCAGGTGGGAGTCCACAACACCAGCATGATTCAGCTCCAACAGCCGGGGCGCGGGAGGCCGGGCGACGGGCCAGTGGGCCCTACAGCTCGTCCCTGGCCTGACGGAGGACGAAGCGGTGCAGCGAGTCGAGGTCCCTGCCGCCGCTGTGCTCGCTGACTCTCCGCCCTCCGCGGAAGAGCAACAACGTGGGATAGCCTCGTACCTTAAAAAAAAACCCAAAAAAACAAAAAACAGAAGTATGAAGACCAGTGGTCCAGGTCACACGCAGATTGCTTCTTAAATAAAACCAGAAAAACTCCTAAAGTTGTGACCAGGAAAGTTTGTGGCTAAATTTTTAAAAGGTACAGACCATTTAAAAAGTACCAGCAAGCAAAGCCTTGGGGCTCCTCGCTTTCCCATCCAAAAGTACATTCGAGATTAGTGTCAAAGGAAGGACTTGACCCAAAAGGAGAGCTTCTGGAGCTTCTGTGCACAGGGCATCACCTGGGACCCCGGAAACACGCACATCCTGATGAAGCAGGTCCAGCTGGGGCCTAAGACTCTGCATTTCTGACAAGCCCCCTGGTGACACCCAGCCACTCTGCGGGCCACACCGCATGGCAGCAACATCCTCGAGAATACACATTTTCCAGCTGCAACAGCTGCAATGCACTTCTTTCCTAAGACGTTAAGGAACCAAAAAAATGGCATCTTCTAGTGAGAAGTAAATGTCTCTGCTACATCTATCCTTTTTTTTTTCTTCCCTAAAGATTTTATTTATTTAGAGAACGTGCACTCGCAAGCAGGGGAGGGGCACAGGGAGAGGGAGAGAGAATCTCAAGCTGACTCCCCGCTGAGCGTGGACCCTGACGTGGGGCTCCATCCCACGACCCTGAGATCACGACCTGAGCCGAAATCAAGAGTTGGACGCTCAACCAACTGAGCACCCAGGCGCCCCTAAGTCTATTCTCAAACGAATGCAGTAAGAAGCTCCAGAGCCTCAAAGTGCTTTAAGAAAACAACACAAAAACAAAAACGTAAATTACGAATCTTCTGGGCGCTCAGGTTGTGCTAACAGCTCAGAAAGTGGAAACCGTTAAACAAAAAACGCAAGCACAGACTAGCTTGCTGGGATGGCCCTTTCAGGAGGAAGTTCACTTGCTTCCTTTATTCAACCATCATACCTTAGAACACAGGCTTATGTCTGAAAAATGAGCCACTTAGGGGTTTGAGACAAAGGCTAAGGTCAGCTGACTGTTGAGCCAGCCGAAGAGGCTGTGGAGGTGGCACCCCATTCTCAAGCTTGGACTCTCGTTACTGCCCAGACTTCTCTGCGGACAGCAAGCCCTAAAATCCCCCAATGAAAGGTGGATCGCTAATGGAAGAAAAGCCTTTCCTTTGACAGAGCATCTCTTTTGCTTTTCAAAATGAGAACAAAGCCAGAGCCTCAATGGGACACGAGGAACACTTGATCAAGAAGATGCGGGCAGTGCGGGTTGCCGGGTGGAGCCCAGTGCGCCGGAGGATGGCTCCACGTGGGTGCGCTCCCTGCACTCGGGGCCCCCGGGAGGGTTTTCAGCCACATGTACCCACCGAGTACTTGCTACAAACATTCCGCTCTGCAGTGCAGTCCACCTCCGCGATCTTGACCTCTGCCAAACCAGGGAATTCTTTTCTGGAGAGTTCCTCCCACGTCGGAGCCAGATTCTTACAATGACCACACCTGGGAAGAGAACGACAGCGCTGTGGAAGTCCTGGGTCTCGCTCCCTCACCTACAGTCTGCTGCCCGGCCCAGCCCGGCATCTTCTGTATGGCCTAGAAATTTAAAAAACATCAAATTCTCCCGCTGGGCGCCCTAACCTTTCCTCCTCCTCCGTCCCAGACAAGGGAGTCAAAGTCAATCCCAAGTAGACTTGTGGATAGCCTAGTGGAAGCAAGCTGGTCTGGAAGCAAGTTTAGATTCCAAGACCCTTTCCAGGATGGGGTGACCGGAGCTAACTGGCCTATGAATGAATCCGATGCACCACGAGCACGAGGTGATGGACAGGAAGCAAAACCAACTCCACACATTTTTTAAAAAATGCTTCATTTTAGATTTGATCACTGTGGTCTCGAAGTTTCAGGACAGCGTTAAAGCTTCCCTGAGCACCTGCCCTCCTAACCATTATTTGATCTATATAGCTTCAGGGTTTTGTTTTTTTTTAAAAATAGAAAATAACAGATTTAAAGGCATCATTGACTAGTGTTCCTTTTTTTTTTTTTTAAGATTTATTTATTTTAGAGAGCGAGAAAGCCGGGGGAGGGGCAGAGGGAGAGAGTGAGCCTGAGATGGGGCTCGATCTCACGACCCTGAGATCATGACCTGAGTAGAAAGCAAGAGTCAGACGCTTAACCGACTGCGCCACCCAGGCGCCCTGTGTGTCCAGTCTTTAAGGATAAACGCTGCACAGTGCATGGGGGTCATGTGCTCCCTGACTTCTCTCTGCTGCCGCGGTTTCTCCTGAACACCCAGAATGGCACCAACTGAAGAAGAGCCTACTTATGCCTCTTTAGAAACAGAATCTCACACTCTCCTTGAGACTCTGCTTTTTTTTTTTTTTTAGATTATTTATTTATTTATTTGACAAAGAGATAGCGAAAGCAGGAACACAAGCAGGGGAGTGGGAGAGGGAGAAGCGGGCTTCCTGCCGAGCAGGGAGCCCGATGTGGGACTCGATCCCAGGACCCTGGGATCATGACCTGAGCCGAAGGCAGACGCTTAACGACTGAGCCACCCAGGCGCCCCGAGACTCTGCTTTTCTAAGTGGATTGTTTGTGAAGACAAAGCATTCTTCCCATTTTACAGCTGAGAAAACTGAGGTTCAAAGGCAAGAAGGGCATGCAGAGTGACAGCTGTGCAGGAAAGCCTCGGTGCCTGCCGTCCGCCCACCCCAGGCAGCCCTGGTCACAGACCGGGTGTCCTCCTGTGCCCCAGACCCGGGGGCCATGCGGCAGGAAGCTTCTGGTAACTGGGTAACACACAGAACGGCCCCGCCAGAGCTCTGCTGCGTTTCTCGACACGGTCCAAGAGACGAAGGAGCTAAGCTACATCATGATGTTTGTGGTTTAGTTAACCAAAAAAAAAATCAATCTACTTAGGAAAGGACAAATACCACAAAACCGAAGTTTTCTACGGCCATCCTGACTCCATTTTCATGTTTTCCCCCAAACAGATTCAACTTTAAAATAAACTGGCCTCGTTCCCCATAAATAACTATGTATGAATACCACCAAACCAAACTTCAACCAAGCTGAACAGAGGCGCAGACACCCCCTTTTCTTACCCCCTACAGCAGAACCTATGCGGAAACGTAGCATCTGCCCAGCGCTGCGCCGAGAGCACGGGCTCACGAGGGGGAAACGGGGTCGGGGCTGGAGCGCGCTGCGGCCGAGCAGTTTCTAATTAAACAGCCACTTACCATGGAGCATAAAACTTGATGAAGGTTATTCCTTCTGCAATGGTGTCCTCGAAGTTCTTTTCCGTGAGTGCCAACACGGTGCCCTGCGGGGGAGGGAAAAGCCGCGGTTCAAATGCATCACTTAGAGCAGAGCAGGGCCATGCTTTGGGGTTGCAGAAATACAAAACAATCATCTTTTTTAAAATGCTGTCATGCAAGGTCACACAAAAATACACAAACAAAAATACACAACAAAAATATCACAAGCCACACAAGAAGGGCCCGTGATTCATCACAGGCTCCCCAGGTCCTGAGCCCAGGAGCTGCTTCGAGGAGATGGCAGGCCCCGGGCTGGCACTGCCCTCGGCCAGCCCGAGCGGGCTCAGGTGCAGCTGCTACCATCTGGGACCCTGGGCTGGGGACCCGTGGGCTCTGGGCGGCCCGGGCTCCGGCCTGCAGCTCCCAGGCTCGGTGCCTCGCACACCGACGGGAGGCCCACCCGATGTGGGCGCCCACGCGCTCTTCCTCGCTCTCCCAGCGCGTGGGTTTGTAAAAGGTACCTTCTCTGTGTGCTGTCCCCACACCTGACAGTCGCCAAACCACACGCAAGGATGTGCGTGTGACCTATCACAGGCTGCTTTCCATCTCTAAGTTCAAAGGGAACGTGCAAACTGTTCATCTCCGCTCTGGCCGGAGGATGTCGGGGGAAGGTGCCCCAGGGCGGTCTGCGCTAAAGCAATTTGTCTGGGCGGTTCTTTACAGAATTATGTCCATGTGTTTCTCCAAAAACGGATCTGCGACTGTCTCACGAGAGCAAGACCGCGATGATTTATCATGTGGCTACATGCACCAGGGCTGCTCCCCTTGAGTCTGGCATCGGGTAACGCGCGTCAGTGACCGGGAGGCGAAGCCGCCAAGGGGCCCGCGGCAGAGCCCCACCATCTTTCTTTATGCCCAGAAACATGACGCCATGCTCACTGAAAGACCTACTTCATGCTGGAAAACTGGATTATAAATAGAAACTGGCCTGAGCTTGATGAAACCCTCCACAGTATATAATTATATTCCACTTGGGATGACCTTTAGAACCACGCTGACACACACACTCCTCTAACATACGTGCTTGCGGCTACTACAGAACCGTTTGTTTGCTTCTTAAACCAAACCTTCAACTTTGAACCAACACCCAGGTAGTCCCCAACCTACGAATCCCACTAAAGGATGGGCTGTGGGGGCGGGGAGGCCCATTACTGTCTCCACTCCAGCAGGATGGGGTAGATGACTCTGTTTTTTCCAATTCCAAATAACTAGGGCTCAGGGAGCCATGGTCCCGGCAAGTCAGGATGTGGTAAGTAAATGCTGAGGGTTCAAGGATCGCGGGGGCGGGGCCTGTTTGCACACATCTGCCCACTCACTGCCCCTTCCTTTGCCCACCGTGTCCCGGTGTCCCAGTTAAGAACTCTGCATGCTACGCAGTGTAGTTGTAGAAACTGAAGCAGCAACCTGAATATTCTGTTCTGGAAACACGTCGACAAACAGGTCTTATGGTTCTTAGCCAGGCCATCAAGCACGGTTTTCCCAGGAAGACATCATTCTGACTCCCTGGAGACTGTCCTTCTCACCCATGGCTTCAGCCTTGGCCTCTCCCTCCCTAACACTGCAGACACACCAACCCGCCAGTCAGCTCCAGAGCCCCGTTTACCATCCACTGGACCTCCCCACCTGATCGCCACCACGGCCCTGAAAATCAACAGCTGGAAACCTGAACTCCCCATCTTCCATCCCCACCCCAGTGCTTCTCACACGTGTCCCATCGCCCATCAGGTCCGCCAGGGCTCCGGGCGTCCCCTCAGACGCCACCTTCCCCACTGTGCTCAGTAGAGTGAGCTCCTATGCTTCCTGCCTCCGTCCCTCCGCCCCCCGCCACAACCTTCGTTCGGGGGTCTCCTCATCCTGTTGGCCAAATACACTGGTTTTCCAGCTCTTTCTACCAGGCATCTAAAATTCACATCTGCTCAAAAGGGCGCCTGGGTGGCTCAGTTGGTTAAGCGACTGCCTTCAGCTCAGGTCATGATCCCAGGGTCCTGGGATCGAGCCCCGCATCGGGCTCTCTGCTCGGCGGGAAGCCTGCTTCTCCCTCTCCCACTCCCCCTGCTTGTGTTCCCTCTCTCGTTCTGTCTCTATCTGTCAAATAAATAAATAAAATCTTTAAAAAAAATAAAAAAATAAAAAAATAAAATTCACATCTGCTCAAAACCCTCCACTGGCTCCCAATAAATACAGGGTGAAGCTCGAAATCCTTGGCTGGCCGACAAAGTCCTCTAGGACCCAGCCCCTACGTCTCCTCCGCTCTGGCATCCTGCGCCGCACCCCTCGTCCTCCTCTCCACCCTCTTCCCTCCAGCCGACTGCTGGCCCTGCCCCAAACGTGCCCGGCCGATTCACGCCCACGGGCTTCTGCTCACTCTCGCCTCCATCGGACAAGCCTGGTCTCTCCGTGCCCGCCATGTCTCTCCGGCAAATACCAATTCACCTTCCAGCTCTTTGCGACGCTTCCTGCCCGTCTGTCCCCAGCTCTCTCAAACCACCGTGACCGGCCCGGCACACACCTGGGGCACCTGCTTGTACATGTTCTCCTCTGTCTGCCCCACCAGACTTGGCCCCCTTCACAGACAGGAAGGTGGTCTCATTTGCTTTTGTTTCGTGGTGGCCTGAGACAGTGCCTGAAATATGCTCAATAAATGCACAAGTGAATCGGGAACGTTCCGCGCTGGGAACGTAGCCAGGCCACAGTCCGAGACCGCCTGCCTCAGCAAATGAAACACGCTAGGCCGAGTTCCAGCGTGTCCATCTTCGCTGCTGCAGCTCTGCCAGGGCCCTACCCCGGGGTTCAAGTCCAACTACTGCAGTAGGTGAAGGAAAGGAACAGAAGCGGGAGTGGGGGGCCTACCTGGCAGCAGTCAATTTTCCTAGCAAATGCTCTCGAGTATAGTGATGACCGAATCAAAGGGATGAGTTTTCCAGAGCTTTTGCCACCAAATGCTCTTAGGCTCGGTCTCATGTCTCTTTCAGAGAAGCTCCTAGGTGTAGGCCCTACAAGCGTGTGAAAGTGGCTGAAGAAAACCTTTCATGTGGAGGAGTCAGCTGCAGCCGACCACGTGAAGTTCTCTGCCGTGACCCCCGACTGTCACGTGGCCCGAAGTGTGGGAGGAGAGTGCCCTCCGGGGGCCACGGCTGGCCCTCCTGACCGCAGCACGCACCCACCTGGGCCACGGGCTCAGTGGCCGGCGCCGGGGCCTCCGAAGGCTCGACGGTGTCCGGGGCCTCTGGCTCTGTGCTCTGCAGCTGTGAATCCACGTACTCTCTCAGCGACTCCAGATCCCGCTTTCCTTTGTACTGGTCAATCTGTCCGAGGGAAGGGCCACACAAAAATGCTGTCAGGTTAGTACACTTAGTGCTCTCAGTCGCTCAAACCTCGTCCCGGCCCCGCTAGCCCACGTGAGACCTCCATCGGACATCTCCGCTGTGTTGGTGCAAATTGTGCAATGTCTGCATGCTCAGATTTACACGGGAGGGCTTCGGCTTTGGTGACAGAACCAGAGCACCTGCCTTCTGCGGGGATCTGGACACGAAGTCAGGAGCCGCTCCGGCCCGCTGAGCAGCCGACCGTGCGTCGGGCCGGACGCGAGGGTGTGCGTGAGCCCCTTACCGGCAGCCAGCGTTACCCCCGCTCCAAGGCAGTTCTGGGTTAGTCTAGTGCCCACAGGAGCCAACCGAAATGTTTCAAAATAGCAGGACGACTGACACTTTTTGTCAACCACCCAGATCTTATCAAGGGAAAGACACTTTTGTCCCATGATGTATGCCTTTAAACCAGCGCCAAACAGTCCACACGGGCTCCTCGCCACATCTGAGGACGCACCGGGCTACAGCCCGCTGGGGTTTAGAGAAACGCTCGCTCTCCATACCATGACCTGAAGACGTACCTTCTGCCCACCTCGGAACCACAGAAGAGTAGGATAGCCGCGAACCTGGTTTCCCGAACAGAGTTCATAGTGCTGGGTACAATCAACCTAAAAAGTAAGACCACACTCACAGTCCGTCTCTTCAGGAACCCTCCTGACACACGGATTACTGGACACTCCGTACCTTACGTACCTGGTCTGCAGCATCCCTACCAGCCAGGTGCAGCCTGGGGAGAGACTTCAAAGAGCCAGCCCAGTAACACCTGAGCTAAGGGAGCAGCTGACGAAATGTCCTTCAGAGAAATGACACCCTCAGCTCACCTACAAACGCTGATGTTGAGGAAGCCAGAGTCTACCTGAGCGGGTCAGCAGCTGGAGAAGAGGAGCCTGGCCTGACGTCTGGGGCGGGGAGGCCCGGCTGCCGGTGACCGAGGCCCACGCCAATGCCAGCCTGCCTACTGACTCTCATGCTCCAACTGGGACATTTTGGGATCAAGGAGGAGCAAGGAGTCAATTTTAAATAGGAGTATTTGGTATAAAGACAACTGAAAAGATGCCAAATTAAGATTATAATACGTTCTTAATTCTGTAAGCTCAATTTACCAACTATCACCGCTTTTTAAATTTATTTCATTTAAATCTTATCAAGATTCTGCCTGTTCAACATTTTCATGAAACAGTCTATCCTAAGTCACTTCTTTTTGATTTTCTACGGTCATTAAAATCAGCTATGTGGGACACTAAGTTGTTCTTCACCGTATCTACAAAGTAGGATAAAAATAACACTTTCACATGTAAGACTGAAGTCAGCAGTTAAAGTATTAAACGGAAGCCTCACGTCTGGGTAGGGGGCATTACAGGGTCCAGTCTAACGGGGCCACATGCATGTCCAGGGATGAAGGGCCACAGCCCAGATGGGTGGACCGTCCGCTCATGCCTGGTTCTACTAGAAACCCCTACTGACATAAACTGGAAATAAGCACCCATAAAAATTCACAAAATAATTTAAGGATATGAGGAATTGAGAAGAGGACAAGAAAATTATGACTACTTCCAGGAAATGTTCAATAAATAGAAAAGCATAACATGTAGAACTAGAATATATAATTGGAAGCATTTAACAGGCAACAGTGAAAATCCATTGAACTCACAACAACTATTACAATTTACCAGGGCTTTGCTCCGTGCCAAGCATCCTACTAAGCACCTGACGTTCATCCACAACACCCACCACCAGTCAGGTCTCATCGTGATTTTGCAAAAGGGGAGACTGGGGTGTGGCGTAGTGGCCGAAGGCTGGCCGGCCAGGTCTTCGTGGTTCCCGAGCTCACGCTCTTAACCGTCTCACTGCACTGGGCAGAGCATCTCACTAATGGCAGTTCCTGGACACACAGCATTACTTCTGTATACAAATCAGTCCATTGGCAAAGTGAAAAATGAGATTTTTATAAAAGGAAACCCATGCCCGGATGTCTGGTGGGTGCCAAAGGCTGGGTGAGATTAAAAGTGTTTGATGGCCCAGGAGCTGCTCTGGATATTTCCAGAAAATCCACTTACACAGAAGTTGTTAGACACCACTTCTGGCTCCTCTCCGCAAAGTGGGGAACGCTGGAAAGACTCCCAGACAGCCGTGAAAGTTGGGGCTCACCGGGGGAGGGTGGGGGGCCTTCTGCAGGCCTCTGTGAGCACGGAGTTGACAGCTCTCGGGTGAGGTCAAGCGTGGATGGCCTCCAAGTCTGGCCAGTGAACATTCACAGGCTCTGCCCCGTATCTTTGCAGAAAGGGCTCTGGGGCTGCCAATTCAGAATTGGCCATCGCTTCAAAATAAACAAAGGAGCCAAAGCCGTAATTTATCTTTAGGCTGTGGAAAAGCCAGCACATTTGAAACCAGGCTGCCATCTGTGAAGGTGAAATGAATTATCAAGTGGCACACTAAATGGAATTAATAAATCAAGTTTGCGACTTTGCACACAGAATGAATAATGGGCTACCCTGCTAATTAATCCAGCCAAAGGCGGTCTATTTCCAGTTTAATAAGGGCTCTCACTTACCTTGCCAATCTTGACAGCCTCAGAATGTTCAAGGCCCAGAGCGAGCTGCTCCCAGGTCGGAGCCAGAGCTTTGCAGTGACCGCACCACGGAGCGAAGAACTTGATAAAGTGGTCGCCTTCCGTGGAGAGCCAGGCAGAGAAGGGAGAAGGAGGGTGACTGGCATCATCCCTTACTAGAGACTGAATGCAAGTATGTGATCTTTGTCCTCTTGCTAGCTTCAGTGTGAGCCCTTTAACTGGTGAAAAGTGACTCCATCGAATAAGTCTGTATCTGTGAGTTCACAGGGATCCTCAAAACAAAATCTAATCTGTCATCCCTAGACGACAGGAGGGAACCAACTCATTATTTGAAGAACTGGCAACAAAGGGGAAAAATCAGGCAATTATCCTATCTGTCGTATGTGAACTGTGCCAGTGGGTAACCAGGTGATAAATGAGGGCAAGTTTCTCTCCTTAAAACGATGAAGAAAGGATGTTTTAATTAGAACATCGGCATTTGGCAACCCTAATAAATGAACGGATTGAGGGAAACGTGTTTAACCGCACCACGGGGACACACCTGGCCAAGTCCAGACCGGAGAATTCTACAGGCCCAATAACCCATGTGCTCAGCCACCAGGATGCAGAGAAAGAGACGCTGGGGAGTAACACGCAGACTGAGACTCAAGAGGGACATATGTTAAAGAAAGAACAAGCTAAACTGTAGGGTTAGGAGTGCACATCTGGGTGGTGGATGATACGGTGAGGAGTGGTTCCCATAAAGTCCGGACACCACCTCCGCGAGGCCAGGCGGGCTGGGACCTGGACAGGAAGGGAGACTGGCGGTTCTATTCCCTGAACCGGACGTTACAGAGCGACCACTCCATCACAATTCACTAAGCTCTACATTTGTTTTCTGTATTTGTGTTTTATTTGACAATAAAATAGAAGGTTTTAGAACCTGAGGAACAGGGCGCCTGGGTGGCTCAGTTGGTTAAGCGACTGCCTTCAGCTCAGGTCATGATCCTGGAGTCCCGGGATCGAGTCCCGCATCGGGCTCCCTGCTCAGCAGGGAGTCTGCTTCTCCCTCTCCCGCTCCCCCCTCTTGTGCTCTTTCTCTCTCTCACTCTCTCTCTCAAATAAATAAATAAAATCTTAAAAAAAAAAAAAAAAATTAAAAAAAGAACCTGAGGAACACTCCCTTGGCTAGAAGAAAAAAAAAAAAAAACGAAACAAACCCACACAACATCATTGCTTGGATATTGAAGACTTTTTTCTAGGCTGTTTTACCTTGACCAGCGAAAGGCCTAAAAGATGTAGGGCTGAGACCAGACCAAAACCAGGCTGTGCCTCGGGAGGGAACAAACCAACGGGCACCAAAACGTGACCTACACTCACAGAAGGACACTGCCACGCCACAAGCTTGTGGTGGGGCTTTATCACCACAGCGAGGACACGTTTAAGGGAAACGGTGAAAAACTTGATTCAAAATATTAGCAACTGACCTGCAAGGCTGAGGCCATGTCTCTCCAGACAGGTACGGCACTAACCCTGTGCTGGGAGGTAGGGACGGGATGTCTGGGAAGGAACCTACTAGAGCATCAGGGGCAGCTGTGAGGGCAGGAGGCCACTGTCGCTTTCTGAGGACAGATCCTCATGCGAGCAGCCCAAGGTGGTACCTCTAGAGTTCTGCCCTTCAGGCGTGACTTGCTTAGGGAGGGACCCAACTGGGCTCGTGGGAACTGAAGGGAATCCCCTTTTGGGGAAAATACCTTGAAACCCCACTGTCAGCGCCCTGGTCCAGTAACAACCTTCAACACACAGGGAAAACAGCTGAAGGCATCACAGTGAAGTTCTCTTAGACCTTAAGTGTGGTGGGCTTTCGACTCGCAGCGGGCATGAAGTTACAAGGCCAGGCACAATTTTAAGCCCTTTTCACGATGCTTCCAACCTAGTCTTTTGGGAGGATTTCTCTCCATGGCAGCATTTGAGAATGGAGACCAGCAAGGAAGCTGAATTTGCTTTCAAGTCATTCGATGCTGAGCCAACGGTTCAGAAACGTGCGAATAAAGGACTTATGTGTCATTTATATTAGAGACTGTATATAGATCATTTTGATATTTAGGAGACCATTTTCAAAAAAGATGTGATACAGAAAAATATTTTAAGTGTAAAGAACACCTACTCTGATTCGCAAGTTATAATGGTCCTGCTAAATTCTGGTTTAAACAAGAGAAACTTCTGTTTCTGCCTCAGGTCAGTAACTGTATGATTCACATTAATATAAATAAACCCTTTCGTATCCAAGGATGCACTGTCCAGCTAGTGTACAAATTAAGTGTGCCCGTTCATGATTTGTGAGCTTGCCACAACTTAAGGCTTCGGCTAGCATTACAACTGGCATTTCTAGAAGGACAGAGAGGAAAGGAGAAATCCCTTCCAAGAGGAAGAGCCCTGCACAAGGATGTTCACGGGTCTCGAAGAGAGACACCACAGCTCAGGGCCACAGAAGTCATCCGGGAGCCCTCGAGTGCCAGGAAGGGAAAGCCCGGCAAATCGAGGAGTGACAGTCAGTGGTTCTGAGAGGTGTGTATCCCACTAGGAACAGCCCTGAGATGCACGCAACATACCTTGTGCGACGTGCAGCTCAAAGTTGCTCGCCGAGAGCTCATATAGTCCCTGCTTGTGCTCAGGGGCTCTGGGGGGCTCTGCTTCAGGCTCTGATATCTAATGGAGAGAAACACAACAACAGTCATTGGGTCCGTATGCAAAGGCAGAGTGAAATCCATTGAGGAGGGGACCTGTGTCTGTCTAGAACCTTCTACAGATCTCCTCCCTCATATGGCTACGTCAAACCTTTGTGGGATGCTACTGTGTGGAGGGAACGCAAGGCAGGAATCGACTCTCAGGGCTCTGGACCCTTGGGCGGGAAGCCCGTCAGTCTCACCCTAGGACTGTCACTCAAGGCCACCAGTGACAGCCGTCCCCACCCCAACCTGCCTCTGCTGCCCCCAAACCCCAGAACAGAGCAGGCAAACCGAAAGGACAGGCCCACACCAAACGGGCTCACTGCCCTGTTGTTTGCAGTGTGACCTCTCACTCCACGTGGGGCTCAGGATGAAATCCCTGGTGGACTGGCTCTGAAGGACGGAGCACCTCCAGGTACAAAGGCAGCAGAACGGACGGGGCAGAGAAGGAGAGACCATCAGAGAACGGGAGGCCTGGCCCTGCTCCGTGCACACAGCTGGTGATAAAGACCGTGAAGGGCTGGTAAAGGGACACAGGGGGCGGGGAGGACAAGGCAGAGACCGACAGGTGGCAGCGAGAGAAACGCAGGGCTGCGCTAACTCACAGCACAGAGTCTGGGACAGAAACACACAACGCGGGAGTGAGAAGTGGCTTTTTAAAGGATGCTTCTGCCAGTATCTAAGTGGGTACCGTTGTGTGCAACTGGACAGTTACCACAGTACCCGTGACTCTCGATCTCTCGGTTCCACAGTGGTGGCCTCCAGCCAAAGTGACCAGAGGTGACAAAAAGATCACAGAATCACATTTTGCTACAGACACATGGATGTACGTTACTCAATTTTTATCTGGCAGCTCATATTTCTTTTAAAAAGAATACTGGGGCGCCTGGGTGGCTCAGTTGTTAAGCATCTGCCTTCGGCTCAGGTCATGATCTCAGGGTCCTGGGATCGAGCCCTACATTGGGCTGCCTGCTCGGTGGGGTGCCTGCTTCTCGCTCTCCTCCCCGCTCCTGCCCTCTCTTGTTATCTCTCTCTCTCGTTATCTCTCTCTCAAATATATAAAATCTTTATTAAAAAAAAGATAAATAATATCCCAATTAAGTCATTAAAAGTCTAAAAGTGCCGACAGCTCAAAGCTGCGCAGAGCTGTAATCAGAAAGCACCACGAAGGCGTCCGTGCGGCTGCGGGCCTGCCGAGACTTTCGGCGTGCCCACTGAGCCCCCACACGGAGAGATGCCCGGCAGAATGGTGGCGAGGTGAACAGTGAGCTCCCGGAAGCTGGGACACTCCATGTCCCCCTTTATAAGGTGTTCAAAGGGCTTCCAGTACTTTTCAGTGTTAACATGCTCACGTACGGCACTGTCACTTCCTGGGCCCCGTGGCACCCACCAGGGCAGTGCCCCCCGCCGTGGCAACACGGCATAGCGCACATGCGGGCACACGTGGGCACACGCGGGCACAGACACAGGCCCTCTCTCCCCCGCTGACAACGTGAGCGATCAGACAATAGTCATCAGCAGCCATAATTGTAGTGTGACCTTTTTTTTTTTTCCCTTTTGCCTTGTAATTTCATGTCCGGTAATAGATTCCAAAAACATCATTTAAAAGTAGAAAAAAAAGTCTTTTACAAAGATTAAAATGTTCCTTACGCATTTCTGATATTTATAAATAACCTAAATATTCACTGACAGAGAAAAGTTGAATTATGGCAAATCCACATGACAATATAAAATATGATCAATATAAAGATGTAACTATATAAAAATATCACTCGTGAAAAAAACCATGTTTATATGATTATAACTCTTTAAGAAAAAATAATACAGAAGCAAATAGGGAAATCTAAAAGTTGGAAGTAGGGGCACCTGGGTGGCTCAGATGGTTGAGCATCTGCCTTCGGCTCAGGCCATGATCCCAGGGTCCTGGGATCGAGCCCCACATCGGGCTCCTGGCTCAGCGGGGAGTCTGCTTCTCCCCCTCCCTCTGCCTCTCCCCCTGCTCATGCTCTCTCTCTCTCTGTAACTCTGTGTCTCAATAAATAAAATCTTAAAAAAAATAGAGTTGGAAGTAGCAGGTTTCTTTTGAGTTTCTTTAATATTGCCACAACACGGGGGGGGGGGTATCTACATTTATCCTGTTTCAATATGCAAGTGTATACATCAAGTTACTTAGGTATAAACACAGATAAAGAACTTTTTAAAGTTTTCACGTACAATAAAAAACAAGTTTAAATTGGAAAGAATTTCCAGTTTGCAGTATCAGGTTTTAGTGTTTGAACTTTCCTACAATCAATCACTGTTTCCAGCAATTATGGGAGGTCTCTACTGTTGACACGTGGGTCCACGCAGCCACGCCCCTTCTACCTGGAGGGGACACAACCCTTCCCCTCAGCCCTTCCCAGCCTGCGCTGGGGCTGTCACTGCCCGAAAAGGGAGCTTGGGGCACCAGATGAAGTCCTTCTGCCGTCCTGATACTGGCTACCAGTTTCTCGAATAAAGTCATCACAGAAGACTGGCTTTTTGGTGGAAAAAAATACTGGCAAAAAAATAAATACCTTGAAAAGTTTCTTTGAGACTATTAGCCCCTCTTTAAAACTGGCTTCCTCCAATCAGAGAACATTTTCACAGAGGAAACAATCTGAAGTTTAAATCTATATGAAAGTCCCACCTGCTCATGTAACTCTTGCCATGACAAAGATGCAAATTGACTCTCTGAGAGGTTTGTGGTTTTCCCTGTTACCTAAAATTAGGTAAGTCTCTGTTCCACACTCATTCAGTACCATGCAATTACAGACTTTGTAGAACAGGAGGGAAAACAGCACCCGAGTAGCAGGTGGGTTTCTGATGAACCGTGACATCTACACAGAATGGGGGCGGGGGGGGCAAAGGACCACACAGTCACCCTGGTAAGTGACTCCAATAGCAACAGAACCCCCCAGAGCCTGCTGGAACCGCACATGGGCACGGACCACCTTCAAGGCAGTGAGCCCCTACCTCGCACAATAAAGCAGTCTTACTGAACTGTCCACTGAAATTACACTCAGAGTCATCAGACTCATCCAGCACGGGACACTGGCCATCTTTCCAGACCCTCACCAACACACGGCCACGAACTGTCAACTCCAACCCAGCCTCCGTGGGCCTGCGCACTCTGCGGGAAGCAGAACGTACCACGCACGGAGGGATGAATGAATGGTTCATGACCATAATGATGTGTAACAAAACGAAGACTCCCAACATCAATTGGAGGTGGGGGGGGGTAATAAAATTTTCTTGGTAACCTTCTACACACAGCCACGTCTTTACATAGTATTTCAGAAATCACAACTCTCCACAATTTCCTGACATTGTTACCCTCAGCGCAGGGAGGGCCACGGAGACTCAGAGTGCGAAGGGTATTTATTCGATGAGATTATCGGCAAAGCCAGTGAGCACCTCAGGGACGGAGAGTCCAGAGCAAAGGAGGGGTCACCTTGCGGGACAGCCCGTGGTGTCCAGAGAGGGCCGAGGTTGGCCTGGACGGGAGGTTCGGGCTTAGGCCTGCTCCTGACCCCAAGTCAACCTGTGACGCTAAAGCATCTGTGTCAACCGTATACATGTGGGAGCAGCACAGAGGCCGACGTTACCACAGCGTACGTGTGAGCCGCGCACGGCAGTAGTCACAGACGACAGTCTCCCAGGGCGGACGCTGCCACCGCACGGGGGCCAGGAAGGCCGCTAACACAGTCCCGGCAAGGTCGGCAAGGCGGGAGAACCGCTGAAGTCGGGGAGCAGCACAAGGGACCATCTTCATTACCGTCCTCCTCCTCGTTCAAGAGCCACTCACTACCCTTTCTACTTTTGTGCGCCTTTGAATATTTCCATAATAAAAAGCCTTGTAAAAGTTCATCTTTTTCCACTGAGGTACGCAGAGCAGTGGAAACAGAGAGCAAAAGTAGCTGGGGTGGTTGCGGGGGGCTGGTGTTCAGCGGGGACAGGGTTTCAGCTCTACAAGATGAAGAGTCCTGGGGATGGCTGCTCAGCAGGGTGTACGCACTTAAAGCCACTGAATTTGTATGCTTAAAAATGGCTAAGATGGTAACTTTTGTATCATATGTATTTTACCACAATAAACAAAAATTGGGAAGGGAAAAAAGTTCATTTTTACTTACAAATGTCAATTAGTTCTAAAGGCTATAAAGTTGCTTTGAAATGGGAGACTTAATTTTTCCCCTGAACTGGCTTCTTTATCGCCCCTGAAGTGTCAGAAGGGAGAGAGCGTGGAAGACAGGGAGGCCTCCCGTGCACTCACCGCAGGCTCCTCGTTCAGCGTCTGCAGCATCCAGTTTTCCAGCGCCTGGAAGTCCCGAGGCCCCTGGTACTTCACAGCTTCTTGGCCAGGCTTGAAAAACTTCAAGCTGAAAGGGCGAAAGAGGACAAGACAGAGCAGATTTTTCAACCCATCAGAGGGCTCCACGTAGACGGCGCTGTCCCGTTGGGATGCGGTCAGTGGGCCTCAGCCTGGCACAGACCTGCCACTCTCTGCTAGAACTTGGAAAAAAAGGAAAATAATGTCCTAGGAGAACACATATCCATTGAATCCCACACTTTTAAAAACTTTCTTCATCTATTCAAGAAAAATAAGACTGAGTGGAACACATCAAGCCTAGGAGACTGCGAACGAAACCCCAAGCACATTCGGGTGACAGGCCTTTCAAGCTTCTCCCTGCTGGGTGTTTGTCATCCCTCCTAGGCTTTAGTAGTTCTTACATTCCGCATTTGTTAAAAAAACAAAACTGTACTAGAAATAGCACTGTTGGGCAATCAATGTATTCCCAGGCGACCCTGTCGGCTCTTCGACTCTTGTAAAGGTTCTGTGAGAATTCACGTTTCCAGCTATGAGAACAGCCTTGACATCGGTTGGTTGGTCTATGCACTTCCCCACAGAGAAGGAATCTTCTTTTTCTACATATATTAGCCTCTGAAGGTATCTGCGGATAGGATGCGTAGCACTTCCTTTAGTGGGTGTGCAAGACATTGCCAGAGGCCGAAACTTCCAGATCCTGTATCATCCCACTGGTAATGGAAAAACATACTCTAGAGAAAACTGAATAGAAGGTGTCAAGGATGGAGGGGAGTATGTGGCTACTGACAGAAGAAACAAAACACAGACGAACATTTTTCGGCCAGCTATGCATCCATATTGCCCCTCCACTTCCGTGGCACGAGCGTGGACTCCGGCGGTGGACACTCGGTGTGCGGGAGCCGAGTGTCAAAAGCCGAGATATACGGGCGCCTGGGTGGCTCAGATGGTTAAGCGTCTGCCTTTGGCTCGGGTCATGATCTCAGGGTCCTGGGATCGAGTCCCGCATCGGGCTCCCTGCTCCTTGGGAGCCTGCTTCTCCCTCTGCCTTTCTCTCTCGTTCTGTCTCTCATGAATAAAAAAAAAAAAAAAAAATCTAAAAAAAAAAAAAAAAGCCGAGATATGCAGAGATCAGGACTGTGGGCTTGAGGAGTGAACTCCCCAACGGCCTTAAAATGAAGGTTATTAGCTGTACGGGGAAACCAACACGTTGGCGGGAATAAATCACCACAGGCTTCCAGGCCTCAGCCACCCTGAGATCCTGTGACAGACTTCGGGGACATCCTTGATGGGCCTCCGGTGAAGAACAGAGGCCCTGCTTCCTCATAGCTTTCACTTTTCCAAGCCTAACAAAAAGCCAAACTCTAACCAGTCTGACTAGTATATCCGTCACTTCACGAACTTTAACACTTTGAGTGACTCCAAAGTATGATCTCACAATTAAGAATGCCCGCACCCACCCCTGGGACTTCAGGAAGCTCTGGAAACGAGTTATGCCCACAGAGAACTAGAAGATGCTTCATGCACTCCTTCGCCCCCCCTTCCCCTCTCTCTCTTCCAGTGGGTGCCTCCCCCACCACGGTTCCTCAGAGTGGAAAAGGCGTGGATCCTCAAAATACTAGGAGGACCAGCACTATCACACCCATTCCCCATTTCTTTGCTAACGTTTAAATGCAGTGACTAACCTGTGACTTTTTCTGATCTGGAGTGTAGTGAGCAACACACAAATAAACAATTTTTTAAAAATCTCTTCTTGTTGGATTGGCAGTCTTTCCAGCCTGCCCAAGCCTGAGGTGCTTCCTTAGGTTCACAGAGCCTAGGGATAGAATTAGGGCTTCCTTCACAGGCCTTCCAGCCTGGCCGGGGCATCTGGCCCCAATCTTCACTGTGGATGGGCTGAAGGAGGTGATGGGGAGGCGGCCACAGGGTACAAGCCCAAAGGACAGCCCCAAACTCCCACATGGGCATTTGCTTTTCCCGGTGATCTGTTTCTCTTTCAAGGAGAAAATCTCCACATGTGGGTCACTCTGGAAACCTGTGATCAAGGTCCTAGAACTACAGAGGAGATGGTGTTACCAGCTGACTTGTGTCCCCCAAAGCAGATCTGTTGAAGTCCCAGCCTCCTGTCCCTCAGGGTGCAGTCTTATTTGGAAATAGGATCTTTACAGACGTCAGCAAGTGACAATGAGGCATATCAGGGTGGGCCCTAATCCAGTGTGGCTGGAGTCCTTATAAAAAGGGGGAAATTTGGACAGAGCGAGAGAGACACGCACTGAGGAGGAAGGCCTTGTGAGGACGGAGGATTGGGTGCAGCCGCCAGCAGACATGAGGGAGAGGCAAGAAGGGATTCCCCTCCGGGTTTCAGAGGGACCGTGGCCCTGCGGATGCCTCGAAGCTGGGCTGCTGGCCTCCCGGACCGTGAGAGGATAAATTTCCGTTCTCTTCAGCCGCCGGGTGCGTGGCGCTCGTTGGCAGCCCTAGCAAACCCCCTCCCCGTGCCATCCTTTCTTTCAGTTAAAGGTGCCAGGGCTGGGAGGGCTAAAGACGACCGCACTGAGCCACCGGCTTGGGCATTTGCATTCGTCCCCTGCTGTGGGTGCCTGTGGGGGGGCACCCTGTGGGGGGACACCATGTCAGAGGAAGCAGACGCTCACAGGTCAATGCCCGAATGCCCTACCGAATGCCCTACCTGCCCTACCGGGGCACACCCCCTGCCTCCTGCATTCTAGGAGAAAAACCTGCCCTCAGGCACTTGGGCGGGGCCATGAGGGACACAGAGGTTCCTTCCCAAACAACATGTTCAGTGTAGTGTGAGCTCACTTCCAGTTCTTCTTAAGGACACAAAACCAGTGCATGGTGTTCTTGGAGAGACCCTATCTTCTAAATCAGGACACGTGATCCAATGTGGCTCTTTTAAAATCTGTGACTAACAGGGCGCCTGGGGGAGCTCAGTCAGCGGAGCATCCCACCCTTGATTTCGGCTCCGGTCATGATCTCAGGGTCGTGAGGTCGAGCCCCGTGGCGGGCTCTGCGCTCAGCACAGAGTCTGTCTGCTTGTCCCTCTCCTCTGCTCCTCCCCCTGCTCGCTCGCTTGCTCTCTCTCTCCAAGAAATGAATAAATAAAATCTTTAACACCTGTGGATAACATCTGTGGGGTAACTGATGTTGCAGCCAGACAGCTCCTACGACCAGGTCCAGGTGGAACCCTCTGACGTCCCCTCTGACGCCCCCTAACACTTGCCCTTCTCAGCCTATCACGAGTCCGGTGTCACTTCCCAGGGGTGTGGCTGGGGGTGGACAGCCACATGGCCCCACACGGCTGCCTGTTGAAGAGCGACACCACAGCCAACCATCTCGGTTGCCCCTGCACCTTGAAGGCGACAGGCTCTCAACAGGTAAACCTCTATCTCCTCACCTGCTCCCACTACTCACGGATGGCTTCTTCGCAACGCTCTTAGTCTAAGCTGAGTTCCCTTTAAAGACGATGCTATGAAGCACAGGACAGTGATGCCTCTAGGGCAGGTACACATGGTAGGAAATTTTCTCTCTACTGATCTGATCTGCATGATGGCACTTAGATTAGCGGCAGTCACCGAAGACCAAGAAGTCCAGTGTCCTTTACGACAATGCCAAATTTCCAAATGTTAGGGAAAACCTTAACATTTATTGGGTATGCTCAGATCAGTGTTTGCAAACATGTTATTTCACGTATCATGAAATCATGTATCAACATCCTACCTTAGACTCAGAGGTTAAACCGTGTGGCCAGGGCTGCATGATAAGTAAATGGTAGAGCTGGGATTCGGACGTGGCTTCTAGGTTCCAGCCCAGAGTTCCTTCCCCTTTTCCATGCTGCCTCTTGGGTTTGCAGACGGGCCCAGGTTTTATAAGAATTTACTTCATTCATCAATTTGAACAAAAAGTTTGGGGGTGCCAGTGGCCAACCCCCGCTACCCTACCCCGCCCCCACCCCCCACGCCCCCACCCCCAGTGCTTTTGGAAACAGCATCTGCTCTTTTTTGGAGAAGGGCCCTTCACTTGAACGCTGCTGCCCTCCTACGATATCCTGCCTCTCCGGCCACAAGGGCTGTTTCTGGAATGAACACTCCACCCAAGCAGGGCCAGTCGGCGGGGAGCCCAAGCCCAGCATGCCAGCAAAGAGATGCAGAGCTGGAGAGGTAAGTCACCTTAAGGGAAGTGCAGGAAAGACAGGCCCCCAAACCCTGCGAGCGGAGTCTCAGAGCTTCTTCCATGGCCTTCTAATTAATCCTCTCTTTTGCTACTTAAGCCAGTTTCAACTCCTATCTCTTAAAACTAAAAAATTTAACTGTCAAGGGAGTAAGAAGCATCGCTTGTCAGAACTTCTGGATTCCAGTTTGTCACCTTTCTTGCCAACAGAAACGGCCCTTGTGCTCGCCGCGTGGGAAATTGCTCCAGGAAGGATGCTGAAGAATAACAGAGCGACCAAAAACTCAAAACTGATGAGGAGCTACACTGTCTTGTCCAGGTTCTTGTGAGCATCACGCCTGACAGGACGCCATGGAGCCCGCCATTCTTGTCACACGAACACATTCTCTTATAAACAGGAAAACCCACCACTGGCTAATGAAAGGCTTTTTCCAAACAAAGCACAAGGAGGCATCTGAGAGAGACAAGACCCAGCGTTCAAGGCGCCCTTTCCCTAACGACAGGGACGGCCCGCTTAAACTCATCATCTCCTCACTCCTCGGAACTACCAAACAAGTTACCACAAGCTCGGCGTGAACCTCCTCTGGCCGAGCACAGCTGACAAACGGCTGCGGGAAGCTGGGGGCGAGGCAGGAGACAAGGGCCCTTCCCACTTACGTGGGGTATCCTCGAACCCCCTGCGCAGAGCACACGTCGGAGTCGGCTGTGCAGTCCACTTTGGCCACATAGACCTTGGCATCCTCCATGCTGTTGTACTTGTCTCCCAGGTCGTTCCAGGTAGGCTGCAGTCGCTGGCAGTGTCCGCACCTGGAGCAGGGGGTGGGGACCGGTCAGGGCGCGCCCGACCCACCTCTTCAGCCCCTTCCAGACCCAACGGCTGGGGGAACCTCTCTGATCCCGCAGGGAAGGACGGCTCACCATCCCCACTGAAGTCACAACCTCATTGCCCTGCCTCACACGCTCCATTGCCCCTGCACTGTTCTCAGCAGGAAACTGAAACTCAGCAAGATCCCGTGCCCACCATCTGCCTGGCTCTGGCCCCGGCTGCCCTCCCATTTGCGCTCCGTACACCTGCACCCTCCTGCCCTGGCAGTCGGGCCGGAGCCAAATGGGACCACCTGAGGCTTTCTGGAAGGGCCACAGTGTGGCTTGCCCTCCGGGGATCGGTACACTCCCTAGACCCACCTGGCAAATTCCTGTTTGCCCTTCAGGTTTAGTCTGGGTGTCACATCCTCCAAGAAGTCAGCTCTGACTCCCCAGGCTGTTTGGTGCCCTTCTCTGCTTCCTCTGGAAAGCTCCCTGGCTCCCCCCTCTTCTGCAGCAACATCACCCTGCTCACCATGATTGCTCCTTTTTAGTCAGGACTCTCTATTAAATAACTAAGTATCTGCAAATGCAAGGCGACCTCAAATTTTATGCAGTTCTACACTTTCTCTAATGAGAAGCTTTATTTAGAAAACTCTATGGCGGGGCGCCTGGGTGGCTCAGTCGTTAAGCATCTGCCTTCGGCTCAGGTCATGATCCCAGGGCCCTGAGATCGAGCCCCGCATCAGGCTCCCTGCTCCGCGGGAAGCCTACTTCTCCCTCTCCCACTCCCCCTGCTTGTGTTCCCTCTCTCGCTGTGTCTCTGTCAAATAAATAAATAAAATCTTAAAAAAAAAAAGTCTATGGCTACCCAAACTTCTTAATTTGATGTCACCAAGTGTACTGACTGTATGAATTTAACAGTACATTTTTAAATCACCTACTTAAAATAATACGTTAACTTAGAATTCTTGCTTCTTGCTAGTCTTCCCATTTCTTGACAGCATCAGCATCTCTCCCATCACTAAATCACTTTTTCAGTCATTTAACTGATCATCTTCTTTAATTATCAGCCGTCTGCAATGCCCTATTTGAAGTCTGTATGAGCCAGCACTGGAGACTTTGTCTCAAGCTTCAAGTACGCTCACACAGAATTATGGCACATGGAGGGTTTTTCTTTTGTTTTGTTTTGTGGGTTTTTTTTGCTTGTTTGTTTGTTTTCATTCACCTGGTGTGTATTCATGATGTCTACAAAGTAACAAAGTTGCTGTATTGCTTTTCAAAGTGATCTTTAAAATGCTTGCTTCTAAGAACACCCAACACTTAAAATTGTCAATCTGTCCTCAGAGTAACTTCTCAACAAAATCAGTGTTAAATTTCTTTGCCTCTTTTCTCTTCTGACAGGGGACATGCGTAATCCGCACTGAAAGGCAGCACTGGACAGGTTTGCTTCCCGCTTCTGCAAGTCCCCATGCACCACTTCATGGGCAGCCAGGAGAATGCCTGCTTTATAAGAAACTCGAATACAGGATGATTCCCTCTTTCCTGAAGACAACTGTGAGGGAAGAGTAGTGCTACATGTAAGTTATACCGTTACATATTCAGTTATATAATTTAAATGGTGCAAGGGCCATGAAGACCAGCATTGTTCTTTTTTAGAGCTGTATTCCCAATACCTAGCACATGCTTGGCAGGGACTCAGTTTGGCAATTTCTTAGTGATGGATTGACCTACAGGTGCCATGTAGTCAGAGCTTCTGGTTTGGGACCCCTGTGGTTATAGTATGAACCTCTGAGACAGTAGCTGAATTCATTTGGTGGCCATGTAATACAGCAAAGCCTCTGGTCCTCCCAAGGAGGTGGCCCCAGCCTTGACCTCATCGTCACCAGATTCAGTGTGACCTGCAACTGGCCAGACAGAAGCTGTGGCCTGATGTTAGCAGAAAATCCATAGCAGTAGGACAACCTTACATCTACCAAGTTCAGAGCAAAAATATACAGGGCAGTATTTTTGTTACATACCACCCCTGCCCCCAAGCCACCCGTGGGCTTCCAATATCCCAGAGACGGAAACTGGAAAGAGATGGGGGGAAAGGGGTAGCCCACTACATATTCTATCTGAGCTCCAATCTGTTCTTAAATGCCATCAGAGAAACCCACACACCTCTATTTAAGTATTTTGTAGTAGAGTATTAAGAAGCAAACAAAAACTTTACAAGTAACTTTTCTGAGAACATCCATCTAAAAAGGAATTTACTTAATATCAAGTGCCCAGGGCGCCTGGGTGGCTCAGTTGGTTAAGCGACTGCCTTCGGCTCAGGTCATGATCCTGGAGTCCCTGGATCGAGTCCCGCATCGGGCTCCCTGCTCAGCAGGGAGCCTGCTTCTGCCTGTGACCCTCCCCCCTCTCATGTGCTCTCTCTCTCTCATTCTCTCTGTCTCAAATAAATAAATAAAATCTTAAAAAAAAAAAAAATATCAAGTGCCCAGATTTGCCAGTCTTGTCCCTCACTCAGTCTGGGACTAGCTGGTACTACAGAGACTCCAAAATTAAAACTCCACTGGCACTGCATGGACTTTATATATCTACAGGTCAGTTTTTCTTTAAAAAATAAACAAGAAAAAAAGCCATGGACTTATTCCACTGAAATAGGCTCCAATTAAGTAGTGTATTTAATCGGAATAGTTACTCTGAGAATATCCCTTCCCAGAATAACTATTAATAATGAAAGATTATTTTATGCTTCTAAGTATTTCTGGACCACTGATAGCTCCAAAACTTCAAGTCGGGCTGGTTCTTGGGAAGTTGAAACACAATGAACCCCAGACATCCACTGTTAATAAATGATAGCTCTGACCCAGACCTGACCCCCCAAAGATAACTTAACTCCAAACGAACTGAAATACAGTAACAGCCTCAATATGGAAAGAGAAAAAAAAAAGTTTCCTCCAACTTCCGCCCGCACATTTTCTGAACAAGCCGTTTTTCTTGGGCATCTTCTCTCTCTTCCTTCCTACATCCCTTTCCCACATCTCCGAGAGCCTCTCTCCTGCTCTGGGGAAGAATGCCAAATGCTGGAATAAGCCTGCAAACTGCCTCGTGCCCTAGAATTGGCCTTCTGCTCTGCTCCACGAGAACTGCCCTTCACCGGGGCATCTAGGCCGTGGAAGGAAAGCACTACTTGAACGTCAGGAAGTCCTTTCGGTTGGACAACTCCCAGGGAAGGGGGCTCTGGTGTTGGCACGGAGGCCCACACCGACGCCTCCACCCGAGAACCAAGCAGGAGGAACCGTCTGCTCAGCTCACACTTACCAGAAGACCAGGCCCCAACAGAGCAGAAGGGTGGAGGTGCCGGAGGGCAGCCTCGAGTGGAGGGGCCCGAGAGCACACCTCCCCGTCCATGCGGAGCTGCCTAGGGGTCCCCAACATTTGCACTACCCTCGGGTTCCCGGGGTGGTATAGGAGCCCCCCTCTGCCTGGGCCACCCCTTCCCACCGAGTGAACACACAAAGTGGGTTATCCCACCTTTGCGAGTTCCTTTTTTTTTTTTTTTTCAACTAATCCCCCGTGCAGGGGATCTGCCCTGCAGCGAGTGCACGGAATCAGACCTCCGGGCGTTCCCGGCCGGACCCCGGTGGCCGGCGGCCGCTGCACGTGGCCCACGAGTCCCGGCCGCACCGGCAGGCCGCCGCCTCCGGCCGGCGCAGGAAGTTTGGGGAGGAGGAGGGGGCTGGGGACCGGCGGGGTGGCCCCACTGCGGGCGCCGCCACCTGCCCCTCCCCCGGTCCGGGGATTCGGGGGCGGGGGGACCGGGAGCGGGGGGCGGGACGGCCTTTTCCCGGCTGTCCCCTCGGGGCCCGCCCCCTCCTGCACCGCCCCGGCCGCCCTGCGCCACGTCAGCCGCGCGCGCCCACGCCCCCGGCCCGAGCCCGCGCCCACCCCGCGCCCCGGCCCGGGGGCGCCGGGCCGGGGCGCGGGGTGGGCGCG
>NW_023270709.1:10144502-10167254 GCF_011800145.1 Mirounga leonina
GCCGCGCCCCCTCCTCGCCCCGCCCCGCCCCCGGCGCGCGCCCGCTGCCCGGCGGAGGCCGAGTCGGCGCGCGCCCGCTGCGCCCGCTGGGCCCGGCTGCCTAGGGGGCGCGGGGAGGGGTGAGTGGTCCCGGCCGCCAGCACGCCCCCAGGGCCCGCTCAGCCCGGAGGAAGGTGACCGGTGGAGGGCCGGAGAGGGCAGGCCGGGAGCCACAGACAGGAAGGCCGGCGTCGGTTAAGCTCAGCCACACACACAAAGACCCCGGGGATTTCGGGCGAAAGGAAGAAAAGAGCGGCCGTCAGCGGAATGGAAGCGTTTGAGCAAAAGTGGGTGGGGTTTGCACCTGAATGAGTCAAATGCTTGGCCAGACCTCAGCTCTGATTCTGGGCCTGTGCTCAGAGGTGTGATGAAACCCGCTTTCCCAGTGAAACCCTGGCCTGTTATCCCCGCCCCGCCTTCACTTGGGGGTGAAAAGGAGAGAAGGTCCAAGTGGCCTCTTTCAAACAAGTCCTGCGGGGCTCATCCTCCAGACACCGGCTGGCGGCCTCCTGCGCACCCCTGCATTAAGGTAACAAAGACGAGTGAGGACGCCCCTACTCTGGCTGCGCCCCCCTTGTGGAATGACTGAGAGGTAGCCCCTGGGCTTGGGCACCTCACCGTTCATACCTGCACACGTGCCTTACTGCATATGGTGATTGAGTTTTGGGCTCTGCCCTGGGGATCTGAAGATAAATTAGGGAGCATCAGTGGCTTGCTTCCTGGGATCCTGCTTGGTCCTTGATTATCCTCAATCTGGGAAACTCCAGGCAGTTACACTTGGCCTGACGGCAGCGGAAGCTCCCACTGACTCACCTGTCATTACCCCGCTCCACTCTTGGGGTCAGCAACTACTAAATCTTGAACCGTGGTTTGCCAAATACCAAACCATCAATTTCCCTTCAAAACCTTTCTCCCAACCACTTAAGCTTGAAAAATGGGGCTCACCTTTCACTTGCTCCCTCATTTCCTTTATCTGTAATTCAAACCAACCACGTTTCTTGCAATGATCATTTCCTTCCACCATTCTGAGTATTCCTACTCTGACTAGACCTTAATCCTGGCCTACTGCAGTAGTTTTCTAAGGGCCTCCTTTGTTCACATACCTGGACAATTAATTTTCCTAAAGCTTGCCTTTGACCATGATAGTTTGCTGCTCGATACCCTCCCTGCCCCCCACATGCATGGTAAAAAAATACTCAAGGCCCTCCATGAGGAGCTTCCATGTGCTTTGTGTCCTGTGAAACTCACTCACCACTAGAAACTTTTATCCCCATGCTCCCCCAAACTTCACCCCCCCAAACTCTTCACCTGTGTAACCAAGAGAGGCCAACACAAGATTAGCACACGTCTTTCCTTAGCTTAATTAATACAAACAGAAACACAGGAGGCCTCCCACCACAGGAGCCTCTTATTCTTTCACACCTTGAATCCCTCAGAGCCAGGAAGTAAAGGCAAGGAAGGTGGCTTCCTTGCTCTCCATTGCTCCTTCCAAACCATCTCTTCCCCTTCCTCCTGCAAAACCCCTAGCTGCCATTCAAGCGATGCTGTTGGGTATGGCATCCATTGCTCTTCTGATCCTAGTCACCCACCCACTTCTGTCATCTAACTTCTACCAGGTGGCTCCCCCCACCCTCTCCCCCGTTCACTGAAGATTTGGTTCCTGGCCACCCCTTTGGTGTCTTCATTCCTGGTGTCTTCAGCATCCAGGTGGATGGCCCACCTCTCTGTCCCTCAGTGACTCCTTCCCAAAGGGAAACCCTTGAACTTGTTATAACCTGAACTGCACTGTCTCCAAAATCTGAATTAAAGGCGTCGCACTCTGCCCAACACCTCTTGTACTTAGAGTCCACTTGCTCAGTGTCCCCTCATCATGACCTCTGAGCTCCTGATCCCATCTGCTCACTACAATCCAGATTGCTGTGTGCTCCTTGCCCCCTGACCAAATTGGATCCCATGAATTCTCATACTTGATGTCTTGCCACGTTCTCTTGCAGTGATACTGACAAGGCCCAAGAGAGAGTTTGGTTTCCCACTCTGTGCCATGCTTCCATAGCTCTACCAACAACCCCCCCGTCACTCCCCTCTTCACCCTCTCTGTTGAACTTGACCTCATACTGCTCTCAGCACACTGAAGCCAAAAGCACTCTTTCATATTTGCACCACCAAATCTACACAAACCTGCATGAGACCTTTCTCCTTCCTTCTGGTTAAAAGAGTGAAGGAGAGCCCCTGGGTGACTCAGTCGGTTAAATGTCTGCATTTGGCTCTGATCATGATCCCAGGGTCCTGGGATTGAGCCCCGCATCAGGCTCTCTGCTCAGCAGGAATCTGCTTCTCCCTCTCCCTCTGCCTGCCGCTCCCCGGCTTATGCTCTCTCTCTCTGTCAAATAAATAAATAAAATCTTAAAAAAAAAAAAGAGTGAAAGAAGTATCCCCCTCCTAGCAAAGGACAGTCCTCTACAGTGCTCTAGAGCACATCCACGGCTGGCTGAATAATGCACCCCCTCCCCTGCTCCAGATATCCAGGTCCTAATCCCTGGGACCTCTGACCGTTACTATAGAACAAGTGAGACTTTGCGGATGTAATTAGATTAAGGATCTCAAGGTGGGGAGATTATTCTGGAATATCTACGTAGGCCTGAAATGTAATCACAGTGTTTTTATAAGGGAAAGGCAGAGGGAAATTTGACTACACGAGGAGTGCAGGAGGCAAGCAGAGCAGAGAGAGATTTGAAGATGCTTCACGGCTGGCTTTGAAGATGGACGAAGCAACAATGAGTGGAGGAATGCAGCTCTAGAAACAAAAAAGCAAAGAAATGGCTTCTCCCCCAGGGCTCCAAGAGGGATCTGTGGCCCTACTGACAATGAAACTTTGGTCCAGTGAAACTAATTTTGGACTTCTGACCTCCAGAACTGTAAGAGAATAAATGTGTGCTGTTTAAGCGCCCAAGTTCATGGTGGTTTCTCAGAGCAGCCAGAAGAAATTGACATTATCTCAGCTCATCCTTCCAAGGGCTTTGCTCCTTCCAGGATCTTCTCTCTCTCTCTCTGGCATGGATTATGAACTGCTCTGTCTCTCCTAGACATTTCCATGCATGTACAAAATACTTTAGATCTCCTAACTTAAACATAAAAAACCTCCCTTAACCTCACAATATCCCAGCTACTATCCCAATTCCTTACTTTTCTTCCATAGCAAAATCTTTCAAGAAGTATCTGCATTCGGGGCGCCCGGGTCTCTCAGTTGGTTAAGCGTCTGACTTTGGCTCGGGTCATGATCTCAGACTCCCCACTCAGCAGGGAGTCTCCTTGTCTTTCTCCCTCTACCCCTCCCCCGGCTCATGCTTTCTCTCTCTCTCTCTCTCTCTCAAATAAATAAATAAAATCTTAAAAAAAAAAAGAATTCTCTGCATTTCACGTTCCACTCATTCTTGAGCCTAGGCCACTGTGGCTCCCACACCCACCACACCAAAGTCACCAAAGGTGTCCACATTGGCGAGTCAGAGGAACACTTTGCTCTCCTCATCTTACTGGGCTTCCTACAAGAACATCGGCTGCATCTGGATCCACTCATGATCGAGACTGGTGGCAGCTTCTCTGATTTGCCTCCTACCTTACTCGCCACTCCTCAGGCCCCTCATCTCAACCCCTAAGGTGTTTGTTTCTCAGGGCTTAGCCTCCAGCCCACTCCCTCGCTACACTCACCCCCCACCCCCAGGGGACCTCACTCAGAGCCATGGCTTTAGACACTATCTCCATGATGACCCCATAGTGCATATATCAGCTGAGACCTTTCTCCAAGCTCTTGCTATCTATTTGATATCACCGCTTGTTTCTCTTACCAGCATGGTCGAAACCAAACTCAGGACTCCCCATAGCTGTCTGCTCATCCTTCAGTGTCTCCACTTGGTAAGTGCTGCTTCCCCGGGGGGTTTGCTCACAGGCTGCACACCTTCCTTTCCCTTTTCCTTATGGCTGTGTCTTGGGCCCCACCCCAGCCCCCACCTCACCCGAGCGGGCTCTGTCCCTTCCATTTCCGAAACACATCTCCAACAACGTACTCCCTTCCACTCTCTTGCTACGAGAGCCTCCTGATGTAACTCGCCCTTGAGTCCCTCCAGTCTGGTTTTCATATAGCAGCTAGAATTGAACTATTACACTGTCACTTAACTTCCTTTGGGTGGCTTCCTTTTTTCTTAGGATGTGGTCCCAACTGCTTGCCTTGGCTTCCAAGGGCCTTCAGGAAAGACGTGGTCTCCTCCCATACCCCTGTGCCCTCTGCTCCCCTAGACTCCAGCCCTTCTGGATGATTCTTAATACCCTCCACTTACAGTGCCCCAGGCTTGTTTCCTCTCCCTTCCTGTGACTGGCCTCGTGGCCCCCTCAGCTCTCTCAGCCCCCACATCGCCTCCTCAGGGACACCGTCCCCGAACATCCCTCTGGCGTAGCCTCTCTCTGCTCACCCCATGGTCTCCGTCACTGTGCGGCGTAGTTTCCGCACGGCCCTTTGCACATTCTGATGTCCTTCTGTTGCAGATGCATGTGTTAAGTTAGTTCATTGGCCCTCCTGTCCATCAGTAAGCCCCATGAAGGACAGCCCTATCTGTCATGGTCACCACTCCCTAAAACCCAAATGCCTGGCACATGGTGGACATTCAGCAAGTGTTGGGTGAAGGAGCCCATCTTTCCACCCAGGTCTCTCTCCCAGGCTCCAGGAAGACTAAACGACTTACTCTTTTCCAAATATACATCAGGCTATTCCCTGTGTCTGGAAGGACTCTCCCTTACCCAGGCCAATCACAGCCTTGCATTTCCTGCACGAGCCATCCAGCACCCCTTCCCCCCGAGTGGCTCGGCATCACTGGCCCCTTCCTCTGAGCTCCCAGCCCTCATGAAGAACGGAGATGCTACTTCATAGGGTGGCAGTTGTGAGTGCCCAGCTTAGAATCCCACTTCTGAGCAGCCTGACTCCCAGCTCAAGGAAGCCTAAGAGTGGGTGGAAACATGGAGTTTTTACACCAGGAAGTGAATACAGCTTTCTCAGGGAAGACTTTGCTGAGCGCCAGCAGGGCTCAGCCCTTACCTCGGCTATGCTCTCATCATAACTATCCTTTCTCTCCATTCCCCTGAACAGAACAGTCATTAACAGTCATTATTGGTTTGTGTGACTGCTTAGTGTCCGGCTTTCCCTGTAGGCTTCACAGGGTACGGGTTGTGAGCATGATGTCCGGAGCAGCCACTTAGACGTGTTTGTTGAATGAATGCATGAAGGACTAAATGAAAAGTCAGAGTTGTTGGCTCTCAAATGAGGGCATCCTTCAGGAAGGACCCTTACGATCACAGCCTTGTCCCAAGCGGAGAAGGCTGGAGGTATGGAGGCTAGTACCAAGTATTACCACTGTGAACAAATGGTGGTGTTACACGTCCCTTTTACTGTAAATCTTTAGCCTTCAAAGGCTGTGCCCTCATCCCAACGGGCAGCCCACGCGGTGTGCAAAGCCTCTTGTTTGTAAAGCTGTCCTCATCCCAGTGAGTGCAATCAGAGCTGAAATGGGAGGAGCTGCTGCTGAGGGAAACTACAGCTTGCATTTTCCACCTCCTGAGAGTAAAATGAAACCCCAGTGTGTTGTTACTTTGGGAAGAGGACCCCACAGAACATTCTGTTAATACAGAAATGAAAATGCCACCATTGGAACCACTTTAACAGGTGCATCCTGAGTTATTATTGGGCTGAAAATGATACTTTTAGGCAGGTACTCAAAGCGTTTACATCCTGTTGTTCTGTCGGTCAGAACATTCTGGAAGGTGCATCTAAAGAGGAGAAACCATTTTTCTCAATGAGCCTACGTGACTGTTCAAATGTGATGGTTGAGGAGGAGGGCAGAGCTAGAGGACTGCTTGCATCAGGGAATGTCTACAGAAGCAGTCTAAAGACTGAAGCAATGTCCCAGGCTGGACTCACCCAGAGAAGAAGAGCTATTTTCAGTGTTTGAAAGTGTGATATTTACTCGCTGCCCACATAACCTCCTTGAGCCACACGGCCCACCTCCTCCTGGACAGTCAACGAGCATGGAGAAACACGTTGTAACATAATAGATTCAGATCACAATCCACGTGGGATCCACGCCAGGGGGAACACTGTAAACGTTCTTGAACGGCTTGTGACCACTGAGCGGAAATAACTGTGCCATTGTGCAAGTCCATGGGCATCTGACTCAGGCTCTTCACCACGGCTCCCTTTAGTCCTTGCACCTGCTGCTCCTTCTGCTCCTTCTGCTCAGTCATGCTCCCAGCTCCTCATCCGGTGGGTGTGATTGTGGCAGCAATCGGGCCATTCTCCCACGTTCTCCCATACACTCCCGGGGTGGAAGGCGACAGGCTGATGCAGAGACACGCACGTCAGCACCTGGGCTTGGGAGCAGGAGAGTGGACTTCTCACCGAGCTCTTCTCAGCAGTTCCACTCTTCTCTTGGTTGCACTAGCTGGCAGTGGTGGCCTTGGCTGTCGTCTATGATGTTTCATATGAGCAGGGGGACATGCTACACTCATGGTGCTTAGAAAGCAGCTCTTCGAGGCCGCCTGAGTCCCAGAACACGATTCCAAAGTCAGAATCCACGAAAATGGTTTACCTAAACTAGAGGTTCTCGACTCTGGCTGCAAACTGTAATCAGCTGGGTCTTGAAAAGAGTACCGATACCCTGGCCCTGCACCCAGTGTTGAGAAGCCCTGGGATTAGATGATGCACAGCTGGGCTCTCTGGCCTGGTGGACCCTGAGAATACAGACGGGGAACAGACCACCAAAGGGATTCTGGTATTTGCTGGAAGTTAATAGGGGGGTTCTTGAGAAAAGGGTTCCAGGGGCACCTGGGTGGCTCAGTGGGTTAAGCGTCCAACTCTTGATTTTGGCTCAGGTCATGATCTCAGGGTCCTGGGATCCAGCCCTGCATCCGAGCTCTGAGCTCAGCATGGAGTCTGCTTGTCCCTCTTCTTCTACTCCCCCCCTCACATTCTCTCTCTCACTCTCTCTCAAATAAATAAAATCTTTAAAAAAAAAAAAGAAAGAAAGAAAAGGGTTCTGACCTTCTGACCCCACCATGTTTGCAGAACACTGGGTTTCAACAAACAACCAGGAACAATGCCCAGATCACACCACAGGACTGCTCAGATGGAGCCGCCCCTGCTACCACCTCTGGGTGCACACTCTGCTTGTCCCACCCTGGGTTCAGGACACTGGATTCAACCTCTGCAGCTGCCACCCTGCCACCACCCTTGCAGGAATGGCTTCTGCATGACACCTGCTTCTTCACTAAGCTAGCTTCCAACAGAGGTCTCCCTGCATTAGGGCTGAGTGCCCCGCACTCTCATTCAAACTTGGGGATGTGACTACAAACCCAGGGAAGGTGTGCCAAGAAGCCGGGAAGAGTAAAAGAATGGCCAGATGAAGTGAGAATGGGGAAGAAATGAGAAGATACAGGTGTGCTCACCAAAGGATTTCTCAGCGATCTGAATATGAAAACACATCCTGTGAATCCCCAACAGTATCCAATGCAGTGTTGCCCTAACTTATTTGCTCACAGACTGCTTTTTATTTGTGGTATATCTTGTGCCATTAATGCTTTGCAGAAGGCTTCGCGAACAGCTTTATTAAGGTTAGGTAGTATTTCACGTGCAAAGATAAATGTCTGGTTTCCTTAACTTGCTGTAACAGCTGCATGTCTTCCTCCATGTCGGGTACCCAGTTGCAGGAAAATTCACTCGAACACGTATCGGTGTGTAGTTTGTGTCAGGCACATTTCTAGGTGCTGGGGAGTCAGCAATGGCTAAAATGGACAAAAACCCCTGCCTTCATAGAACTTCCAGATCAGGGAGATATAGACCGTTAGTCCGGGGTAAGTGGCAAGGAGCAAACAGAAGGCAGGGAAGGAGGATGTGAAGTGTTAGGGTTCGGATGGGACTGATGTTTTAAGAAGGGTGCACTAGGGAGGTGGTTTTTGAGTAAAGACGTCAGGGCAGCGAGGGAGTAACAGAAGTGACTATTTGGAAGAAGAGCATCCCAGCAGAGGGCACGGCAGCAGGGGACTTGGAGCGGAAGTGCTGAAGGGGAGAGTCTCAGCAGAGGCGGTCAGAGAAGTGACAGCCAGAGTCAGGCAGTTCAGAGGGAGAAGGAAGGCTGGCTTTTATGAATGAGAAGGGAAGTCACTGGAGGGTTTCCGCAGCATCATGCGGAGAACTGTGTTGAGGACCAGGAGGAGGGCAGCGTGGAAGTGAGGTGACCGGTTTAGGGCACGGTTACGGGCATCCCAGCTGGTGAGTCACATTTTTTTATGTAAACGCCGATAGGATTTGCTGCTTGAGCCGATGAAGGTTGTATGACAAAGACAGGAGTTAAGGAGGACGTGGAGGTTTGTAGCTCAAGGAACCAGGAGGATCAAGACGTCATTCACTTTGATGGGAAACAGGTTTGGGGGGAAATAGTCACTCAGAACTGAACATGTGAAATTGGAGATGCCTGTAGAGACAGGAAGTAGGCAGTTGGATATTCGAGTTCAGGGGAGAGATGGGGCCAGATTGGAATTTGAGGATCATTAGCATGTAGGTGAAATTTAAGGCTATGAGACAGGATGACATCCCTGTGCGAGAGAATCTAGACAAGAGAAGAGGTTCAAGGGCTGAGCCCTGGGACCCCTCACTGTTGAGAAGACCGGCAGATGAGGAGGATCCTGAAAAAAAGACTGATGGGAGCTGCCAGCACAGTGGGAGGACAGCTGATAACCATTGCCCTGAAGGGCAAGAGTGGAAATCTTTCAACGAGTAAGGAGTGCATAGACGTTGCAAATCTGCTAATATGTCTTCACTTGCCCTGGACAATCCCCGTTTGCACCTGGGGACCAGGTGTAATCATCACAAGAACCCCTTTCCCTCTCAAATATGTGCCAGGGTGGACAGCACATTCACATGTCATCCGACCGATAGGTCAGGTGTGACGGGCATGAACGCTTGGCTCTGAATGGGGCAATGTTTAGGTCACAGTGACCTTGATCGTGGTAAGTCTGGGTGGAGAGGTGGCAGCAAAAATCAGATTGGAGTGCCCTCCAGAGGGGCAGGAAGACAGGAAGCAGAGAAATGAGTATATATAAAGTTTAAGAACTTCTCTTGTAAAAAAAAAAAAAAAGGAACACAACAGGAAGGGAGAGTGTGGCCGAGAGGGTGTTGTTTCTTTAATATGGAAGAAAATTCAGCACGTTTGTAGGCTGGTCCAGAAAAGAAGGAAGCAGTGATGGTGTGGGAGAGAGGGGAGAATCTGTGGGGCGCTATTCCCCGGGGAGTGTGGGGGGATGTCACAAGCTGCACAGGGGAGAGGTGGGCTGGCCCAAGGAGCATGGCCAGTTGCCTGTGATAAGAGGAGGCAAGCACAGGGATGAGCAATGGTCCAGAGAGGTGGGGAGCTGTGGTTGTGGTGGGAACCTGCATTTACTCTCTTCCAATTGCTCCTCCTTTGTCATGGTAATAGGAAGCAAGGTCAGGAGCTGAAACCCAAGATGGGGGAAGAAGTACTAGAGGTTTGGGGAGGGAAGAGAAGTCTGAAATAGAGGTCTAGAAAAGGATGGGAAAGTGAGGGACCAGGGCAGGGTGGTATGATTGCCTGGTGGCCTTGAGGACCCATTTGAAGTCAATGTGACATGCCGGAATATTCTCTGGCCACAGCTCCGCAGTGAATGTGCTGGATAGTGCAGCCACAGGTTAGACAAGGTGTTGGATTTGGCCAGGCTGGTGGTTTAGTCACGAGGGAGCAAAAGCAGAGAGAGGTACAGCGTCAGAGTAGGGAGGATATGATAGCACTTGACAATGGAATGGAAGCTGGGTAAACGAAGAGAACAATCAACTTAAGAAGCTGTCATGTTCAGCCATGTATCCATACAGTATGCAAGCTCATTACTTCTTTGACATGTTGATAATTTCCAGTAGGTCACCTGTCAGCTTATGGAGAAGTCGCCTTCCACATGTCTTCCTCTAGTTTTCCTACCACTCTTTGGCTCTGGCCTTCACCACTTCCTGCCCAGATTCTCTCCCCAGGATCTTGGCTATTACTACCAGTTCCAAGCACAACAATTTTGGCCACGATAATCTAATTAATGATTAATGGCCAATAAATTAATAATAAATAATAAACATTAATAAAGGGATAGTCTAAAAGAATCTAAGAAGCAGCTTTGTCATGTCACTGCTTTGCCCCCAAATAAAGAACAGCTCTATATTTCCTATGACATGACACCACACATCCTTTGCCTGGGGTTCACAGATCCCTCTGCTTTTGCAAACTTATGTCTTGCCTTGTGTAACTCTGCTCCAGACAGGCTGGTCTCCTTATTGCCCTGCCAGATGTTGCTCATGCTATGCTTTCTGCATGAAATGCTCTCTCTGCCTTTCAAAATCCTATCTGCTATACATACTAAACTGTGATCCTGGCTGACACAAGGAGAGGTGTGGGATTAGAGTGGGCCGTGTGTGTGTGTGCATGTGTGTGCACATACATACACAGTTAACAGTTTTCATTTGAATTTTTTGCAATGAGACTGTCTTCATATCACTTTTGTAATTTTGTAATTGGAAACAGTTTAAATTTCATTTTAAAAAATGCTTCTTAGTTTGTAATCTGGCAATAGGTAGTTTAAATCTAAATAAGCATACCCCTTGACTGAGCAATTGGTTGAGGACCTTATCTTTGGGAGAAAACTTCACAAGTTCATTGCAGCATTGTTTACAATAGCAAAAAACCCTATATCCCTTAGGAGGGGACTGAGTTTAAAAAAAAAAAAAGGTATATTCACACCATTCACAATGTGCATGACAGTACATTTTAGTGGTTAATGGTGCAGCCACTGCATAAGACAATTTAGATTTGAATTTCAGCTCTCACCCTTGTGGCTATGTGACTTTGGGGTAATGAAAATTTTCTGTGCATAAATTCCTTCATCTAAATGGGGACTACAATAATATCTACCTTATAGATTTGCTGTAAGGCAGTGGTGAGTTGTTACATGTAAAGCATTCCAAACCATGCCTGGTTCCACTGAGGATGTCAAAAGCAGGAAAAAGTATTTCCCCATCCTAACAACAAAAGAAAACCAGATAAACTATAACAGTGTAACTTTTCATGAGCTTATCAGAGAGCTGAGGATGCAGGGCCAACAAGTATCCTTCAATCCAACTCAAATCAGGCTCCTCCAAGGAAAGATGGGTCGCAAGCATGGACTCAGCTCTGGCCAGAGCACAGGGGGAAGAAATGCTGGGACTGTACGTGTGGGTAAGAAGAATTCAGCTAGATTTTAAAATAAATTGCAAAGGCTAAGTGTGGGCTAGCATGAGAATACAAACCCCGGAGCAGAGACACGAAGGGGATTTGCACTCACACATGGGATCTTGCACCTGGACCTCAACCAGATGCTCATGAGAAAGTGGTTGGGGCAGGATGGGAAACCGGAGCAGCTAGGGGAAAGGTAAAAGAAAAAGCAACATCCTCTACCCTTGAAGAAGGAGCAGGAAGCAATTCTGGGTCCAGGATCACATACCAGTATGAAGAGAGGTTTCCCACATCCAAAGGAGGGGCAGGGAACTGGCCCATTCGAGATTCACCACAGATACAGGGAAGTTGGGCTCTCCAGAAGAGAAGCAGGGTCACTGAGAAAGCCCCACTCCTGAGACCCAGGCAGACAGGCCGAGCCTAAGACGGATGCTGGACCAGCACAACAGAGAGCTGCTCCTTCCCTCTCCCCACCACCGGACAAACAGGCACCACGCAATAAGCAAGAACTTCTGGGGAGGGGACAAGAGCACAGTGAGAGCAGGCAAACAAGGAAGACTGAAAGTTGAAGGTGGAGCAGGAACACTAAGAAAAACCCTCTGGAACCCCAGCCTCACCTCAGCACAAGATAATCCTAGGGGAATTGAAGCCAGTGGTGTATAGAAGGTAACTGTAACAACAGTACAAGTCAAAGCTCCCTGAACTCCTGAGCACATTTCCTCAATATTAATGATCTAACAGAAGAGGTGTGCCCATTTACAGGTATAAATACTATTTGCCTCAGTGGTGACTATTCTATACATGATATTCAAACAAAATGAATTCAATTCAGTTCAATTCAACATTCAACCAAAAATTACAAGACACATGCACAAGATCAAATAATAATAATAATAATAATAAATTTAAAAACCAAAGTCAAGAGACAAAGCAATAAATATAACCAGATTCAGAGGCAACACATATATTGGAGCTATCAGAAAAGGAATTTACAATAACTATAATTCATATGTTAGATGCTCTAGGGGAAAAAAGTATATGAAATGCATAAAGAGATGGGAAATTTCAGCAGATAGATGGGAACTATTAGGGAAAGTCAAATAGAAATACCAGGGGGAAGAAAACCATGGTAATTTGGATGAAAAATACCTTCAAAGAGAAAAGAAAGATAACTGTGTAGAAAAAAAATATTTAAAACAAAATTCTCAAAATTAATGAACTACCCCAAACCACAGATCTAAGGGAATCTAACTGTGAAAATACTAAACAAATAACAATAACAAATATACCTACACACATCATATCCAATGGGTAGGTTTAAAAACTACATGCATAGTACTGTCCCATTTCTAAAAACTGAATCATTTTCTAGAAAGATGACCATCAGAACACTTACAATGATTATTTGTGTATAATGGCACCTCAGGTGAATTTCTGTGTCTGCTTTGTACTTCCCATTTTCTTTGAATTGAAGATAAGCAATAAAACTATTTTCATTGACAAAAATCTGACTAATTCTTTCAGTAAGGGAGCTAATCCCATTTACCTTTATTTTCACAAAGAATGTATTCTGGTTCATTCTTCAATTTTTAAATTTTTTATTTTTTTCTTTTACATTATGAAATATGAATTTTTCCCTCTCAAATAGTTTGTTACATAGCTACTTTATATTTTGGTCATCATTTATCTTTAAGAGTTTCAAGAACATATTTGAAGACATACTTGTCTACCAATTCAAGGATAAAACATCCAAAATTAAGAATTCAATTGAATATCTTTGAACCATAAGACACAATAGGCTCATTTTATTTCCTGTCATCTACTCCTTTTCCCTATTTATGTTAAATTTTAGACATTAATTTTCAGGTTATGATTTTATGTTATATAAATGTATGTGTAAACTTTCAATATACATTTATTAAGATTTGAGTCTATGGTATTTAATTTAAATGTTCACTACAGTCCTTAGCTGTGACTTTACTGTTTGGAGGGGGGGTTACATTTTGATCAATTACTTGGTTTATTAAAGCAGTACTTCTTGAACTTTAATGTGCATATAAATTACATGGTGATCTTGTTAAAATGCAGATTCTGATTCAGTAGATCTGGGGTAGAGCCTGGTTCTGAGATTCTGTATTCTCAACAAGGTCCCAGGTGACATGATGGTGCCAGACTGTGGACCACATCTGAGTGGTTCCCCCCATTAAAAGTACACAGATTGTATATTTTGAGGCCTGGAATCTCTGAAAATGTTTTTATGTTCTTGAGAGTGACAGACAGCTTGGCTACATAAGGAATTTGGGGTCGCAAAGTTTCTCCCTCAAAACTCTATAGACATGAATTGTGTCACTGATTTTAGGATCTATATTATAAAAAAAAAAAAAAGGAATTCTGGGGGCGCCTGGGTGGCTCAGTCGGTTAAGTGTCTTGACACTTGGTTTCCGCTCAGGTCATGATCTCATGGGTCCTGAGATAGAGCCCTATGTCGGCTTCACACTCGGTGGGGAGTCTGCTTGTCCCTCTCTGTCTGCTCCTCCCCCCACTCTGTCTGTCTCTCTCTCATAAATAAATAAAATCTTAAAAAAATGAAAAGGAACTCTGAGACCAGTTTGCATTTCCTTTTTTTTTTTTTTTGTATGTAATCTTCTTTCAGGGCATTAATAGAGTTCTTAATTTTACATACATTTTGCAACTTTCACCAGGGTTTATTAAGAATTTGAATCTCTTCATTTTGCCTGGTACCCAGTGAGCTATTTTGATTGGGAGATTGAGGTCTTTAGGAAGTTTTATATGTGTTTGAATATTACTTTGGTCCATTTGTTCTGGTATCTTCTTCAGAAATACAGTTATCCACATATTGGATCTCCATTGTATATCTATGAAATACCGCATATTCTTTTTCCTTTTTTTCATTATTTTTTTCATTATACATATATATATTTCCTAGGCTGTATTCTCTATCACTGAAATAATTTCTGGCATTTTTGGCATAATTCTGCTCTTCATTGCTTTGAATACATTATGACACTCTGATATTATCTGCTTGGTTTTAACACATTTATTCAAAACCTCATTTACTTCTCTGTATGGTTCTGCCTATATCTCAGCATAATCTTCCACTGTCACCTCATTTTACAGTTCATCTAATTTTATGGAAACCATATTTTTTTAATGTTGACAGTAAAGAGTAGATGCTGTCTGGAATTCGTATTTTTTGCCTCAAATGTTTTTCAAAAATACACACTTTCTCTGAATCTGACCGGTCGGATTTCATGAGGAAGAATCTTTCCGTGGACCGCCTATTAGTTTTATTCTTGCTTGCTGATTGTTGCTAATCAGTGAGCCAGCCTGAGGGTAGCAGGGAGAGCAGGAGAGCAACAGGCTCTGCTGACGAGGGGGTTTGGTCTCTATCTATAGTGGAACCACTCTGCCTGGCACCGGGATGATGGGGAGGCCTCCTGGCTGGCATCTGCATACTTGCCCCTTCAGCCCCATCTCTCTCTATAGCTGTTGCTGTGTCCCCAAAGACGGGCCACCATCCAGGGCCGCTGCTCCCACCACTCCCGGCAGCCTCTTGTTCAGCTTCACCAGGCTGCTTACCACGGTTACAATCACCTTCACGCTTATGTCCTCTCCCGAGCTAGAAACCACAGCTACTCAGTCATCCCAGCAGCCTGGGTCTCCGAGCGCTGCACGGGCACTGTGGCTGGGGGATCTGCCCAGCCAGACCTCACAGGGCACCTTCCAGGCTAGCCTCACAGCCCACTCTTTCCTCCAGAACTCAGCCCTCCCAGCCCAGAGACACCACCACGGGGGCCAGGACTTGACCATTTACTTCCCGGGAGCCATGCCATGCGTCCGGGGACAAGTTTATTTCTGCCATTTTGAGATTTGTTTCCTCAGCGTTCTGTGTAAATAGGTGTTTTCCCCAATTTTTCCAGGTTATTAATTTAGGACTTGGTGGGTGATGAGTGTTCAGAAATAAAATGTGTCCAAAAGCCAAGCCTCTTTACCCCAAAGTGCTTGCCTTAGCCCATTCAGGCCACTCCGACAGAACACCACAGGCTGGATGGCTTATAACCAGCAGATGTTTATCTCGAAGTTCTGGAGGCCAGGGAGTCCAAGATCGAGGCGTAGTACATTTGGGATGTGGTGAGGAGGCCCCACTTCCTGGTTCATAGATGGCCCCCTCTTGCTGTGTCCCCACACAGCAGAAGGGGCGAGGGCACTCTCTGGGGGGCACCCCTCCCATTCACAAGGGCTCCACCCTCATGACCTCATCACCTCCCAAAGGCCCCGCCTCCCAACACCACCACCTTGGGGGTTAGGATTTCAACAGATGAAATCTGGGGGGATATGAATATTCAGTGCATAGCAGTCTCAGAACATTTTTTTAAATGAGAGCAGAATTAGCTCAGGCACAGTGATTACAGCAGGGTTTTCTTCCTCTTCCTTTGCTTTGAAACAACATGGCCTTTCCAAAATTGCACATTCTAAACTTGAGAAATTAGAACTTGCATTTCCTTTTTGCATTGTAGATTAAATAGACTGTAAGTTAGACACTGCCTTCATGATTAAAGCGAGCCTATGCATGAGTTTGTTTGCTTTGAGTTGAGTAGTTCTAGTGAAAGCGAATGCCCTCACTCTCCAACGGAAGACTCCTCATCCCCTACGGTATTTTATTTTATAAACAGCTAATTTAGAAATATTGTAACACTTATTCTATGTACACTATTTCAGAGTGAATTAGCATTCATCTCTGAAAAAAAAAAAAACCAAAAACTTAGCGCTGGTATATTCAAGCATTTAAGAAAGCATCAGTGTATTCCTCTTAACTTCCATAGAATGATGCCTCATTCAGTGCCCATTTCATTTAATGAGTATATCCAGATGTCCCTTGTTTGAGTCTAAATTCCTGGCACCTAAGGCAATGAAATTAATTTTAAAGTTGTTTATAAACAGAGACCCTTATGGAAACTTTGAGAGATGTTTTCAAAAAAAAACTTACACCATATATTTTCATCTCTTTTTAAATTGTCAGTAAACTTATGTCTCCATAGAAATAAAAATATCTGTTTAAGGAGTTTTAGTCCAAATCAGTTTTTTTTTCTGCATATGTCATTACCTTCTATTTTTTCCCTCTTTAAAAGAAAAAAAAATCCCATGAGTATAAAGAAGACCGAAGTTGAAAACACTTCAATAACTGATTGCATGAAGGCAACAAAGTCAGGTCTTCAGTCTTCATGCTTCGAAATAATGAGACAACTGTGAAGGCGTGTACCTTTTGACCAACATTAAAAATCAGGTCTTGCGATGGACTCTGAAAAACAAACTGAGGGTTCTAGAGGGGAGGGGGGTGGGAGGATGGGTTAGCCTGGTGGTGGGTATTGAGGAGGGCACATTCTGCACGGAGCACTGGGTGTTATGCACAAACAATGAATCATGGAACGCTACATCTAAAACTAATGATGTAATGTATGGGGATTAACATAAGAATAAAAAATTAAAAAAAAAAGATCACTTAAAATTAAAAAAAAAATCAGGTCTTGAATATCTGGTATTTATTCAGTTGTGCCTTCTTGCTCAGTGTTTTTACTAAACATGGAAGAATCTACAGCCTCACACACGTAGGTCAGACATAATATAAAATAAACCAAATGCATTTAATGATGGGCAAGCCCCAGTGATGTAACTATAACTTCTCTGCTCCATTAAAAATCTCTTTGCATTTTTCAAAACACAGCGGTCCTATTCCTGTTGTTCCAGCCAAACCCCGACACGTGCAGTGGCGTCCTCCCTCTCCTATCACAGGAAGCAGCCCAGGGCCTTCTTAGGTGCATCTCGTCGCTACGTGCAGTCAGACTGTGCGTGTGGGCACTGGTAACCGCTCACATCTGTCTCACTGAGGCTTGAGGAGTCTGGAATTTCTGAGCTCCAGGGCTGCCTCTGCCAAAGACTTCCTGGCAAAGTGTTTTGTCTGCAAAACAGACACAATAATGAGGACCTCATATGGATTTTAAGAAATGCCCTACACCCTGGAAACTTCTTTTGGAAGAAGTAAAGGAAGAAATCCACTCTTTCCCCCAGAAAAAAATTTCCACAGCAGCTTGAAACTTTGTCCCTTGCATAAGACATGAAGAGCTGTTTTGAAATACAAAAAAAGGACTAGTGACAGAATTTTACACTAGAGCTCTGAAGCCAGGTCCAAATGGTCCAGGGTTCGAGGTTCTTGAGTGATCCCCCCAGTTGCACCCCTGCAATTCTGTCTCGTCAGCGCAGTAAGCATGCCTGAGTTTAGCTGGGGGGCGCACAGACCCTGAGGGTTCTATGTGTTATGGATGGGCTGAATTGTGTGCCACCCAAATTCACATGTTGAAGTTGCAAGCCCCAGAACCTCAAAATGTGACTGTATGTAAGTTAAGGAGAACTTTACAGAGGTAATTGAGTTAAATGAGATCATGGAGGTGGGCCCTAATCTAATAGGATGGGTGTCCTTAAAAGAAGAGGCGGTGAGGACACAGACGTGCACAGAGGAAAGACCACGTGAGGACCCAGGGAGAACACAGCCGTCTACAAGCCAAGGAGAGAGGCCTCAGAAGAAACCAGTCCTGCCGACACGTTGATCTTAGACTTCCAGATTCCAGAACTGTCAGAATATAAATTTCTGGCGTTTAAGCTACCCAGTGTGTGGTGCTTGTCACACAGCCCCGGCAAAGTGAAACACCACGCACCTCGTTCCTTCACTGGGTAAGACTGCACCTCAGAATGGCCTTCCATTTTGGGAGGACAGATGCACCCTCGGAAGAGATGCCCGCTGACCAGACGGCTGCTGCCAGACGCAGCTCTCTGAAGGAGGCACCCTTGTCTGACGACGTGGTGACCTTCCTTTCCTTATTGTCCTCTCTGCCCATTTTAACACCGCCAACGACGAGACCAAAGAGCAAGAGAGCAAGCGAAGCTGCTAGGAGAGCTCCAGGCACAATGCTAGCTCTCCGTGAAGCAGGGCAGCCTGCGGCCCCAGCTGCCCACAGCCCACCCCGTCTGCGGCTGTATGGGGGTGTGCCCCCGGTTCTCAGAAGGGGCACTTCACACAGCAAGTACAGATGACGTCACTGCTGGTGTCCCCGAAGTACGCAGTTCTGTGAGTTCGCTGGTGTTTGCCATCTGTGGAATACAGGAAGCGAACCTTCCTTTGGCTGACGTTTCGATCCACATTTAGTCATGCCTCATCCTCTCCTGTCCCTCCACACCACCTCCTGTCAGCTGAAGCTCCTTTCCAACACCAGGAGCCTTCTGTTGCTTTGCCCGGCCAGCTGACAGTATCTGGTCCTTGTACATTTGTTCTATTTGGTTGTTGATGCTTCTCCAGATTTGGGATCACAGGTTGTAGCTGGGACTCCACCTTTCAGATCTGGAGAGCGCTAGGGTCAGTGCTGTGTCCAGAATATGACAGCATCCCTTGATCTGCCCTTGGTCATCCCCTGGCGATAACCTGGTTACACAAGCGGCCCCCCATCCTGTGGTCTAAGCGTAACTCAGCAAGGCAGGGGGGCAGTTTCTCCTCGGGCTGTCCGGGGGCACATTTCCCGAAGCTGCCGTGGAGCCCCCACTTTGACGCCCTGGGGACGCGCATGACAGGAGCCCAGCGTCCAGGCCTGATGTGTCACTGCCTCCCGACCTCTTGAATCCTGCTTTTGACTCACTCGCAGTGGCCACGCCTCTGCCATTACATTTTTGACCGCACTTCAAAACGGCAAACTCATTACTATGTGCCTCGAGGATTTACAGAGCTCACGGTAACATCGGATTTGTTTTCACAGCTGCGCTCACACGCTGCGATGAGGCCATTTCAAGGGAGATAGTATGACATAATGTTGGTGACAGCACAATTGTCATCCGCAAAAGGGGACAGTATTGGGATGTCAATGGAAAAGAAAAGTGAGGCTTTCGTCTGTAAGCTCAGATCCCATTTCCTGCAAGAATCTCAACCTCTGAGCAGGGCCGGGAGTGGAAATTACTACAAGCTGCCGAATACAGATGACATCATCTCGCCACCCACAAATCTTACGCGTCTGACAGCGCAGAGGATGGCAGAGGCCTAGAGAGAATACAACTCCAACTCAGTCAACAAGTTCTGTGTGCTGGAGAGGAAATATTTTCATAGGAGTTGTTCTCTTCTTCATTTTCTGTTTTGGTTTGGCAACCGCCAAACCGCAGGAAAATGACGACCGTGACAACAGCCATGAGCGTCCCCAGAGCCACGACCAACAGCTCCCCCTGCGTGGAATTACACGAGTCTAGAGCCCTTTCCCAGAGAGCTTTCGCAACATGGGGCTCCGAGGCTGACTTTGCAGGGGGGTAGGTGCTGTTTCCCCGCCCCCAACGCTAGTACCCGAACCTTCCAGCTAGGCTTGCCACGCCTACACTGGGGCTGTCCTCGGTCCCAAAGCCAGTGTTTCCCGCCCGCTCATTTTGCATGTGCTCTCGTGTATTTGCTGGACGGCTGGGCACATTCGCACCTATGCTCAAGTTCTCTTCCCTGAAAGGACACACACCTTCTTTACAACACCTGGCGATGCTTCCACCTGCATTATCCCTGGCACCGGCATTCTGGGTATGGTAAACCCCCATTATGGAACTATGTATGCTGGGAATCATAAACATGGAAATAAAATAAAAGGAAGCGCTTTGAAAGGAACAGATGGCACTAAAGTCATAAGGCGCCCTCGACACAAATGAGGCTTTTGGGGGGGAAAAATATCTGTAAGTCTCTCATTTGCTCACTCTCAGGGCTTGGTGTAGCCCGTTTAGGCTTTGTTGGAAACACTGGTTATAATCATGTTTTATTTATTCATTTATTTTTAAAGATTGTATTTATTTGACAGAGAGAGAGACAGCGAGAGAGGGGACACGAGCAGGGGCAGTGGGAGAGGAAGAAGCAGGCTCCCCGTTGAGCAGGGAGCCCAACATGGGGCTCGATCCCAGGACCCCGGGATCATGACCTGAGCCAAAGGCAGACGCTTAACTGACTGAGCCACCCAGGCGCCCCTCTAATCATGTTTCAATCATCAGTTTCTTTCTTTACTATCTACTACTCTTTTGGTGGCTTTACATCCCATGTGTTTCGATATCAACCACCAAAAACGTGAGGCTGTAGCGTTACCCATTCGGCGACAACGGGGATTCCTGAACCTGGGTGAGATGGCCCCAGTGTTACAGCGCCACCTCTGGTTCGGAAGACTCTTTTTTTGTTTTTTAAAAGATTTTATTTATTTGACAGAGAAAGACACAGCGAGAGAGGGAACACAAACAGGGAGCGGGAGAGGGAGAAGCAGACTCCCTGCCGAGCAGGGAGCCCGATGCGGGACTTGATCCCAGGACTCCAGGATCATGACCTGAGCCGAAGGCAGTCGCTTAACCAACTGAGCCACCCAGGCGCCCCAGGTTTGGAAGACTCTTGACTCCTACTCCCCAGAATTCTGATTGACTGGGCCCGCATCCACCAGTGGTTATGCTTTCAATGGGTTTCATAACTCTGGGGGACGTTTTGGGAATACTGATTCCATAGGGCCTCTTAGATCTTGCAGAAAGGATGTCAACAACACAACGTGTTACTCAGAAAGAAAAAAGGAATTAAGTCATCAAAATTTTAAACTGTCTTCTCTCTCAGTGTCCCCCAGTCTAGACCCATCCTCTTCCCCCAGGAGTCCTGGGCTCTCACCCATCTTTGCTTTCTGATTATAGTCCTGTTACAGCACTGATTTCGATGTAATTTATATTAAATTTATGTGGGAAGTGCACTCTTCACTATAATGAAGATTCCTTGGGGACAACAATCACCTCTTGTTTTCTGGGGGGTTTTTAGCAGGGGAGGGGTAGAGGGAAAGAGAGAGAGAGAATCTTAAACAGGCTCCTTCCCCAGTCCAGAGTCCCATGCAGGCCTGGATCTCACAACCCTAAGATCATGACCCGAGCCAAAATCAAGAGTCAGTCGCTTAACCAATGGAGCCATTCAGGTGCCCCAATAATCACCTCTTGTTAATCTTGATATTCTACTCAAAGTACCGACTCAGTAAATGTTTGTTGTACTGAATTATGCCCTCAGGAAAGCTACTAGATCTGAGGCACCTGGATTTCTACTAACTAAATCTCGAGAAAGAGAGCCACTAGAGTATTTGTTCTATTCATGCATTTAATATATATATTCAGGGACGCCATTCCTTATATGAAAACTGCAAGATATATCAGAATTTTTTGGATTGTCACAGGTTAAAATGGCTCATGTATTATGTAGCATGATCTCAGTGTGTACACTTACAAAAAGTTTAAGAAAAGGAATAAAGACTAACCTTAGTTCAGGTTATGTTTCACCATCAAATAAGTTTGCTGAAAACTTCTGTTAAAACTCTTTCTTTACTCCAAATGGTTGAAAGACCTCAATGTGAGACAGGAGTCCATCAAAATCCTAAAGGAGAACACAGGTAGCAACCTCTTTGACCTCAGCCGAAGCAACTTCTTCCTAGAAACATCGCCAAAGGCAAGGGAAGCAAGGGCAAAAATGAACTATTGGGACTTCATCAAGATAAAAAGCTTTTGCAAAGCAAAGGAAACAGTCAACAAAACCAAAAGACAACCGACAGAATGGGAGAAGATATTTGCAAATGACATATCAGATAAAGGGCTAGTATCCAAAATCTATAAAGAACTCATCAAACTCAACACCCAAAGAACAAAGAATCCAATCAAGAAATGGGCAGAAGACATGAACAGACATTTTTCCAAAGAAGACATCCAAATGGCCAACAGACACATGAAAAAGTGCTCAATATCGCTCGGCATCAGGAAAATCCAAATCAAAACCTCAATGAGATACCACCTCACACCAGTCAGAATGGCTAAAATGAATAAGTCAGGAAACGACAGATGTTGGCGGGGATGCGGAGAAAGGGGAACCCTCCTACACTGTTGGTGGGAATGCAAGCTGGTGTAGCCACTCTGGAAAACTGTGTGGAGGTTCCTCAAAAAGTTGAAAATAGAGCTACCATATGATCCAGCAATTGCACTACTGGGTATTTACCCCAAAGATACAAAAGTAGGGATCCGAAGGGGTACGTGCACCCCAATGTTTATAGCAGCAATGTCCACAATAGCCAAACTGTGGAAAGAGCCAAGATGTCCATCGACAGATGAATGGATAAAGAAGATGTGGTATATATATATATACAATGGAATATTATGCAGCCATCAAAAGGAATGAGATCTTGCCATTTGCAATGACGTGGATGGAACTGGAGGGTATTATGTTGAGTGAAATAAGTCAAACAGAGAAAGACATGTATCATATGATCTCACTGATATGAGGGATTCTTAATTGCAGGAAACAAACTGAGGGTTGCTGGAGTGGGGGGTG
>NW_023270709.1:10167654-10230619 GCF_011800145.1 Mirounga leonina
AAAAGGAAACAGTCAACAAAACCAAAAGACAACCGACAGAATGGGAGAAGATATTTGCAAATGACATATCAGATAAAGGGCTAGTATCCAAAATCTATAAAGAACTCATCAAACTCAACACCCAAAGAACAAAGAATCCAATCAAGAAATGGGCAGAAGACATGAACAGACATTTTTCCAAAGAAGACATCCAAATGGCCAACAGACACATGAAAAAGTGCTCAATATCGCTCGGCATCAGGAAAATCCAAATCAAAACCTCAATGAGATACCACCTCACACCAGTCAGAATGGCTAAAATGAATAAGTCAGGAAACGACAGATGTTGGCGGGGATGCGGAGAAAGGGGAACCCTCCTACACTGTTGGTGGGAATGCAAGCTGGTGTAGCCACTCTGGAAAACTGTGTGGAGGTTCCTCAAAAAGTTGAAAATAGAGCTACCATATGATCCAGCAATTGCACTACTGGGTATTTACCCCAAAGATACAAAAGTAGGGATCCGAAGGGGTACGTGCACCCCAATGTTTATAGCAGCAATGTCCACAATAGCCAAACTGTGGAAAGAGCCAAGATGTCCATCGACAGATGAATGGATAAAGAAGATGTGGTATATATATATATATACAATGGAATATTATGCAGCCATCAAAAGGAATGAGATCTTGCCATTTGCAATGACGTGGATGGAACTGGAGGGTATTATGTTGAGTGAAATAAGTCAAACAGAGAAAGACATGTATCATATGATCTCACTGATATGAGGGATTCTTAATTGCAGGAAACAAACTGAGGGTTGCTGGAGTGGGGGGTGGGGTGGGAGGGATGGGGTGACTGGGTGATAGACACTGGGGAGGGTATGTGCTCTGGTAAGCACTGTGAATTGTGCAAGACTGTTGAATCTCAGATCTGTACCTATGAAACAAATAATGCAATATATGTTAAGAAAAAAAAAAGAAGAAGAAGAAGGTAGTGGGAGGGGAAGAATGAAGCGGGGGAAATCAGAGGGGTAGACAAACCATGAGAGACGATGGACTCTGAAAAACAAACTGAGGGTTCTAGAGGGGAGGGGGGTGGGAGGATGGGTTAGCCTGGTGGTGGGTATTGAGGAGGGCACATTCTGCATGGAGCACTGGGTGTTATGCACAAACAATGAATCATGGAACACTTCATCTAAAACTAATGATGTAATGTATGGGGATTAGCATAAGAATAAAAAAATAAAAGAAAGAAAGAAAGAAAGAAAAAACAAAAAAACTCTTTGTCTTTAAAGCTTTCTGGATTTCAGAACAATGGAGGACCAAAGACCTATATTCAAGGAGAAAAACAAATGAATTACTTCTTTCACATTAAATTTCTAGAACTTTTCAGTGTGCTTGCTCTTCTCTCGCGCCCTTTAGCCCATTACTTCAGTTGGGCCCTTCAGCCTCTGTGGCCTGCTATTGTTATAGCTGCATGCTTCCCCTCACCAATGTCCCACCATTCAGTCTTGCCCACAACCAATCCTTTAAATTCCAGCGCAAATTATAGTGCCTCCCAGCCTCGCTGCAAACTGATGATGGCTAAGGTAAGATCCAAATTCCCGATCCCCAGCCTCCGCCTCGTTCATTTCTTGCTGTTCCTAGCCTCCCAGCCTCATTCCCAAGACACTGAAGGCTCTCAGTCTCTGAGAGTACACGGGTTCTCTCTTTCCTGTCCAGTTCTTTGCCCAGGCTGTGTGCTGCGTCTATAATCCCCCCTTCGGTAAGGCCAGATCCTTCCGTGAGACTCAGGCGTTGACTCCCTCCAGGAACATTCCCTGACTTTCTGACCCCCAAGTCAAGCAGACGCTTCTCTGTCCTCTAATTCTACCTCTTCACCCCTCTTGGGGAGCATGCCCCCATCATTATCTGTGGACTGTCTATCCCGGAAGCTCGGCCATGTCAGATTGCTTTCTTCAATCTTGTTTCCCCAAGGCCTAACCCCATCCTGGCACCCTCAATAAAGATCTGCCACAAAGGTGGCATTTCTTTCATTCCAAAGGAGAAAAGGGCTTTTGCTTGAGGGTGGAAAGCCTGCTTCTAGTTTACTGCTTTTCCTTGTGAAGAACAGCAAGGAGGGGCAGGGGGGATGCCCACCCATCTCTCCTGCTTGTGGAATATCACATGGGAGACAAGCAGCTTTTATGTGAATGTGCTACAAACAAGAGGTGTACTTGGGGAAGAGATGGGGGCCAGGAAGCTATTCACCCCAGCTCCATTTTAAGTTCCATCTTCTTTCAATTACACAAATGTTTCTTGGAAGTCCTAGTTTTAATATAGGCAAGCACAAGCATCTTTTAAGGAGAGAACCTAAAAGGAAAATCCATCCAAGAAGGGAGAACTGTCACAAAGAGGTAGCTTGCAACACCACTGGGTATATCAAAGGCATATAATTTCTCATAATCCAACCACACAGTGGGAACTTGGGGGAGAATGAAGGAGCTGAAGGAATGACCACACACACACACACACACACACACACACACACACAGAGTCACACACATGCGCAGGCAGCCGCAATAATAATCATAAGAGGACATCATTAGCAATTTGAAAATCCTATATTAAGCATTCCCGTGTATCTGGAAAACTGTTAGTAAAGATGGCTTTAAAAATAGAAGCATCCCTAAATAACTAGAGCAGCTTAAGTGCTATGTTAAAGTCGAATGCTCAATTGCCCTTGAAAAGGGCATGATGAAGACTTTTCACAGTTACTATCATCTCTAACCAGAAATTATTTGTAAGGACTTGGGATATAATCAGTGTTTGATACACGATTAACAAATGTTCTTGTTGAATGTATGAGTCATGTTTTCTTTAAAAAGTATCATTTCCAATTTTAAGAAGAATTACATATATACATATATATGTATACACACATACATAAATATGTATGCCATAAACAACAGTAGTAATAAATTTAGGAGTACTGAATAAAGTAAAAGATATTGCTAAATACTAAATATAACCATTTAATCTACATTACAAGTTGATAGGTTTCACACCAGCCAAGTCATACCTCACTTTATGGAATAGAGATCTTTTGTGAAAGTAAATTTATGCTTACTCTATCACCATTAACTTTCCTTACAAAATTGAAGGTATATTCCAACATGTGATACAGTCAAGCAACAAAAATCATGATGAAGGTGTAGGCAAATTTTTAAAAGTCATGCTTTTAATGGAAAACCTGTTTAAAAAGCAACATCAACATTTATAACTCAGTGTATGATATTGAGACTTAAAATATTATACCAGGAATTATATTCCCTGGTGTCTAGCTAAACCTACAGAAGCCAGAAAAGTGTCCTGCTTTAAACTAAATCCATGATTTTATTTCCACCTCAAGGCGAAAAGTTCATTTTTTAAACCACAAGCTTATCAAAGGATATTTATAGCATGTACCATGGATGGTACAAGAAGGTTTTTAGCCTTAAAAATGCTATTACCTTAGAAACTATTCCAGACTGACTGTAAGTGCTTCTCTGAAATGTGTAGGTAGAGTATGAAGTCAGAAAGCCCATTATGAATGACTTATCGGCAGTATAATGAGGGACACAATGAGTTGCTGGAACTCGCAACTAGCACCCACAGCAGACCAAAGTAAATATGCAACTGCTTCCCCACCTTCTAAGCTAACACAGGAAATATGAGATTGAATGTTTCAAAGTACTGATAAGCCCACCAATGTGCATTAACTCCTTTTCTGTAGAATCCATACATGAGACTGACTTAAGTATGGCTGGAGTTGAGGAGACTCAAATAATTAGTTAGGGTTTTGTTTTGTTTTAACCTATGTGCTTAGTATTTTTGTGAGAAAATAGTTTTTAAGTTTCCAATTACATTACACCATTTTCTCTAAGGGGCAAAACAAATGCAGAAATATAGGACCAAATGATTCCAGAAAGAAAAGTTTTAGAATAAAATCCAAAGCAATGAGGGAACTGGAAAGATTGTGAGTAAGGGAGAGGTTTGAGGCCAAATTTGCCTTGACCACTATCATCATCATCATTATTATTATTTTGTCTCCCTAGAAGGAATCTTTACAGTTCTCCAATAGTTAGCCAAGACCGGCATTTTCTTTGGTCTTAAATAACAAATAGAATCTCCTTTTGTGGGGCGCCTGGGTGGCTCAGTCGTTCAGTGTCTGCCTTCGGCTCAGGTCATGATCCCAGGGTCCTGGGATCGAGCCCCGCATTGGGCTCCCTGCTCAGCGGGAAGCCTGCTTCTCCCTCTCCCACCCCCTCTGCTTGTGTTCCCTCTTTCGCTGTGTCTCTCTCTGTCAAATAAATAAATAAAATCTTTAAAAAAAAAAAAAAAAAAGAATCTCCTTTTGTGTTATGGGTATATTAGAGTTGACGTCTTTTTTTTTTTTAAGATTTTATTTATTTATTTATTTATGTATTTATTTATTTATTTATTTAACAGAGAGAGACACAGGGAGAGAGGGAACACAAGCAGGGGAGTGGCAGAGGGAGAAGCAGGCTTCCCGCAGAGCAGGGAGCCTGATGTGGGGCTCGATCCCAGGACCCTGGGATCATGACCTGAGCTGAAGGCAGATGCTTAATGACTGAGCCACCCAGGCGACCTAGAGTTGACTTCTTAATGTCCTCACTATTTGGTAAGCACATTACATATGATCTTTGTATTTATTTTATCAATAGTTGCAGGACACTGGCAAGGATATTACTTAAATCTCCTAGGTGACAATGTTGAGAGCTTCCAAAACTTTCCAGGGACTTTTCGAGGGCTGATGGTAAATGCTATATGTCTCAAGATGCCCAAGCCCAGAAGGCTGTAAGATCCTCAGATGTGATCTCCAAGTTTAAATATCCCCACATTCCTGGACTAGACTTATTCCTCCTTCTAATTTTTCTTGATAATTCCTCAGTCATATGTCTTAGAACCTAGATGTTATGGTGATAGGAGAGGGCTATGGAAAAAAAAAAAGTTGCAGGGTAGGTTTTTAACCTATAAAAACCTTCATTTGGCATTTAAACTTATACAAACTTATTTGAATTCATTTCTTTGAGCTGAAAGAAATGCATCACCTCCTCCAGTGCTATAAGTAGGTACCCTGAGCCCAATAAAGTGTTCCCAGGTTTTGCCAGTCGGGTGAGTTCCTGGCAACTCAAAAGCTGCAGCTGCTAAAGGGACAACCCAAGAGGAGTAGCATGGTTCACTTTGTGTACTAAATGAATGGACTGAAATGGAAAAATATCAGATCATCATTATGTCCATTATGTTCTGGAAATATAGACACTGAATGCAAAAAGGATATGCTCTCGGCATTTCTATTAAAAGTCGCAAAATTGTTCAAGCACTTGTTTTCAGAACTATTTCTAAGAATTCATCCTAAGGAAATAAACTTGGAGGTTACAAAATATTTTCTTGCTTGTTGGGTTTTGTTTTATTTGCTATTATAAACAACACATGGTCATCATTAGCACTTACATAATAACAGAAAAAAGTCCAAAAAATTTAAAAATTCGATTAAATACATCTATGGTTAAACCACAGTGCATGGGGGTGCCTCGGTGGCGCAGTTGGTTAAGCAGCTGACTCTTGGTTTTGATTCAGGTCCTGTTCTCAGGGTCATGAGGTCAAGTCCTGCCTCGGGCTCTGTGAGCAGCACAGAATCTGCTTAAGACTCTCTCTGCCACTCCCCCCACATGCACATGATCTCTCTTTCAAATAAATAGATAAATCTTTTTTAAAAAAATAAATAAATAAAACACCACGTAGCCCCTTAAAATGATGCCATGGTAGAATATTTAATGAAAAGGAAAATGTCACACAATATGTTAAATTAAAAACTGCCATAAAACACATGCAGAGGAAGAGGACACCAACAAAGGGAAAGATATATCATGCTCACAGACTGCAGGAATTAATATTGTTCAAATGTCCACACTACTGAAAGTAATCTACAGATTCAATGCTATCCCTATCAAAATACCAGTAGTATTTTTTTCACAGAACTAGAACAAATAATCTTAAAATTGGTATGGAAACACAGAACAGCCAAAGCAATGTTGAGAAAGAAGAACAAAGCTGGAGGTATCACAGATCCAGATTTCATTATACTACCAAGCTACAGTAATCAAAACAATTTGGTACTGGCACAAAAACAGACATATAGATCAATGAAACGGAATAGAGATCCCAGAAATAAACCCACACCTATATGGTCAATTAATCTATGACAGAGGAGGTAAGAATTATACAATGGGGAAAAGACAGTCTTTTCCATAAATGATGTTTGGAAAACCAGACAGCTACATGCAAAAGAATGAAACTAGACCACTTCATTACATCATACACAAAAATAAATTCAAAATGGATTAAAGACCTAAATGTGAGATTTGAAACCATAAAATTCCTAAAAGAAACATTGACAATAATCTCTTGAATATTGCCCTTAGCCACATGTTTATATCTCTTCAGGTAAAGAAAACAAAAGCAAAAATAAACTATTGGGACTATACCAAAATAAAAGGCACAGTGAAGGAAACCAACATGAAAACAAAAAGGCAACCTAATGAATGGGAGAATATACCTGCAAATGATATATCTGATAAGGGGTTAATATCCAAAAAATACAAAGAACTTATACAACTCAACATTAAAAAAACAAACAATACAATTAAAAAATGGGCACAGGACCTGAATAGACATTTTTCTAAAAAAAGACATCCGGAGGGCCAACAGACACATGAAAAGATGCTCAACATCACTCATCATCTCAGGGAAATACAAACCAAAACCGCAATGAGATATCATCTCATACCAGTCAGAATAGCTAGTACCAAAAAGACAAAAATATCAAGTGTTGGTGAGGATGTGAAGAAAGGAGACCCTTGTGCACTGACGGTGGGAATGTAAATTGCTGCAACCACTGGGAAACACAGTATGGAGGCTCTTCAAAAAATTCAAAATAGAACTACTATATGATCCAGTAATTCCAATACTGGATATTTACCCAAAGGAAAAAAAAAACAGTAATTCAAAGATACATGCACCCCTATGTTTACTGCAGCATTATCTACAATAGCCAGGATGTGGAAGCAACCCAAGTGTCCATCAATAGATGAATAAAAAAGACGTGGTATATATAGATATATAATGGAATATTACTCAGCCATAAAAAAGAATGTTGTCTTGCCATTTGTGACAATATGGATGGAGCTAGAGAGTATTTTGCTAAGTAAAATATCAGACAGAGAAAGACAAATACCATATGATTTTTCTTCTGTGTGTAATCCAAAAAATAAAACAAATAGACTCTTTAATACAGAGAAAAACTGGTGGTTGCCAGAGGGGAGATGGGTGGGGATGGACAAAGGGGATTAAGAGGTATAAACTTCCAGTTATGAAGTAAATAAGTCACAGAGATTAAAAGTACAGCATGAGGAATATAGTCAATAATATTGTAATAACATTGAATGGTGACTATACTTACTGTGGTGAGCATTGAGTAATGTATAGAATTGTTGAATCAATATGTTGTACACCTGAAACTAATATAACACTGTATGTTAATTATACTTCAACTTAAAAAATCAAAAGAAAAAAACCATGCAGAACCTGAAGCTATTTATTACATGAGATACTGCATGTGATAAGATTAGCAGTATGCCAAGATTTAAATTATTGATATATATACAGTAAATGATAATTATCATTATATACATAATAAAAGGCTAGAAAACATACTCTGAAACATACATCTGAGTGACATTTGGTTGTATCCGAGTGATAGGAGTATGGATGATTTTATTTTCTTCTTTTTGATTTGTGCATTCTAAATTTCCTACAAGAACTATGTAAGAAAAAAAACTAATAAAAATTACTACTCCCCAGAACTGTATTCTTTTTTTTAAGTTCTTATTTAAATTCCAGTTAGTTAACACACAGCGTAATATTAGTTTCAGGTGTACAGTATAGTGATTCAACACTTCCATACAACACCTGGTGCTCATCACAAGTGCACTCCTAAATCCCCATCACCTATTCCCCCCATCACCTCCCCACCTCCCTTCTAGTGACCATCAGTTTGTTCTCTAGAGTTAAGAGTCTGTTTCTTGGTTTGCCTCTCTCTCTTTTTCCCTCCTTTGCTCATACGTTTTGTTTCTTAAATACCACATATGAGTGAAATCATATGGGATTTGTCTTTCTCTGACTGACTTACTTCACTTAGCATAATGCTTTCAAGGTCCATCTGTGTTGTTGCAAATGGTAAGATTTCATTCTTTTTTATGGCTGAGTAATAATCCATTGTATATAGATACCACATCTTCTTTATCCACTCATCAGTCGATGGACACCTGGGCTGTTTCCATGATTTGGCTATCGTAGAAAATGCTGCTATAAACATTGGGGTGCATGTATCCCTTTGAATTAGAATTTTTGTATTCTTTGGGTAAATACCTAGTAGTACAATTGCTGGATCATAGGGTAGTTCTATTTGTAAATTTTTGAGGAACCTCCATACTAGTTTCAAGAGTGGATGCACCAGTTTGCTTTCCCACCAACAGTGCATGAGGGTTCCTCTTTCTCCACATCCTTGCCAATGCCTTTTGTTTCTTTTTTTTTCTTTTTAAAGATTTTATTTATTTATTCATGAGAGAGAGACAGAGAGGCAGAGGCAGAGGGAAAAGGAGGCTCCCTACAGAGCAGGGAGCCCGACACAGACTCAATCCCAGGACCCTGGGATCATGACCTGAGCCAAAGGCAGATGCCCAACCGACTGAGCCACCCAGGCATCCCACATTTTGTTTCTTATGTTGCTGATTTTATCCATCTCAGAACTATATTCTCAAATAGAATACTCAATTTAAATTCCTTTTTTAAAGCACCTGAAACTAATTTATGTATGTTAATATATGTATATGTTCATGTATACATATAATATATATAAATATATATAATATATAATATGTATATATTATGTTTATCAGAAATACAGTTTTTTAAAAAATATTAACCATTTATTTTGCAACATCAAGAGAAACAAATTTGATATTTTTAATAAGAGGCAAAAAATAAAAAGCTTACTTGTAGAACTATGTGAGAATATCTGACTTTCATGTGACCTCATATGATTGTTTTCCTCCCCAAAAGTTTGTATATTCCAAATAATCAAAACTGGGTATTAATTATATTGTAAGGTGTTTTTTTAAGATTTTATTTACTTATTTGAGAATGAGAAAGAAAGAGAGAATGCACAAGTCGGAGGAAGGGGCAGAGGGAGAAGCAGACTTCCCTCTGAGCAGGGAGCCCAGCCTTGGATCATGACCTGAGCCAAAGGCAGACACTTATCTGACTGAGCCACCCAGGTGCCCCTATTGTAAGTTTTTTGACAACAGGAATTATTTCTTACTAGCTTTGTATTCTTAGAACCTCGTCCTAAACACATACTCTATACTGAATGAATAGGCTAACAAATGTCTAGATATGTTTTGTACAATATGTATAATTCTCCCATATGTAGCTATTCATTCACATTAAGAAACATTTCTCTAGAAAAAAACTTGGAACATGGACAAACCAAGAGGATAGCATTTAGAAAATGACTTCTACAGGCTGTTTACCATTAGCTCCTATAGAACCAAGATCATAATTGTGTAACAGAATTTTAAATGGCTTGGGTTTAGGTGAATAACCAAGGGTAATGTTTATCGCCTCGGGTTAGACTCTCTTCCCCTGAACCAGGCAAACTGACCTGAGAGGAATCAGAGAGGGGGTCTTTGGACACTGTTAGTATCATGCTGTAACCTACTTAACCAACTGAGCAAGCTTGCTAGTGCCTCTCAGCCTGGTACATGCCGAATCAATGAGATGTCTGCAACTTGTCTACAATGGAAGGACTTTGGGGATCACATATTCCTTGAATGAACCTTTTCTTATAACCTGCCTGTGCCATTCACTGCCACATGGCTCTGGTTTCCAGCCTCCTTCCATGCATACAAGTTACTCCCTGCCTCCAAGAGTATATACCTCAGTGGAATCCACCCCGGTACAATCTTGATGAGGTTCAAAAGCTTCTCTCAAAGCAAGAAATTATTAACTTCTGAAATTCGCAGGCTAATTTGATGGACTAACCATCAAAAGGAAACTCTTGATGCTGACAAGTGCTCATGTTGTTTTCTCATTGAAAACCTAGTGTTTGGTAAATAATCCCAACTACAACGTAAAGAAGAAAAGTGCCACTTTAAAATAAACTCAGATGATTCGAAAGTTTAACTACTGCTTTTAGGAGTTAATCACAAAATGACATGTTTCCTTTCCTAAATAAACATTGACTTTTTGACATCTGGTGTTGGATCTCTTATATTTATGGATAGGGCTCAGTTCCTGGATAGAGTGGAGCTAGTTACACAGAATGAGTCATCATGCCACACCTCACTGTGCTCAACATTAGGACACTAATAAAGGGCTCACAATAATTTCATAAATTTCATCTCCGCAAAGAGTGCCATAAGAGGTGGGCGCCTGGGTGGCTCAGTTGGTTAAGCGACTGCCTTCAGCTCAGGTCATGATCCTGGAGTCCCGGGATCGAGTCCCACGTCAGGCTCCCTGCTCAGCAGGGAGTCTGCCTCTCTCTCTGACCCTCCACCCTCTCATGCTCTCTATCTCATTCTCTCTCTCAAATAAATAAATAAAATCTTTAAAAAAAAAAAAAGAGTGCCATAAGAGGAAAAATGGCTTTTAGACATGAGTGGCAGGGGAATGATGGAAAATGTTCTCATATCAAATACAGATTTGGTTTGTTTACTCTGTGGGAATAATGTAGCACTAAGTGTATTATGTGATAGCATGAAGAATAGATTTGTCTGCTGAAGAGCCTAACTTACAACCAAAACTTCCACAGGTCTTACCCTTGACAGGTTATTATAGCTCAATTTCCTTTCAGATCTCATGGTCTCTCACTTTAGGGACTGAAATTCTTCAGAATTTTCTGTGATTTTTTTTTTTTCTAGTGTTAAGGGAAGGAAGGGTTATATAACATATGAAGTTGAATTCTAAAATAAACATAGGCCTTAAGATACAAAGCCAGGAGTGAAAAGAGGTTAAGAATGTATACTGGGCATGACTAATATAGACTATAACTAGTTTCATAAAACAACTGTAACAACTAACTTTCTTTAAAGAGAAAGTTTATTAACTACACTTTAACAGCTAGAATACAGATTTGAGAAATTTTAGGGGAGAAAAACAAAGTTATAACCCTCTTCATGAACTGGAGTGGGTCTCTTTAGGGGGCCTGTGAAACAATGAACTTAGCTTTTAATTCACTCAACAATGAATATCTAATTATATGCCAAAAAAGCACTCCAAGCGATGAAGATGTGACAGAGAAGAAGACAGACAAGGCCTTTGCTCTTATAGGGTTTACAGTCTCATGAAGGAGAGAGCTCATATACAGTAAAGAAATAAAGACACGATCTTTTCAGGTAGTGTTAGATGTTATAAATAAAATAAACCAGGGAAAGGTGATAAAGAGAGGGAGAGGGGGTGGGGGAGGCATAACCTCTGTGAGGATGTTGCAATGAGCTGAGACATGAGTGACCAGAAGGAAAGAGCCTGACGTATTTAAGGAATGGAAAGAAGGACAGAGAGGCTGTAGAGTGAGAGGAACAGAGCAATAGGCAGAGGGGCAGCAGGAGCAGACTCATGCAGGAACTAACAGGCTCTGCTAAGGGACTGGGATTTGAACTATAAAGAGTAGCCTTTGGAAGATTACAAGGATGCAGTGATACAATCTGATTAAAGATTTTTAAAAGGGTGACATGGGTGGGAATGGTCAAGTAAAAACCTCTGAAAATCATCTCCCTCCATAAAAGCAAAGAGAAGACTCAGAATTTGTCCAAATCAACTTTTTTCAAACTCTGGAAATTAACGAAAGGCTTGCAACAATCTGGGGAGCATTTCTTAAAAAAAAAAAAAAAAAAACCTGAATTCTAGTTATAAGAGCAACTTTCAGGTGTTTTTTAAACTTGCTTTGTACCCACCCCTCTCTACCAGCCTCTGGGGTAGCCTTGTAACCAACCAGTCCCACAATCTCAGTAAATATTAGAAGACCAGCAGCCGCTAAAGGGGGCACATGAGGTTGGAGTACCTCCAAATCCCCATACCTAAAGAATGGCCATTATGTGACCTACTTGGAAGTTCTTTGGAAAACCTCACTCAGAGAACTTGTCTTCATTTGATGTGACTCAGAGATCACTGAATACAAACAGTTTTTCCTCTGAAGGTATTTGCTGAAAAAAAAAAAAAAATCAGTGGCTATTTAATATTACAGCTGCCTGAGGTGGAAATAACAGTTGGGGCCAAAAAACAGGTTGACAAAAACACTTAAGAAAGAAAAGCTGGGAATGAAATGTCCATGTCGGGGTGGGGGATGGTTGAAAATCTCTAACAAATTCCTGGGGCCCTAGAAGACTGTGTGCATGCTCAGAAAAGACCTGGGAAGGTCCTAGGCTCTACCTCCTAACCTTGAAGCTCCGTGCAAGCCGTAATTGAAGCCTAAGGCAGTTGTCAACTGCCTGACCGAGTGTTGAAGGCATGCCCAACATGCACACAGAGATTCTCAGCAAAGACTGAGAGACTTATTTTTCATGTTTAAGGAAATATTTCTCCAATCATTTAGTTGATCACTAAAATAACTGAAAAGAAACTTCAGTGACCACACACAAGAATATAGACTGCAGAATCAGTTCAGAGAAGTCACTAAAAGAACAACCACCACCACCACAGCAAACATCAAAAACAACAAACCCTGGGGAGGAGGAGAATTTCCTTTCCAGATTTGCAATATTATATTATTTAAAATGCCTGATATTCAACAAAAATATTAAAACATAAAGAGGAAGAAGAAAGTGGCCCAAATAGGGAAAAAAGCAATCAATAGAAACTGTTCCTGAAGAAGCCTAGATATTGGACTTATCAGACAAGAACTTTAAGTCAGCTATTTTGAATATATCAAAGAAGAGAAACTAAACAAAAGTATGAGAATGATGTTTCACTGTCTCACCAAATAGAATATATCAATAAAGAGATAGAAATTATTAAAAGAACCAAATAGAAATTCTAAAACTTAAAAGTACATTAAATGAAATTTTTATTTTTTATTTATTTTTTTAATTTTTATTTATTTGACATAGAGAGACACAGCGAGAGAGGGAACACAAGCAGGGGGAGTGGGAGAGGAGAACCAGGCCCCCTGTGGAGCCGGAAGCCCGATGCGGGACTCGATGCCAGGACTCCAGGATCATGACCTGAGCCAAAGGCAGACAGTTAATAACTGAGCCACTAGACGCCCCACATTAAATGAAATTTTTAAAAGTCTAGATGGTTCGACAGGAAATTTGAGCAGGCATAAGAAAGAATTCATGAGGCCAACTTGAGAATTCCAAGGTCAACTGAGTTCAATTGAGATCCTCCAGTCTGCTGAACTGAAAAAAAAAAATAAAAGAATGAAAAAAAAATGAACAGAGTCTCAGAGACTACTAGGACACCATCAAGTACATCAACACATGCATAATGGGAATCCAAGGAGGAAAGAGGGGGGCAGAAAGAGTTATTGAAGAAATAATGGCCCCAAACTTCCCAAATTCAATGAAAGACATTAATACACACATCCAAGAAGTTCAACAAACACTAAGTAAAACGAACACTTACACATTTCATAACAGAGCTGTTGAAATTAAAGCTAAAAGGAGACTTGGAAGTTCCAAGAAAGAAATAACTCATCATGTACAAGTGATCCTCAATAAGATTAAGAGAAGATTTTTTCTCAGAAACCATGGAAGCAAAAAGGCAGTGGGATACCATATTCAAGGCATTGAAAGAAAAAGATAGTCAACAAAGAATTCTATATCCAGCAAAACTATCCATTCAAAAGGAAAATGTTAAGACACTCTCAGATAAATGAAAACAGAATTGTCACTAGCAGGACTGCTCTACCAGAAATTAATTAGAAATTCTTTCAGGTTGAAATGAAAAGATTATAGACTGTAACTTGAATCCACATAAAGAAATAGAGTATCAGTAAAAGTAACTACATAGATGAACATAAAAGACAGGATAAATGTATTTTTTGCCACACACACCCCCCTTTCTTTTCCTCTTAACTACTGTATGGATGGGCATAAAATGTATAAAGATGAACTTATATGAAAATAATAAAACAAATGGAGTTAAGGAGGAGCAAAGTTTTGTATACTACTGAAATTCAATTGGTATTAATTTAAATAAAATTGTTATGTTAAGATGTTAATTGTAACTACCAAAGCAACCACTAAAATGAATGACTAAAATTTATGTAGTAAAAGATGAGAAAGAAGACTACAAATGGTACACTAGAAAACATCTATTTAACAGAAAAGGAGGCAGTAATGGAAGAACAGAGGAACAGAAAAGACATAAGACAAATAGAAAATGGTATACCTAAATTTTACCTTATTGACAATTACATTAAATGAATTAAATTCTTCAATTAAAATACAGAGACTGACAGGATGGATAAGAATTTTTAAAAAATGATGCAACTATGTGCTGTCTATAAGAGACATCCTTTAGATTCAAAGGTATAAATCAGTTGTAAGAAAAAGGGTGGAGAAAGGTATACTATGCAAATAGTAAACACAAAAAGACCTGGTATGACTATCCTACTATCACAAAAAATAGACATTAAGGGCAGAGACAAAGAAGGACATATAATAAATATAAAAGGGTTAAGGTATTAAGAAGATATAATAATATAAACATGTATGTACCTAATAACAGAGGCCCAAAATACATGAAGCAAAAACTGACAGAACTAAAGAAAGAGACATTCCAACAATTAATACTTGAAGACTTTGATACCCCACTTTAAATAATGAATAAAATAAAATATATTAACTGGGAAACAGAAGATTTGAACAACACTGTAAACCAACTAGACCTAACAGATAGCTATACCTAATAATAGCAGAATACACTTTCTTCTAGCACATGGAACATTATTCAGGATAAACAATACATTAGGTCATAAAACAAGTCTCAGTAAATTTAAAAGAATTGTTATCAAAGTATGTTCTCTGACCACAGTGAAATAAAAGTAGAAATCGTAACAAAAAATTTAGGAAACTCACAAATATGTGAAAATTAAACATCACACTTCTAAATAAGGAATGAGCCAAAGAAGAAATTACAAGGGTATTTTTTTTTCTTTCTTCTTCTTTTTTTTTAAATTATTATGTTATGTTAATCACCATACATTACATCATTAGTTTTTGATGTAGTGTTCCATGATTCATTATTTGCATATAACACCCAGTGCTCCATGAAGAATGTGCCCATCACCCAATGCCCATGACCAGGCCAACCCATCCTCCCACCCCCCTCCCCTTTAGAACCCTCAGTTTGTTTTTCAGAGTCCATCTTCTCTTATGGTTCATCCCCCCCTCTGACTTCCCCCGCTTCATTCTTCCCCTCCTGCTCTCTTCTTCTTATTATTTTTTTTTAACATATAATGTATTATTTTTTTCAGAGGTACAGATCTGAGATTCAACAGTCTTGCACAATTCACGATGCTCACCATAGCACATACCCTCCCCAATGTCTATTATCCAGGAAATTACAAGAGAAATTAAGGGATACTTTGTTATAAATGAAAATGAAGACATACCAAAATTTATGGGATATAGATAGAGCCATGTGTAGAGGGAAATTTATAGTTGTAAGTGTCTCCATTAAAAAAGAAGAAAGATCTCAAAACAATAACTTAAACTTCTACTTTAAGTGACTAGAAAAAGAAGAGCAAATTAAATCTAAGGAAAACAGGAAAAAAAAAGGAGCTAATAAAAATGAGAGTAGAATTAATGAAATAAAGAATAGAAAACATCAGACAAAACTTTTAAAGCCAAAAGTTGTTTCATTGAAAAGATCAACTAAACTGTGAAGCCTTTAGAAAGATTAGCCAAAAAAAAAAAAAAAAATGAGTAGACTCAAATTATTAAATCAGAAATGAAAGAAGAGACATTACTATTGACCTTACAGTAATAAAAAGGATTATAAGGGAATACTATAAACAATTGTATGCTTAGATGAAATGCACAAATTCCTAGAAAGATACAAATTATTGAAACCAACTCAAGAAGAAATAGAAAATCTGAATAGTTTGATAACAAGTAAAGAGATTGAATTAGTAATCAAAAACTACCAACATCAAATAAAAGCTCAGGATGAGATGTCTTCACTGGTGAATTCTGCCAAATGTTTAAATAATTAACACCAACCCTTCACAGACACTTCGAAATATAGATGAGAGTTCTTTTCAATTCATTCTAAGAATATGACCTCGATAATAATATCACAAGAAAGGAAAACTACAGACCAATATCTCTTATGAATATGGACACATAAATATTCAAAATACTAGCACACCAAATCCAGTAACATATAAATCATATTATATACCATAATAAGGTGGGATTTATCCCAGTGATGAAAGATGGTTTCAACATATAAATATCAATCAATGCCGTACACCATATTAACAGAATAAAGAGGAAAAACACAGAGACGCCTGGGTGGCTCAGTGGTTAAGCGACTGCCTTCGGCTTGGGTCATGATCCTGGGGTCCTGGGATCAAGCCCCGCATCGGGCTCCCTGCTCGGCGGGAAGCCTGCTTCTCTGTCTCCCGCTCCCCCTGCTTGTGTTCCCTCTCTCGCTGTGTCTCTCTCTGTCAAACAAATAAAATCTTTAAAAAAAAAAAAGAACAAAAACACATGATCATTTTGGCTGATCCAGAAAAGGCACCTGACAAATTCCAACACCTTTTCGTGATAATAACACTCAACCACCTAGGAACAGATGGAAACTTCTGAAATCTAATAAAGGGCATCTGTGAAAAACCCACAGCAAACATCACACTTAATGGTAAAAGATTGAAAACTTGCCCCTAACATCAGGAACAAAACAAGGATGTCTGCTCTCGCCACGTGTAATCAGTATTGAACTGAAGGTTCTAGACAGGGCAACTAGGCAAGAAAAAGGAATAATAGGCATTTAGACAGAAAGGAAGGAGTAAAACTACTCTACTTGCAGATGGGATGATTGCCCAAATAGAAAATCCTAAATAATATTTTTTAAAAATAGAATAAACAAGTTCAGCAAGGTTGCAGGATACACAATTGATATACAAAAACCTACTGTATTTCTATACACTAGCAATGAAAAAACTGAAAATAAAATTAAGTAATTTACAAAAGCATAAAAAAAGACTAAAATACTTAGGAATAAATTTTACAAAAGAAGTGCAAGACTTGTACACTGAAAACCACAACACATTGCTGAAAAAAATTTAAAAAGACCTAAATGTATGGACAAACATAGGCATTCATGGATTGGAAAAATTAACATTGGTAAATGGCAATTTTAAATTACCTTAAATTACCTACAAACTCAATGCAATCCCCATTAAAACTGCAGTTGGCTTTTCTGCAGAAATAGACAAGCTGGTCCTAAAATTCATTTGAAACTGGAAGGGACTACAAATAGCCAGAACAATCTTAAAAAAAGAAGAAGAAAGTTAGTAGACTAACACTTCCTGATTTCAAAAATTACATATAGTTACAGGGGCACCTGGATGGCTCTGTCAGTTAAGTGTCTGCCTTTGGCTCAGGTCATGATCTCAGGGTCCTGGGATCGAGCCCCGCATTGGGCTCCCTGCTCAGTGGAGAGCCTGCTTGACCCTTTCCCTCTGCCCCTCACCCCCGCTCATGCTCTCTCTCTTGCTCTGCTCTGTCTCAAATAAAGAAATAAATAAAATCTTTAAAAATAAATAAATACATACATACATAAAAATGTGCAAAATAGACAAATCTATAGATTTAGAAAGTAGATTAGTGGTTGCTTAGGGACAGGGGAGATGAATGTGGTAGCTAAGGGGTATGGGCTTTCTTTCTGAGGTGATGAAAATGTTCTAAAATTGATTGTCATGGACTTCACACATATCTGTGAATATACAACAAGCCACCGAATTGTACACTTTGAAAGTGTGAGTCATCGGGTATATGAATTATATGTCGATAAAACTGTTACTTAAAAAAATAGTCAAGCTGATCTTGCCACAAATTACAAGTCTAGTGGGACTGGACTAGAAAAACAGCCCATACTTCTTACAAATTATGGCAGCCCTACTGTGTTTGGAAAGAGATAGGCCAAAATATCCCCTACCCAACTGTCTGAAACCTGGCACCAAAACCTGGACTCAAACTGGCCATCTATGCTTTGGTTATTCTACCTCAGACAACCAGAATAAAGCCCTCCATCCACATCCCAGGCCACTGCTCTCTGTCTACCATTATTCAGAGACAAGAACAACTACAAGACTTCTTCTTGGCAAAGAAGAAGTCAAACTCTCTCTCTTCACAGATGACATGACACTTTATGTGGAAAACCCAAAAGACTCGACCCCCAAATTACTAGAACTCATACAGCAATTCAGTAATGTGGTAGGATACAAAATCAACATGCAGAAATTAGTTGCTTTCTTATACACTAACAATGCAACTGTAGAAAAAGAAATTAGAGAAATGATTCCATTTACAATACTACCAAAAACCATAAGATACCTTGGAATAAACCTAACCAAAGAGGTAAAGGATCTATACTCTAGGAACTACAGAATGCTCATGAAAGAAATTGAAGAAGACACAAAAAGATGGAAAAACATTCCATGCTCATGGATCGGAAGAATAAACATTGTTAAAATGTCTATGCTACCCAGAGCAATCTATACCTTCAATGCCATCCTGATCAAAATTACAATGACATTTTTCAAAGTGCTGGAACAAACAATCCTAAAATTTGTATGGAATCAGAAAAGACCCTGAATCGCCAAGGAGATGTTGAAAAAGAAAAACAAAGCTGGGGGCATCACGTTGCCCGATTTCAAGCTATATTACAAAGCTGTGATCACCAAGACAGCATGGTACTGGCACAAAAACAGACATACAGACCAATGGAACAGAATAGAGAACCCAGATATGGACCCTCAACTCTATGGTCAAATAATCTTTGACAAAGCAGGAAAAAACATGCAATGGAAAAAAGAGTCTCTTCAATAAATGGTGCTGGGAAAATTGGACAGCCACATACAGAAGAATGAAACTCGACCATTCTCTAACACCATACACAAATATAAACTCAAAATGGTTGAAAGACCTCAATGTGAGACAGGAATCCAACAAAATCCTAGAGGAGAATATAGGCTTTAATCTCTGACATCAGCCACAGCAACTTCTTTCAAGATACATCTCCAAAGGCTAGTGAAACAAAAGCAAAAATGAACTTCTGGGACTTCATCAAGATAAAAAGCTTCTGTACAGCAAAGGAAACAGTCAACAAAACAAAGAGGCAACCCACAGAATGGGAGAAGATATTTGCAAATGACACTACAGATAAAGGGCTGGTATCCAAGATCTATAAAGAACTTCTCAAACTCAACACCCAGAAAACAAATAATCAAGTCAAAAAGTGGGCAGAAGACATGAACAGACACTTCTCCAAAGAAGACATACAAATGGCTAACAGACACATGAAAAAATGTTCATCATCATTAGCCATCAGGGAAATTCAAATCAAAACCACATTGAGATACCACCTTACACCACTTAGAATGGCAAAAATTGACAAGGAAGAAACAACAAATGTTGGAGAGGTTGTGGAGAAAGGGGAACCCTCTTACACTGTTGGTGGGAATGCAAGTTGGCACAGCCACTTTGGAAAACAGTGTGGAGGTGCCTTAAAAAATTAAAAGTAGAGCTACCCTATGACCCAGCAATTGCACTACTGGGTATTTACCCCAAAGGCACAGATGTAGTGAAAAGAAGGGCCATATACACCCCAATGTTCATAGCAGCAGTGTCCGCAACAGCCAAACTGTGGAAAGAGCCGAGATGCCCTTCAACAGGTGAATGGATAAAGAAGATATGGTCCATATATACAATGGAATATTACTCAGCCATCAGAAAGGATGAATACCCAACTTTTACATCAACATGGATGGAACTGGAGGAGATTATGCTAAGTGAAATAAGTCAAGCAGAGAAAGTTAATTATCATATGGTTTCACTTATTTATGGAACATAAAGAATAGCATGGAGGACTTTAGGAGAAGGAAGGGAAAAATGAAGGGGGGCGGAAATCAGAAGGAGAGATGAACCATGAGAGACTATGGACTCTGAGAAACAAACAGGGTTTTAGAGGGGAGGGGGGTGGGGGGATGGGTTAGCCTGGTGATGAATATTAAGGAGGGCACGCACTGTGTGTTAAATGAAAACAATGAATCATGGACCACTACATCAAAGACTAATGATGTATTGTATGGTGACTAACATAACATTTAAAAAAAAAAAAAAAAAAAAAGAACAACTGCAAGAAAATACCCAGGACAGGAAAGGGGAGGGGGGAGGCATAGTCTAGCAACATTTTTGAATTCTAAGAATAAAAAAAGATCTCACATGAATTTCAGATAGGGTATTTCCTAGAAAGACTTAAAAATCTGATTTTTTCTTAAAAAATATTTTATTTATTTATTTGAGAGAAAGAGAGAGAGAGGGCATGAGCTGGGGTGGGGGGTGGGGTGGGCAGAGGGAGAGGGACAGACTCCCTTGCTGAGCAGGGAGCCCAGTGCAGGGCTCGATCCCAGGATCCCGGGATCATGACTTGAGCGGAAGGCAGAAGCTTAACACTGAGCCAGCCAGGCACCCCTAAAAATCTGATTGGTTTTGAACTTTAGCTTGACAAATCTTTCCCATGTGAAAGCAACAGGTGCAAATATTCAGAGGTTGATGAATAAGAATCAAAGACAGATTCAGCCTTTGAGGATTCTAAAACTGATACAATTTGGGGAACTTCTTTAAAAATATATAGCATTACAAAAAAAATCTGTAGCATTACAAATGCAGCTCTGGGGATGCGCCAGGGGCCAGGGCACTACAAGGGAGAAGACCTGTGGCTTACCCTTCCAGAGCACATGGTAAAGCCCCCTCTGGTCTGAACTGCATTCATTCCCTCTTGAAAAAATTACTTGAAGGTATAGTCTACTTAGTTGACTAAGATAACAAACAAACACGAGGCTGGAAAGTTGGGACTAAAAGCATTAGCTGTGAACACTAGAGGCAGATAAAGACGGGAAAGAACACTATCACAAATAGGGTTGCCAAACTCAAGGCAAATGTGAGATATAACATTTGAAAATTAACATGCATATATTTACAAAATATAAAATAATAACAATAACCTGAGTTTCAAATTCCTGATTATATTAATGAAGACTGAGATTAGTGCACAGTAATAACAAAGAAGCAGAAATGATTTAAATTTCAGACCTTCCATGGGAGTTGTGGGTAGGAGGGTAGGTCAGAAAGCATCTTTATAATTTTTGAGTCAGAAAATGGAGATTGGAGAATATTTTTGAAAACAGTAAAAGCAACCTCTAATAAAAGACTGGTATCATTAAAATCGAAGATAGTTTGGGGTTAAAAGTAAAGCTAAGTGACATCACCAAGACGGTGACATGGGCTGTTTCTGAATTCAGATCCCTTCATAAGAACAACAACTATTCAAGAACAAGACAGCACTGTGAGAATCCTAAAGCATGGGTATGAGGCTGAAGCATGCCTGCACCACAGAGACCGAGAAGACTGCATTAGATGGGTAAGAGAGGTGGCTACACATTGACCGCATTGCCCCTCCCCCAGGACAGTGCAGCACCATGTGGAGAGGTCTCCCCCGAGCCTCTGGTTCCTCCAGTGGGAAAAGTCAACCAGGGCCACTCCCAACACCAGCATTGTGGGTTGCTTTGTAGGAGGCCCTATTCTGATCTTGCACTACCAGGACTGTAGGGGAATCTGGGGAGTTCAACCATTGGAAATCTGACGGTGATAGAGAAGTGGGGGAGGGCTGGCAAGAACCAGCACATGAATCATGGCAGACTGAGTTCATGCCTGTAGTGACCAAATAGTAATCCCAACCAGCAGCTTTGCTCATCTGCAGAACCAAGTCAGGGGTACACTCTGACCAGGGAACTCAGTGGGGTCCAGATCTGCTGATTTTGATCCTCAAACAAGGAGTTTTGTCGGCCCTAGAGCATGATTTGTCCACACCCAGGCAAGGAACTGAATCTTACCCCACTCACTGTGGAGACTGTTTTCCAGCCCCATCTGAGCAAAAGGGCTGGCAACAACTCCGGGAGGCTGTGTGGGCCATGGTGCTTGAATCAAGAGGTGGGCAGGCAGAGCTGATTGCCCCCAGAGCAAAGCCAATATCAGCTGTGCAGCATTCCCATGGAGGATTCATTCGTAGACAAGGCTGAGGGTAGCCCTTGTCCCCTCCAAACTGGAGATCCCATTTGGGAAACAGAGAGTAGCCTGGAGTGTCCCTTACCCTCTCACCCAGGCCATGGACCTGAGACACAGCCCCACCCACTGTGGAGGGTGTTTTCAGGCCTCATCTGACCAGAAGGGCTGGAGATAAGTCCTAGAAGCTGAGCAGCCCAACGGTACCTATGCTGAGGGGTGGTAAGCAGAGTTGATGGTTTGCAGAGAAAAGCCAGTGGCCCTGTTTGGTCGTGGAATTTGTGCTGCAGGTTGGCTTGAGTTAAGGCAATAAACAAACAGCCTTACTGGCTTTAGAGCTATTTTCCCCATTGTGCCCAGATAGGGGATCTTATTAACCATCTTGCTCCTTGTAGAACACAGCCATCAGCCCGTCCACACAGGGAACCTAACCAGAGCCCATGAGAAGCTCTGTAGCCCATTCAACATCCCTATGTCCAGTGGCACTTGAACAGAGAGTACAGCCCATGGCTCCCGCCATCTGCAGAGTAAAACTGGTCACCTCACCTAATCAGGGAATTCAGTGCACACTCTGGCTTGATTCAGATCCCCAAAGCTATATGGGCCCAGGGTCCTATCCTGCTGCCCTGCCAGGGCAGGAAACCTAATTCAGAGCCCCAACTTCTACTGAATATAGTACCCAGTCCTGACCCTCTAGTAAGCAGGACCAGAAAATCCAAGCAACTGCTGAGCCAATCCAATAGCCTCACTTGGGTAGGGAACCAAGGCAGTAGTTCTACCCAACTATTCTCAGCCATTAGCACACTCCCCTATCCCTATCCTCAGAACTCAGACAGTTGTCTTGTCCCCAGTAGACCATATTAGTAGGTCCCATGTGCCCAAGAACATTACCAGCAGACCCACCCAGAAATCCAAACTGAGCTGACTGGTGAAGAACTACGTCTGCCAAAACAAACCTGTAAAGTCTGGCAGAGGAGCCCTGTTACTCAAATGGGCAGATACTACCAGCGTAAGGAATCAAGGGTCATGAAAAATGAGGTAAATGGGAGACCACCAAAGGAAACTAATAAAGCTCCAATAACTGACTCCAAAGAAGTGGAGATCTATGAACTGTCAGAAAAAGAATTCAGAACCATCCTAATAAGGAAGTTTAATGAACTACAAGAAAACACAGACAACTAAATGAAATTAGGAAAATAATACATGAACAAAATGAGAAGTTTGACAAAGAAATAGCAACCACCAAAAACAAACCAGAAAAACTCAACAGAAATCCTTGAGTTGAAAAATACAATAACTGAACTGAAGAATTCAAGAGTTTCAAGAGTAGACTCGATCATGCAGACAAAAGAATCAGTGATCTGGAGGACAGGATGTTGGAAATTACTCAGTCAGAGGAACAAAATGAAAAAAAGAATGAAAGAGTAAAGAAAGCCTACAGGAATTATAGGACACAATGAAAAGAAACAATATTCACATTATGAGAATTCCAGAGGGAGAAGAGAAAGAGAAAGGGACAGAAAGTATGTTTAAAATAATAATGGCTGAAAACTTGCCAAACCTAGGAAGAGAAAGGGATGTCCAGGTTCATGACGCCCCAAATGCCCCCATTCTGTTGAACCTGAATAGGGCTACACTGAGAAACACTATAATTAAATTGTCGAAAGTCAAAGACAAAGACAAAGAATTTTAAGGGCACCAAGAGAAAAGAGAAGTTGCACACAAGGGAACTAGTGACACATTTCTCAACAGAAACTTTTCAGGCCAGGAGAGAATGGGATGACATGTTCAAAAGAGTAAGAGAAAATGACTGTCAACCAAGACTTCCATCCTCAGTGAAGCCCTCCTTCAGGAAACAAAAAGGGGCAGGCGGGCGGGACGGGGGGGTGGGGATAAAGACTTTCCTGAATGAACAAAAGTGGAGGGATTTCATTACCACCAACCTATCTAACAAGAAGGGCTAAAGGGAATTGTTTGAGTGGAAGTAAAAGAATGCTAATTAACATCATAAAAACATACAAAGTTCTCACCCATTCTCCTGAGATTATTTGACTCATGTATCACTTCGGTCTTGGTTGCTCTAGAGACATCGCAGGTGAATGGGAAAGCAATGAAGATCCAATCCCCTGGGAAAATATTTATAAATATGACTTCTGGTTTCCAGTCTGACATGGAAATAGCTGGGAAGTCAATGCTTCCATACTCATTACAAGGGAAAAAAAAAAAAACTGAACAAACTGGAAACCAACAACTTTTCTTAGATCCATCAGGATTGAGGTCACAGGGCAAACTGCCCTGAACACTCATCTGACAGATGGATACAGATAATCACAGCATATCAGGAGCAAAACAGAGGCAGAAGCCCACAGGTGGAGACAAAAATCAGTAGGAACGTTTTATTTTATTTTTTTTAAAGATTTTATTTATTTATTTGACAGAGACAGACACAGTGAGAGAGGGAACACAAGCAGGGGGAATGGGAGAGGGAGAAGCAGGCTTCCCACAGAGCAGGGAGCCCGATGTGGGGCTCGATTCCAGGACCCTGGGATCATGACCTGAGCCGAAGGCAGATGCTCAACGACTAAGCCACCCAGGTGCCCCTGTAGGATCATTTTAAACTACAACTGACTGATAGCTGGAGCCCACTGTAGACTCTCTAGAGAGTTAAAATCTCCGAGGGGGCCCAGTCTTTGAAGAGTGCCCACATTTTGCCCTATCAGTTCTTACTGTGAAGATAATAGAATAATCCCCTAGCGCTTCCAGCAGAAAGTGAGGAAATATAACCATTTTGAAATATGCCCAGAGCTTTCTGTTCTTTTTAACAAGGCCTGCCTTGAAAGGAAACTATTTTATCAGAGCCTAACCTACTGGGGTTATACCAAAGCCAGACTGCCCTGGGCAGTAGAAAACACCCAACTTCAGCCCCCTCTAGCCTTTCATGTGGGGGAAGGGAGATACTCAATTCAAGTTCACTAAAAGACAGAGACCTAATCATAGGACTACAGAATGCTTCCCCTCCCTCCTCACTTTACCACCACATTGATAGAGTTCCTATAAAAAGTAGGGGATTACAGCTTAAAAACAAACAAACAAACAAAAACAAAACTGTGAGCTTCAGATCTGACTTGAGAAGTTTTAGGGCCACCCCAAAACAACAAAAGAGACCAAAATAAGGATATGAGAGAGAAGGTTAGCATCTAAGACCAAGGCTACAGCAGAATAAAAACAGCCTGCCTCCTAATCAGATAATAAAACTTGACACTAAAGCTCTACTAACATCAGTTCTTTTTAACTGATGCTTCATGCCTGGTTTCAACCAAAAATTACAAGGCATGCTAAAAGGCAACAAACAAAATGTGATGAGACAAATCAAGCCTGAGGACTAGATTCATAGATGGAAGAGTTTAGAATTATAAGACCAGTGATTTAAAATAACTAAGATTAATATGCTAAGGGCTCTAATGAAAAAGTAGATGACACACCCAAAAACAGATAGGTAATAGAAATAGAGCAATGGGAACTCCAATAAAGAAAAGGAAATGTATTTCTAACAGTTACAAAACACTGTAACATAAATGAAAAAATGTAGTTGATGAGGTCATCAGTAGACTGGATATGGCCAGTGAAAGAATCATTGTTGGTTCAATGATATGTCAGTAGAAACTTCCAAACTTGAAATGTAAAGAGAAAAAAGAATGAAACAGATGGAACAGAATATCCTAAAACTGTAATGGGAAGCACAGGAATAAAAAATAAGAAAGGAACAGAAGAAATATTTGAAGAAATAATGACTGAGAATTTTCCAGAGCTAATGGCAGCCTCTAAACCACAGAGGCAGAAAGCTCAGAAAACGCTAGGCATAATAAACACTAAAAACATCTATACCTAGGCAGATCACATGCAAACTGCAGAGAATCAAAGACTAAGAGAAAACTTTAAAGAAGAAGAGTTGTGCCTCTTTGCAGGTATTAAGTATCTCAGACCGGGCGCAGGAAAGAATGATAGAATAACAAACTTATAAAATATTTGACATATGAAATACGAAGCAGGTAATAAGGTGTCATAGGATTAGGTGCCCAACAGAAAGCAAGTATATTAGGAGGACAGAGACTCAGAGAAATGTTGTATACAGCCATGGTCTAATGAATTAGGTGAAATATGATATTTCCTTTGGCGGATGCATAGGATTTAGTTAAAGGTTGGTCAGAAATGTGGATATTCTAGGAGGGAGAGCTGCATGATGAATTTGACAACCAACAAGTATGTGTTTGTTTCTCTTGTTTGCAAAGTATTCATCAAAGTGCAGAGAATCATAAAAATGCATCAGACACAGGCCCATTTCTTAGTAACTTAAAATCTGTAGAGAGAGGGATGCCTGGGTGGCTCAGTCGGTTAAGCGTCTGCCTTCAGCTCAGGTCATGATCCCAGGGTCCTGGGATCGAGTCCCGCATCGGGCTCCCTGCTCCGCGGGGAGCCTGCTTCTCCCTCTGCCTCTGCCTCTCTCTCTCTCTCTCTCTCTCTCTATCTCTCATGAATAAATAAATAAAATCTTTAAAAAAAAATCTGTTGAGAGAGAAATGGGAACCATCATATAAAAAGAGCACCCTCTAGTTAGAATCAGAGGTCTGGAATCACTTAAACTCTCTGAAATTCATCAGTTGTGTGGCTTGAGGAAATTATATTCTATCAGGGAAAGTTTATTTCTTTGTAAGTTAAAAATAATCACACATATCTCATGTGTATTAAGTGAGGATGAAATGAAAGTATATGTAAAATTTTGAAAAAAATAGAAACCAACTATCTACTGCTCACAAGAGATACACCTAAAACAGATACACCTAACACAGAACACTTAAAAAAAAAAATTAAAAAAAAAAAAAATAGGACAGCGCTATGGAAAACAGTTTGGCAGTTCCTCAAAAAGTTAAACATAGAATTATCACAGCAATTCCATTTCTAGGTACATACTCAAAGAATTGAAAGCAGGGAACTCAAGCACATACTTATAAACCAATATTCATAGCAGCGTTATTCACAACAGTCAAAAGGAGGAAACAATCCAAGGGTCCGCTGACAGATACATGGATAAACAAAACACAAATATACATACAAGGGAATATTATTCAGCAATAAAAATATATGAAATTTTGATATAGGTCACATCATGAATGACCTCTGAAGACAGAACATGACACTAAATGAACTAGACACAAAAGGATAAATATTGCATGATTCCACTTACAGGAGATACCTAGAAAAAGCAAATTCAGAGACAGAAAGTAGAATAGAGATTACCAGGGGCTGGAGGGAGAGACTAGGGAGCCGTTTAATGGGTATAGACTTTTTGCTTGGGATGATGAAAAAGTTCTAGAAAGGGATAGTGATAGAGGTTGCATCACACTGTGAATGTACTTAATGCCAACAAACTGTACACTTGTAAATAGCTAAAATGGTAAGTTTTATGTTATGTATATCTTATCACAATAAAAAAAATAAAACAATAGGGAATGATATTTCAGGCATACTGAAACCAAAAGAAAACAAGTACAACAATATTAATTTGACACCATGCAGAATTGAAAAATGCATCAAACAGAATAAAAAATTCCATTGATAAAATGCATAAAACACAAAGAACATACAATAACTACTACTAAATGTGCACCTTCCCTTTGTGCAAATTATTTCACTTAGTCCTCCAGTAAATATTACAGAAAATTAAGTCTTACCACCCTAGGTTACAAAAGAGGGAACAGAAGCTCAGAAAATTTAAGCAACTTGCCATGGTCACATACGTAGAAAACAGCAGAGTGAACTTTTTTTTTTAAAGTTCTTATTTTTAAGTAACCTCTACACCCAACGTGGGGCTCGAATTTACAACCCCAAGATCAAGAGTCACACGCTCCACCGACTGAGACAGCCAGGCACCCCCTAGAGTGAACTTTTGATACATGAATAACACGGTATCAAAACATACAGAGGAACATCTGTTTTAAAAAATTCACAGAACATTTTATAAAACCAATCACGCTCAACGTGTGAAACAGACTAAGTACATAAGAATGAATAAAATATAAAAATGAATCATATGTTAAAAGTATACATTATTTGATCATAATATAATAAAATTTAAAACTAATAAGAAAAGTTTGGTTAAAAGAAATAAGTACTGAGAAATTCCAAAATAAGTCTCCCAAATAACATGGTTAAACAGAATATAACATCATAATTATGATTATTTGGAAAAAATAGGAAAAAATGTAAGTAAATATGAAGATGCACCAAATTTCTGCTGCAACTTTCAACTAGGTATAAACATGCTTCAGTTTTACTCATGGTCATATGGAACGTCAAATAGCTGAATTCTATTTCATTTTCAGTTTTCCTTAAGAATGATCGATGACCATGTGACCAAAATTCCTAAGCAGCAAAGACATTCTGAATGCTCACTTAAGGAAACTTAGATGAAACTTTTTATATACCTTACAGCTTGAAATTCTACCAGTCAGTTAAAATATAGATGAATATTTGCAATGCAAGAATAAATGTCTGCAAAAACAATTTATGTACAAAAACAACAGAACTCTCAACAGTTAAATAGCGAACAAGACTGACAATTGAAACAACTGTGTAAGACGGTGTATTAGGTAGATAATTTTAGGAAAAGTGTTAATTCTTGTTTAGCTAACTCATTTTCTAAAATTTTCAGTAACAATATAAGGCAGAATAATGGAGATTAGATCATAAACCTATTTTTTGCAGAATTGTTTGTTGTATTAGTATTGATGATATTAAACTACAGAGACAGAAAGTAGACTATATATATTTCATTCAGTTTAGGTCATAAGTCGAGAGAAAAACCCTATTTGGCAATTCTTCACATCTTGTGAAGAGCAATTCAAAGCAGAATGTCCACTGTGCCACCTCAAAATTTCACAAGGAGGGAAGACACCTAGATCCTGTGAAATATCATCCATGATAAATCATATTTTAACCAGACATTAAAGAATATAAAAAATGAAAAGAAGAAGGAAGTATTAAACAAAAATGAAGCAACTCCTAACTCTCTAGCCCTTCTCTGGCCTCATTTGAAAGTGAGTGCCCATTTTGTAACCAAAATGCACATTACAATGACTCAGGAGCAAACTGGCTGACAAGGCTGAGAAGTAATTGTTTCCACTATAATGTCAACATTAAAACACTAAAATACATCATAATAAAGTTGTACTAAATGAAAATCTTAAAATAAAATGGACAGTTCAGGTATTCTTACCTCCCCCCATTGATTACTTGTACACTCCTTGCACTGTCCCCTCCCCTACCCCCAAGACACGGTCCCTTTCTGTGGCTGGTCATCTCTTTTCTTATCTTCTCCTCTATCTTTTCTCCAATGTGGCAATTGGGCAGGAAACTACTGGCTTACCAGAAATGTCCTAGGGCAATGCTAGCTATGGGGGCAAATCCTGTGTCTTCTGGATCACTGGAGTGGGATGATGAGATACTTGCTCCAGTTCAGCCCACTCTCAATTATACAGAAGACCTGGCTGGGCAACACGGACCCAGTGCAGCCTACTGCCATTCAACTCTGCAGTGCCAAGGCAGAGTCCCAGCTGAACCTCAACTTTGCATTCCTTTGTGTCACTTTGCTATTGTTCCCTGTTCTTTTATTTTTCTTGGAGTCCCTTCAGAAAAGAAGACCGGCTGAGCCAAGGCCGGATTTGGAGATTTCTGGATTTCCTGGCTAAATAACATATTAAAACAATCAGAAAAACCAACGCCTTGGTCTTTTCTCAATTTCTAAAAATAACCAGAAAATTCACTAAAATTATAAGAGGAGTCTATATAAGTGCATGCTTACAGGTTCAACAAACTTGTTGAGATAGGAAAAAATCCTTTTTTAAAAAAAGATTTATTTATTTATTTTAGAGAGAGAGAGCACGAGCAGGGGCTGGGGCAAAAGGAGAGGGAGAAGCAGGCTCCCCTCTGAGCAGGGAGCCCTATGTGGGGCTTGATCCCAGGACCCTGAGATCATGACCTGAGCTGAAATCAAGAGTTGGACGCTTAACCAACTGAGCCACCCAGGTACCCCAGAGATAGAAAAAAATTCTGGAAGAAATGGTGAACAAAATTGATGAAATTCTGAATAGACTGAATACCAAGAAAAAAAAACGTAGAAAGTCATCAAATAATCTTTCCAATAGGTTCTGACATTTCTAGTGGTGGATTTCATCCAACTGTTCTCAAATATGGAAGGCAGAAAGTTATAATGCATGTTTATGTTTATAAAGCAAACATAAAATTACTGTTATTATGGGAAAATAGTAAAGAAACAGACTGATCTGTCTATTGCTAATGGAATCAACTTCAATTTCCATAAGTTTAGTCCTAAGTAGTAGTTAAGTCATGGGCTCTTTCCTAGATGGCTGTGTTTGCCCATATAAATGCCAGCGGTTTTAAGGTACAAAAGAAGGCATCATGGTCCTTAGAATAAGGGCAGAAGCTGGCTAGCATTGTTTATAAGTAGTAAGGACCCACCTTTGAAGCTCTAGAAAGTCAAGATCTCTCAGCAAGTAGAGGTTTTGACCAGTCATTCTTTTATTTTTTTAAGATTTTATTTATTTATTTGAGAGAGAGAGAATGAGAGATAGAGAGCACAAGAGGGAAGAGGGTCAGAGGGAGAAGCAGACTCCCTGCTAAGCAGGTAGCCCGATGTGGGACTTGATCCCAGGACTCGAGGATCATGACCTGAGCCAAAGGCAGTCGCTTAACCAACCGAGCCACCCAGGCGCCCTGACCAGTCATTCTTTTGAGGGAGAAGTCACACTTCTAACAGAGTTTTAGTTTCAGTATCAGAGTCTATATTCAGAATGTCATACTTAGAGCAATTCTAAAACAGAAGACACTCCAATCCTTTGTAGAATGTTCATGAAAATAAGAAAGTCATGCACCCAAGAAAGAAATCATCTCCTCTTAGATAAAAGAGCAAGCAAAAATTAGGGCACATTAAAATGGAATGCAAACAGAAGAAGTCCCCAGAAAATGAAAGCCTGATGTTCAGATGTCAGATATCTAACCTCTAGCAAAGGAAACCAGCCATTGCAGAATGCCTGAAGCAATGGAAAACACAGTGTGGGGCTGCCTTGGAACCTGGAGCACCAGGAGTCCTGAGGAAGTAATGGTGGCCAGATTCTCAGGTGACCTGTCAGAGCAAAGAGCCACCAGGCCCAAGATCATGAATCAAGATATCAAATGAGCCAAGAACATAAAAGTGAAAAGTCACAAAAGGTCTCATTCTAGACTGCCATGGAGTCTGGCCTATGGGATACCACCATCCCTCTACTTCCTAAAGAAAGGTTGAAGGCAGGAACTGGGCTTGAAAGACTGTAATTTATTTCTAGTTTGGCACTCTAAGGTAGGTTAATAAAGCTGATTATTTTAAGCAGTGAAGCACTAAAACACATGCCTTAAGTTAAAGTACCTATTAATGGTATTGCATTAGTCATTCTGTAAATATTTATTTATTTATTAAGGACCTTCTGGGTGCTTATTCATCTAGAGACAAATAAGAAATAGTTGCTGTCCACAAGTGGAACAGGCAGAAACAAGATGAACAGACAAGTCTAATTTGCTATCCTGAGTGCTAGGATAGGAACAAACATAGAGAAGAAAAAGCAGGCCCTGTGATCCAGCCATATGGGTCGGAATAAGTTCTGAAGGAAAAACATAAGTCAAGTGGGAGAAGGAGAAGGAAACATTTGAGGCAAAAAGGGCAGTGTATACCAAACACCCAAGAGTCCAGAGGAAAAACCACATCACATCAGCCTCATTGGTGTGTATGTGTGGCAAAGAGTAATGCTAAGTAGCATAGTTTTTCTGAAGCATAGTTTTTCTGCTTGGCAGTGTGGCAACAGAAAAGATTAGATGGATAGGCAGGGTAGACAAGCTGGGTCACAAGAGGTCACAGAGGTTACATATAGAAGTTTGGACATCCTCACTAATAATTTTTGTTTTTATAAACACAAAAAAGGATTTCTATTTGTGGCCCTAATAGAATGCCTAGTATCATTCTAGCCTCCCCACTATAAACAGTTGTAAAACTGGACAAAATATATGAAGCAAATGTTTGCTGGTAGTGGACACAAGGTAATACAAGATTGTGAACCCTGAAAGAAGGAAAACTCATGGAATGTGTCTTTCGATTAGTCTGGCTGTTTTCCAGGGACAATTTCCTGATCATGGTGCAGGGAGCTGGAGCCCCAACAGTGTATGACAGTCCCCTTGAGCTGGGGAGGCAGAGATCAGAGTTTAGAGCTGTTAAAGTTCTGGGATTTATGTGGAAGAGTACAAGAGAAGAGGGAGCTGCTTAGGAGTTGGGAGATGGATGTGGGCAAAAATCTGTGTGAAGTTCCCTTCGAGTCCTTTGCCAAATGCTGGGCTGCATATGTATAGGGTTATACTACATAGGACTTAGCAGAGAATAGCTGCTATATGGTTGAACAACACAACTTACCAAAACTGACTCAAGGATAAAATAGAAACTCCAAATAGTCCTATACCTATCAAAGAAATTCAATCATCGCCGCCATCACCATCCCATAAAGACAACTTGAGGCCTAGATGTATCACCGGTGGATTCTAGCAAACAATTAAAGGAGAAATAATAATAATCTTAAACAAATTTTTCCAGGAAGTACAAAAGGAGGAAAGTTTAGTAGTACATACAAAGATAATACCCACTATCTCTCATAAACAGATGCAAATACTCTCTCAAAAAATTAACAAATAAAATCCAGAAATATATAAAAAGGGTAATGCATCACGATGAAGTGAGGGTCTTTCCAGGGATGCAAGATTTTACATCCAAAAAATCAGTCAATGAAATTCAACACATTATAAAATAAAGGGGAAAAATCATATGATCTCAAGATACACAGAAAAGGCATTTACAAATGTTAACATCCATTAATGATTAAAACAACACACACAAACTCTAAGCAAACAAGGAATTGAAAAACTTCCTCATTTTTATAAAGGGCATTGGGGAGAAACCTATAGCAAGCATCATATTTAATGGTGAAATATCGAATACATTTCTCCAAATATCAGTTACTGAGCAAGGATGCCCAATATCACCACTTCTCAATATTGGATAGGAGGTCCTAGCCAGTGGAAGGCTAAATAAATAAATACATAGGAAGCATACAGATTAGACAGGAAGAAGTAAAACTATCTGTATTTGCAGATGATAAAATTTTTTAAATCCTAACAAATCTAAAAACAATACTAGAATTAATAAGTAAATTTAGCAAGGTCACAAGATACAAGGTCAATATATAAACATGAATTATCTTTCTATACACTAGCAAAAAATAATTAGAAACTGAATTTTTAAACAATACCATTTAAAATTGCATCAAAACCATAAAAATAGGAATAAATTTTTTTTAAAGATTTTATTTATTTATTCATGAGAGACAGAGAGAGAGAGAGAGAGAAAGGCAGAGGGAGAAGCAGGCTCCCAAGGAGCAGGGAGCCTGATGTGGGACTCGATCCTAGGACCCTGGGATCATGACCTGAGCCGAAGGCAGACGCTTAACCATCTGAGCCACCCAGGCGCCCCAAAATAGGAATAAATTTAACAAAAGGTATGTAAGACCTCTGAAATCCAAAAAACACTACTAAGAGAAATAAAAGATTTAAATAAATAAATGGGAAAGTTTAAGGATATTGTTAAGATGTCAATCCTCCCCCTATTTATCTATAGAGTCAACATAATACCAAACAAAATTCTGGCAGATGGTTTTTTGCAAGATCAATGGGCTAATTCTAAAATTTATGTAGAAATGAAAGAATGAAGAGCTAAAATAATTTTGAAAAAGTTGAGGAATTTACACTAACTGATCTCAAAACATACTATAAAGCTACTGTAGTTAAGACAGTGTAGTATTGCTATCAGGGTAGACATGTAGATCGATGGAATAAAATAGAGAGTCCAGAAATGTATAGATACACATATATGGTCAATTTTGACAAAGTCACAAAGGTAGTTCGATGGGGGAAAAGACAGCATTTTCAACAAATGGGCATTTGAACAATTAGATATCCACACAGGGAAAAATGAACCTTGAATCCTACTCCTCTATTCACAAAAATTAATCTAAGATGTTCTTTGACCTAAGTGTAAGGGCTAAAAAATACAAATTTCTAGAAGCAAACATGGGCTAGAACTTTTACTCTCTTAGGTAAAAATTTTCACAGATTTTATTAAAAAAATAAGTAAAAAAAAATAAGTAAAATATAAATCACCATAAAAGAAATATTTGATAAACTGAACTGCAAAATTAAAAATTATTGTTCTTCAAAAGAAACTTTTCTTTTAAGGGCTGATGGAAATGTTCATTATTTTGATTGTGATGATGGTTTCAATGGTGTATATATGTCAAAACTCGTCAAATTGTACAGTTTAAACATATGTGGTTTATTTAACATCAATTATACTTCAGCCCCTATTTTATACCACTCAGAAAAATGAACTCAAAATGGATTAAAAACTTTAGTTTAAGACCTGAAACTGTAGAACTTTATAATATTTGCAAATCATATATCTGGTAGGGGATTAAGATCCAAAAAATAAAAAGAATTCATACAACTCAGTAGCAAAAAAATGAACAATTCTTTTTTTTTAAATTTTTTTAAAAGATTTATTTTAGAGAGAGAGAGCATGAGTGAGTGAGCATGAGTAGGGGGAGGGGCAAAGGGAGAGAATCTCAAGCAGAACTCCCTCCCTGAGTGAAGAGTCAGACTCGGTGGGGCTTGATCCCACGAGCCATGAGATCACGATCTGAGCTGAAACCAAGAGTCAGAGGCTTAACTGACTGAGCCACCCAGGTGCCCCTAACAGTTCTTTTTAAAAGGGGCAGAGGAACTGAGTAGAGTTTCACAAAGAAGATACAAAAGACCATCAGGCACATGAAAAGATGTTCAACATCACCAAATCATCAGGAAAATGCAAATCAAAAACAACAATGAGATTATCACCTCATACCTGCTAGAATGGCTATTATCAAAAAAAAAAAAACAAACCAAGAGATAACAAGTGATGGCAAAGATGTAGAGAAAAGGGAACACTCGTGCACTGTTGGTAAATGTAAATCGGTGCAGCCACTGTGGAAAACAGTATGGACATTCCTCAAAAACAATTAAAAATAAAACCACTATATGGTCTAGCAGTCCCACTCCTGGGTATATATCCAAAGGAAGTGAAATCAGGATCTCAGAGATCTCTGCACTCCCATGTATATTGTAACATTACTCACAACAGCCAAGATATGGAAACAACCTAAGTGCCTATCAACAGATGACTGGATAATGAAGATACAGTATATATATATACACACAATGGAATATTATTCAGCCACGAGAAAGAAGGAAATCCTGCAGTTTATAACAACTTGGATGGAACTTGAGGACACCATGCTAAGTGAAGTTAAGTCAGACAGAAAAAGACAAATACCGTATTGGTATCACTTGAATGTTGGATCTAAAAAAGACAAACTTGAAGAAATCAACAGAATGGTGGTTACCAAGAGTTGGGGGGGGGGTGGAAATGGGGAGATGTTGGTCAAAGGGTATAAACTTCCAGTTTTAAGATTAACAAGTTTGGGGATCTAATGTACAGCATAGTAATTATAGCTAGTAACACTGTATCATATACCTGAATGTTGCCAAGAGAAAAGATCTTAAATGTTCTCATTGCCCCCCAAAACTGGTTACTATGTGACAGAAGTAATACTATAGTGATAATCATTTTACAATTTATAAATGTATCAAATCAGCACTTTGTACACCTTAAACTTATATAATATTACGTGTTAATTATATCCTAAAGCTGAAAAAAAAAAAAAAACAACAACTCTTAAGCTGCTGATTTAAGTTCATTGAATTTACGGAAAATGCCCACCATATAATCCAATCAGCCGAGTCCTATTTATCAAAAAAAAAAAAAAAAAAGCCTTGCCAATGAGGCTTCCTTTGTTTTTAAAAGTCTGACTTTGTTTTTTAATTCAAATAAAAATATGTTAATGCAAAAATTAAATTAAATTAAAAATAAAATACATTGTTGAGAAGATAAAAAGGCAAGCCATGTACTTGTCATGTTGAGCACGGGGTGTCATATGTAAGTGATGAATCACTAAATTCTACTCCTGAAACCAATATTACGTTATATGTTAATTAACTGGAATTTAAATAAAAATTTGAAATAAGCAAAAAAGGCAAGTCACAAACCAAGAGAAAATCATTGTAATAAATGAATCTGACAAAGGACTTATATCTGGGATATATAAAGACCTCTTATTACTCACTAATGAGATAAACCCCACCAAAAAAAATGAGCTAAAACTAAAGGAACAGGTACTTCCCAAAAAAGGCGTACAAAAATAACCAAAAATGACCCAAAATAACCAGATGGCCAAAAATACATGAAAAGATACTCAACGTATTTAGTCATCTGGGAAACGCAACTTAAAACCACAGAGCGATACCAGTACTCACCCCCTAGAAAGGCTAAAAATAAAAAAAAAAAAAAATCTACCAACACCAAGGGTTGGCAAACATGGGGGACAACAGAAACTCTCCTACAACCACTCTTGAGTTAGGCATACACTTCACTTGCAACCTAGGTTTTTACAAAAAGGTAAAGAAATTATATGCCCACATAAGATTTGTCTCTGTTTAAAGCAACTTTATTCGTATTAGCCACAAAATAGAAACAACTCAAATGAGCAAATGGATGAACACTGTGGGATGTTCATACAAATACATAAAGCCACTCACTGATACAAAGGAATGAACATAGAACAACAGAAATGGTTCTCAGAAACCTCAGGCTGAGTGAAAGAAGCCAGGAATAAAAGAGCTCATGTTGGTATGTAGGATTCTACTTCGTGATGGTGCAGTGATAGAAATCAGATCTAGTGATAAAACGAGATGGCTGGTTGCTTTTGGGTGGGCGGAGGGGAGAGCAATTGCAAAAAGGGGCACAGGGTAACTTTCTGGATTAACAGAAATGTCCTGTACCTTGATTCAGGTGGTATCAAGTGGATTTATATATTTGTTAATACTCATCGAACTATTAAGTGTACACAGTGTAAACCTCAATAAAGTTTATTTAAAAAAACACACAAAGGGGCACCTGGGTGGCTCAGTCGGTTAAGCGACTGCCTTCGGCTCAGGTCATGATCCTGGAGTCCCAGGATCGAGTCCCGCATTGGGCTCCCTGCTCGGCAGGGGGTCTGCTTCTCCCTCTGACCCTCCTCCCTCTCATGCTCTCTGTCTCTTATTCTCTCTCTCGCAAATAAATAAAATCTTAAAAAAAACACACACAAAAATGCAGTCATTTGGTTACAGTTGATCTAGTAGGAAAAGACATTTACATAATTTTCATGTGTTTGGGATAGTTATGCTGCAAACCTTGTTAAGAGAACAAGCATGAGGAAATAATCACATGTCCTAAAAGAGCCAAATCCTCAGATCATTATCCAGGGAATGGACTTCAAAATACTTTGAGTGTTTCTTGGGATGCCTGGGTGGCTCAATCCATTAAGGGTCTGCCTTCAGCTCAGGTCACGATCCCAAGGTCCTGGGATCTAGTCCCGAATCCGGCTCCCTGCTCCGCGGGGAGCCTGCTTCTCCCTCTCCCTCTGCTACTCCCTCTGCTTGTGCTCTCTCTCTCTCTCTCTCTGTGTGTGTCTTTCTCTCTGACAAATAAATAAATAAATAAAATCTTAAAAAAAAATACTTTGAGTGTTTCTTAAAACTATTCAGATGAACACCCCAGATGGGCAAAATTGGAAGACAAGGTTAGGTTTTGATCAACGGGATCATTAATAAATCAGCAAGTATTTACGTGAGACACCATGACAAAGACCACAGACATGGCTGCAGGATATCACACTGGTTGGGAAGGTGGGCGATAATCCTGGTTCCACATAAGCTGCCCAGCCACGCACAAGCCCTGAAAACCCTTCCAAGCCTTAGCTTCGTCTACCTTATGAATTTGTGAGAACTAACTTATACGAGAATGCCCATGGAAAGCTCTCAGAACAGTGGTTGTTATCAAATAGCATGCAATATAAAAGAAAGTGCTATTTTCAGTATCCTAGGCCATCGGATGAGTTCTGTCTGGAAAGACAGATTCGCCAATAGTCTGCCTCTCCCAGGCATAACAAACACAGAGAGAGATGCACCTGAACTTCCAATCCCACCAAGAATATGTATTCCTATTTGCACATATCATCTAAGTTTTTAAGTGGTTGTTTTTATAAAAGGAGTAGAGCCATAAAAGCAGACGTTGGGGGGGGGGGTGGGTAGCAGCTCATGGATATCATCCCCCGTGTTTCATCAGGAAAAGGGGGCCAAAAAGGTGAAGTGAGAGGTCACTGAAAGACGAACTTTACAACACGGCAGTCTAAGAGGGAGAGGGACTCATTAGAAGAATTCGGGAGAAAAAGCAGGCTGTTGAGGGGACTTGAAAAAACACCATATGAAAATTATTCACTTAAATCAAATGTGTTTAACCTAGAGATAAGACAGGACGGTGTTCTCAGCCAAAAGAAAAACTGGGCCTATTCTGTATGCCCCTCCTCCCCACCAGGCGCAGAGCTATTTCCAGACGGTAGAGAGACATTTCAGCTCAATAAAGAACTGTCTGCTAGTCAGAGTTGGCCGATACTGGAACACAGCATCAGGAGCTAATGAACCCCGGAGGCCCCCAGGTTCTCGGGGGCTTGAGGCAGTGTGGATGGAGAGGTCTTGCTTCTCCTTCTAGCACTGATACGACTTATTCTCTTAAATGTAATCTGCTCTCTGGGCAACTTTTAATTCAATTCTCCATGAGCAGCCTATGCCTGATATTTAATGCAGTCTTTACAAAATCAGCTGCAATATAGCTAGGGCGTGAACTGATTCCTCTGTTGACTTTCTCTTTCTCTGTGGATTCACGCTGGGTGTAAGCATCAGTTTAGCACGAAGCAGAGCAGGGAAGACCCCTGAAAAGAAACCCAGCTTATCCCTAGGAAACACGAGTGAGAAAGCTCTTTGAATTTGTTTCTTCTTTCCATTTCTGTTTCTTCAAGAATGGACTGAGATAGGGAGAAAGGGAGAGGGATTCCCACCAGGCCCTAGAGAGTGATGGTCAGGAAGATGTGGGAGAAGAGTGAGTGTGAGCTGGGTAGAGGGAAAGGAACAGGAAGCCAGAATGAATTTCCAGACCTTCGGGGCACACGCATGTACAAAAAGTATTTTATAATCTGTTACATTCATTTGGATTAAATGTAGTGTGGTCCTGATGCAGTTAAGCAGATGCAAATCGATGTACCTGTATTTCAAATGAGTTACCATTCAGAACCGCGACAAAAGCCTTATCTTTTAGCCCGATCTTATATTGACTCGAAGCGTGAAACAGAGGTCCTTATAAAATATTCAGAGAAAGTTGCCTTTGGTGTTGAAAGTTCCCATATTTGGTTTCAGTCCAAAAGTGACTTTTTCCCCCTCTGCATGACTTAAGAATAAGGCATTCAGTCACTTCGGGGTTGCCCACCTATGAAAAAGCTCCATATGCCTGCAGAGCGCTCCCCACCCCCCAAACATTCTTCACATTTCACTGTCACTGCCCTGCCTGTTCTTATTAATCCCCAGAGGTGTGCCCCCCCTCAAAGATTCCTGAATGCAGCAGACCTCAAGGAGGGCCCTGAGGCTGACTGTGACCTTGTGTGTTGTGGACATAGAGACTCACTCACCACCCTAAATAAACAGAAGGAAGGTTTATTTATTGAGAGAGGAGCGGGGAGTGGGAGAGCCAGGGAATCTAAGAGTAGAAGCAGAGCGCTGCATTCCTGAGTTCTGGCTTCAGTAGGAAACCCATATGTACCCCTCGAGGCTCTTTTGGGGACACTGAGGGGGAGGACGGCAGCAGCTTGATCCTGCGGTTTTATCACACTGAGCTTCCAGGAAAGAATGCTGGGGCTCTCTCAGAGCACAGAGTTTCCCAGACGTGAACTAAGAGCAAACTCAAGCTAAACAAATTTGGGCCCAATTTCTCTAATTTCCGAGTTAAGATCAAAAAGCCCTTTGTGATCCTAAGGCAGGTCTGTTTGTCTCCAAAACCCACGCTCTCAACTACCACAGACCCCGGCTTCCATGCAGCGGGATCCTAGAATGCTCTCTTCCCCTCCCCTTTACATAGGGCTGGCTGCCTCTGGGAAACAGGGGCCAAGAGACAAGGTCTAGGTCATTTGGGTTTTGGCTCAGATGCTGCTCCCTCCAAAAGGTCTTCCCTGAACACCCAGCCTAAGTTACACAGCAACCCCCCCATCAATCTCTATCATCGTAGCCTATTTTAATATTGTTCTTACAGTACTTGTTACACTCTGAAGTTATCTTGTGTAACTGTTTACCCACATGTTGCCCCTGCCAGGAGATTGGGACCTCCCGGAGGCCAGGGGCTGGGGACTATTAAACGATGCTCTATCCTGATACTAGAACAGTGCCCAGCCTGGCTGTGCTCAGGAGATATCGAATGAATGAATAAATGAAGGATCAAATGGATGAATGGAAGCACTAAAAAAGTAGGTCAGGAAATTTTGATTTGTGGGATGTATAAACTAGAATAACAAGGACGAGGAAAGGAAAGGAAAAATGAGATTAGTTTCTTTGCAACCTGCAACCACCTACTGTCTGTTGCTCTCCCGGCCACCCTCAAGCTACCCAGCCCTACCCTTATCTAAATCCAAAAAAGTGCTCTGTACGATGGCATGCACTGTATATGACTGTTATGTCCATCTCGTCCACCGGGCATTCAAAGACATTGTTTCCTTATTGATTTTCTGTCTGGATGATCTATCCACTGATGAAGTGCAATGTTAAAGTCCCCTATTATTACTGTACTACTATCAGTTGATACCTAGTGGCAGTGTGTTCAAGGGCACAAGGAACCACGTTCCCTTGAAACATTACTGATGATCTTTGATTTGGAAGGGCTGAAAAGGATGAAAGTCATATTTGTGATGCAGCTATAATCCAGCCCGGAAGCTCTCAACCAGAGGGGACATGCCAGAATCTCTGGGATAAAGGACACGGTGAAGTGCATGGAATTTAACATGCTTTGTTTGCTTTTGGATTTTTAACACTTATTATCAGGAGGCCTAGGTTCAAAAAGGTTGGAAAGTGATCTAAATAATGTGATCAGAGAAGATTTGCAGGAAATCTTAGTAACAGGAGGGAGTCAAAGATGAATCTGAAATTTGGAGATTTAATGTCTAGGAGGACAGCGGTTTCTATTAACCATTATGGGGAATTTGGGACAAGCTGATTTGGGGGTTAAGTATAACTCTGAGTTTGCTGAGCTAGGTGGCAGCAATGTGACTGCTGTAGCCAGTGAGTAAGCCAGCAGAAAGGTAAGAGTTAGTGACAAAAATGAGAACCTTATACAAAATCTGGATTATACTATCTACTATAATGGAGAATATATATCTGATCCTTGTCCCCTTCTCTTGGCACAGAGCTTCAGAAACCCTTGGAATTCCCAAGGGTTTGGATGCACTAAAAAAGTAGGTCAGGAAATTTTGATTTGTGGGATGAAATTAGGTCAGTGACACCTGATAGGTTAATGTGATGACACAAGATGGGTCCCGAGGTAGGTTCAAGTCAGGGGCTGGTCCCCAGAAAGACCAACCATGTAACTGGAGAGTTGGAATTTGGACCAGCCCAACCTCCAGGAAGGGGGACTGGAGATTAAGTTCAATCACGGAGCCAATGATTTAATCAATTGTGCCTACGTAATGAAATTCCAGTAAAAACCCTGAATGCAGGTTCAATAGAGCTTCCTGGTTGGTGAGCCCATTGATGTGCCAGGAGGGTGATGCACCTAGATTCCACAAGGAGAGGCAGAGGAGCTTGGGACCCTCCCAGACCTTGCATGAGCATGTCTTCCATTTGGCTCCATGGTGATAAAACTATAGTCAGAAGTATAGTGCTTTCCTGAGCTCTATGTTATTCCAGTGAATTGTTGAACCTAAGGGGCTCATGGGAACCCTTGCATTTATAGCTCGTCAGTCAGAAGCATGGGTGGCCCTGAGACTGTCCACTGGTGTCTGAAGTGAGTGAGGACACCCACTTGGGGTGGAAACAGAGCATTTACAAGAGTGGATGCCTGTAGGATGCACACGTGTATCACACAATAGTTGCTAAGGTACACAGGGATATTTTAGAGGGATTTTTTTTTAGATTTTTTAGCTCTAAGTGGAAATATTTTGAATGAATTTTATATCTTATTTCTCACTATTCTTAGTTGCTGACTAACAATAATTAAAGAATTTGAAGTGCTTTGATGGGTGATGATTTTTATCAAAGAAATACAGCGTAGAAGGATCACTCTCATTTGGGGCCCTCCTTTAAGGACACCCACTTAATCAAATAGGAAAATATTTAATCTTTAAACTTAAATATGTAAAATTACAGGCTCTGCAGAAATGTAAGGAACATTTATCTCTGCTTAATTCTTGGCTTCTTTATTTTTTAAAGAATTCTAAGATGCCACTGATGTTTAAGAGGATGAGTTGATGACAGATTTTGGGGGGAGGTGAGGAAGGAAAGTAAGACTGCTACATTAAGTACAGATATTCACTGTAATATACTATTCACTGCAGAAATGGTAACATGTAAAAATAATAAAGCGCATCTTTTATTTGAGAAAATATGATATCATTAAGATCGCCTTTGCTTCTCTTTAAACTATCAGAGGATCTGCCTTACATGTGTTCAGTGTAATCACCTTTTCCTTAGTCAGTTTTCTGTTCTAAAATATTACTGTCTCATAGCATAACTGTTTTAATAAAATGTCTAGATTGGGGGTGATGTGGCTAAGACAGGGGTCTATTTCATTCCATAACAAGCATTCTGAAAATCAAATAAATACTTAATTTTCCACATTAACTGCATTTTGGAAAATAATTCTTCACTAATCACACAATACACTGTACATTGACAGAAACCAGCTTTGTCTCATACACACATATCAACTGCAAGCCTTCCATGGAGTGGGCAGGTATTCTTTCCCTCTAGGTGCTGTTTTTCTATACAGAGAAGATGATTCAGAAGTCAACCCTAGGGCTTCTGGATCGCTATATCCTTTCCCACCTGCCCTCCAGATGGCCAGCCTAAGGGAGGCAGATACACAAAAACCAGAAGTCTATTTTTAGGGCTCTGTGCATTAAAGTCCCTTCATAACAAGTCAATTTTATGCCTTCCTGACCTTGAAACTTGAGTTATCTATATTAAATTAATGAACCACCCAGTGTAAGAAACTAGCTACTACTGAGATCAGATGGCTAATCACAATCTTAATTAGACCAAGAGACTAAGGATAAAATGTTGCCAACAGTGTGTGGTCCCTACCCGCCCCTAAGCTATCTATAGCTAAATCTAGCCTTCACCTGCCAAAATCTTACTGAAAATATGTTGTATGATAGCCAATAAAAAACATGGCTTTTATTGAGGTAAGATTCACACTCTGATGAGCTTCCTCTCTTCAGAGGATTTAAATAACCAACATATAAAAACAAACCTATCTATATATTAAAAGAAAGGAGTGCTATAAAATCTGGAGGGTTTTTTTTTTTTTTTTTTTTTAGGTGAATACCACGTTAGATGCCTGTTAAATATTCCTGAAGATTGTGCTGATTAGTTTGTAATAACTTTAAGAATAGGAGTCAGTGCTAGGCTGTGCTAGGCGAGGGGAAAGAATATACTGTGTTTACATACAATGTAATTAAGTTACTTAACATTGACCTGGGAGCTCTCATGCCGGAATCTTAAATCACTATGTAAATATCAATTAGGTATCAAAATTCCAATAACTCAGCAGGCTCTGACATTTGCTTTGAGTCATTGTTGAAGAACAAGTTCTGTGGCTTTGAATACTGATGAAACAGAACTCATATTCCTTGCTCTCCACTGCCCTCAAATTAATAATGGTTATTAGCACTGACATGCTGCCCCGGACTTGGGTAGCCCTTTGTAGCTTGCTTCATGGTAGAGCACTGAACTTACCAGTAAAACAATCATTCCTTTATTGCTGTTTTAGTTATTACCCTAAAAGGTTCTATGAGACAATGAAGGAAATTTTCATCACAAATCTACAGCATAAACTGCAGTGTGATGCCTATCTCGTGCACCTAATGACTTGAGCTGAAGAAGCCTGCGGAGCAATGTGCATCATCCCTATATCTAAAGGCACATTTGGTGAGTAGAGCGGTTAATACTACTTTCAGATGCTCTTTGGACAGCTCAGAACAAGCAGGTCCAAGCTCTGAGCTATCTTCAACTGCCTCTCTAGGTTATCAGAACCATGCCTTAAGAATGAAGGATATGTCTGTTGGTGGGAATGCAAGCTGGTGCAGCCACTCTGGAAAACAGTATGGAGGTTCCTTAGGAAATTAAAAATAGAGCTACCCTAAGACCCAGCAAATGCACTACTAGGTACTCCAAAGATACAGATGTAGTGAAAAGAAGGGGCACCTGCACCCCAATGTTCATAGTAGCAATGTCCACAATAGCCAAACTGTGGAAAGAGCTGAGATGTCCATCGACAGATAAACGGATAAAGAAGATGTGGTATATATACAATGGAATATTACTCAGCCATCAGAAAGGATGAATAGTTACCATTTACATCGATCTGGATGGAACTGGAGAGTATTATGCTGAGCGAAATAATTCAATCAGAGACAGACAATTATCATAAGGTTTCGCTCATATGTGGAATATAAGAAACAGAGGATCATAGGGGAAAGGAGGGAAAACTGGGGAGAAATCAGAGAAGGAGAAAAACCATGAGAGACTCTTAACTATGGGAAACAAACTGAGGATTGCTAGAGGGGAGGTGGGTGGGGGGATGGGGTAACTGGGTGATGGGCATTAAGGAGGGCATGTGATGTGATGAGCACTGGGTGTTACACACAAGTGATGAATTGTTGAACACTACATCTGAAACTAATGAGGTACTATGTGTTGGCTAATTGAATTTAAATAAACAAAAAGAATGAAGGATGTGTCACCCATTGAGCAGACAATTTATAAGACAACCAAACCCTCACCTCGTCACATGATCATGGATTTTTTAACCAAAGCAACCACAAATGAACAGATTCTCTCTCCAAGATGAGTTGCTTGCATTATTATTATTTTTTTTAATCACATCTCTGGAAATTCCTCCCTGCAACATAACCCATTAAGTATTTTTCTTTTTACCCGTCCCAGTAATAAAGTCAGTCCTTTGGACTAACTTGAGACCGTTGGCTGGTGTTGACAGCAAGGACCGGGCAACCAGGAAACCATGTGCTCACTGGCTGCTTCATCCCCTTTTCCTTTTCAGCGGCTGCCAGGTGTAGCCCTGACTTCCTGAGGGCCTCTGGCTCTCAGTTGCATCCTGCCTGTTATCTCTGTCTGGCAAACCACCACTCTGGGCTTCCAGAACTTCAGAGCTTTTGGGGCACTGATGATAAGTCATTCTCAGCCCCCGGTGCCAAAAGTGCTTTTGGCGGGCAGACTGAGGAAGACCATTGTTATGGGTGGCGGTTATCTCTCGCCCCGACTCCACTTGGCAAATGTGCAAGCCCATCTCTCCGGCGGGGAAGCCGGGCGCTGGCCTCGAGATGAGTCAGCGCGTTAATAAACAAGCGTCGTGGAGGAAATAGCAACCAGTCTTGAAAACAAACAAAAAAAGAAACGTTTTGAGGTTTGTTGGATGCTGAGCTGTTTGTCCTCAGTAGTGAGCCCCTGCTTTATCTCCCTTCACAGCCTTCCTATCAAAGAAACGGGGAAGTTAGTAGTTTATCAAATGTTCATCGGCTGTAATGTTTACATACTCCTTACATAGCCTGGAAAGTATTTTTTGGTGCGGGTTGGTGCGGGGGGGGGGGGGGGGGAGGTTCTCTTTTCCTTGACTGCAAGCTTATATCTTTGTCATTCACCTCCCCTTCCATCACACTCCGTATTCTAGGAGGTCCCAGGCTCCCGAGACGTGTGTTGTCTCCTGGACTTAGTCGCCGGCCGCCAGGAATACCATCCTGACCATGGCCTTGCTGGTGCCTGCAGGGAGAGAATGGCGAGCTTTCTCCCCAAGGAGACAGAGAAGCAGCACTGCAGCCCTGTTCCGGGGAGGGAGAGTGGCCAGCCAACACGCGTGATGCCGGCCCCTCAGCGCTGGCCACGGGGCCCAAGTACCCCTCTCTGTGTCCTCCTACACCACACGGGGGCCAAACCCCAGGCTTCGGTGATTAAGCAGGAACCCAGAGGGCCCACGGGAGGCGGGAACTCAACCTTGAACGTGTGGTGTGTCCCCACGGGGATTGTTGAGGAAACGTGGGCGGAGGGCATCTGCTCCAGTCCCAGGACCACCTTCCTCCCAGAGATCTAGAAACAAGAGTGGTGCTTCGCATACCAGACTCTTTAAGGTCACCTGGGGATGGGAGTCCCTGGGGTGACACGGGCAGAGCTTGCAATAATCCTGTTGGCAAGAGAGTCATAAGAGGGGTAACCGTATCTCTTGGTTTCCTCCAGAAGATCCTGGGTTTACCCTGGCATATGTATTTTTTTTTTTTAATTCAGATTATTTATTTATTTATTTGAGAGAAAGGACAAGCCCAGAGGGCGGGAGCAGCAGAGGGAGAGAGAGAAGCAGGCTCTCCGCTGAGCAGGGAGCCTGCCCGATGCGGGGCTCGATCCAAGGACCCTGGGATCATGACTGGAGCCGAAGGCAGATGCTTGACAGCTGAGCCACCCCGGCGCCCCTACCCTGGCATATGTATTAATCACACCTTTTTTCAAGGTGAAGTAGGAAATTACCAGCTTTCTACAAGAAGTAGAAAATTACCAGCACCTCACTTTTTTCACACTCAAAAGTGTCTTCATTGGCCTGATAAATGGTCCCCTTGTCAGTCCACACCCTCATGGGGCTAAAGATAAGCAGTCCCGATGCCGCAATTGCACTGTTAGGGCCACTCACCACCTGAGCTTTTATTTAACGTGGTTTCAGCAAACATTTGCTCAGCACCCAGGGGGTGCCAGCCACTGTGGTAGGCAAAGGGGACAAGAACATGAATATGAGGGCATCTGGGTGGCTCAGTCGGTTAAGCGACTGCCTTCAGCTCGGGTCATGATCTCAGGGTCCCGGGATCGAGCCCCGCATCGGGCTCCCTGCTCTGTGGGAAGCCTGCTTCTCCCTCTCCCCCTCCCCCTGCTTGTGTTCCCTCTCTCGCCTTCAAATAAATAAATAAAATCTTAAAAAAAAAAAAAAGAACATGAATATGAGAGACAGACTCATGGGCAGATGAGCACAGGGCCCGGCCTTAAGTGCACAGTGGATGCACACACAAGATAGGACCGCAGTGTGTCTTCGAAATGTCCATTTAGTGAAGAGCTGCCTGTCCACTTAGAAGATTATCTAGGGTATGTGCTGGCCTACAAGTGGGGATGGCGGTGGTGGAATGAGCAGTATGAGCAGACAGGAAACTGTAAGCCCAAGGAGTAGACGTGTTTCTTGCTGTGCTTCTGGAAGCACTACCAGCATCTGGAGAGCAGAGTGTGAACAGCGCATAGAAGCACTCACATTTTCCCTAAAGACGCGCGTAATTTTTAATTTCAATATTTCCTCTTATCACTGCTTGGCTACCACCAACTATAAAAAAGTCAATCCACTCTACAGAAGCTAAGATCCATGCACGGAATTTTAGATTAACAGAGAAGACTTCTCCTTCCATTCTATTTTTACTCATGCCTCCTGGCATTAAGACCAGTCTCTCTTTTATGATCAGCCTTTAGCACTAATACAAAATTTAGTAAGTACTGGTTTTTCTAATCATTTTTTTTCTTTTTTTTTAAGTGGCTGAGTGAACATGCCTGTGCTTTTAAACTTGGCTTGTGTTCATGAATTTTCCACCTGGACATCCTTAGCCAACTTCATTTGTTCTGAGGCCGATCATACTTTAAGATCCAATTCACATGCTGACTCCTTGGGAAACCAATCCTGATTCCATGAGGCAAGACTGCTCCTATTCTGTATATTGATCCTTGATGGCACTTAGCACATTATTATGTCACAGCGATTTGTCTATAAGTCATTGTCCACAGTGATATTGAATTCCTGGAAGCCAGATACTACCTCTGATTCACCTTTCCAATTCTGGCATTTAGCTCCAAGTTCAGTTAAATAATACATCCTCTTTTGAATAAACCTCATCATAGGTTTGTATCTTTACGAAAGAGTGTACAGCTCAACGAATCATCCAGAGAATATTCCTGGGTGACTGTCACCTAGGTTGAGAAGTAGAAAGTTACCGGCCCCTCAGAAGTCCCTCCATGAGCCCCCTCCCAATCACTACTCCCCAAGGATAACCAGATACTAGTTGTACTATTTTGAACATCATATAAATGGAATCATATAGTATATATAATTTTGCATCTAGCTGATTTCACTCAACATCACATTTGTGAGATAGGGTTAGTTCATTTTGGGCATCTGTAGAGTATTGCATTGTATGAACATACCACAATTTATCCATTCTGCTGCCGATAGATATTTGGGTTCTTTCCAGTTTGGGACTCTTACAAATCATGCTCTTATAACTAGTTTTGCATCATTTCTTTAGTCTTCTCAAATACACAACTTTTAGTTCTGTAGGTCCTCTCTATTCCTATTTTCTATTTTATTAATTCCTCTCATCTATTTATTCCTTATTTTTACTCTCTCTCTTTTTTTTTAAGATTTATTCATTTTTTTTAGAGAGCAAGAGTGAGAAAGAACCAGAGGAGGGGCAGAGGGAGAGGGAGACAAGCAGACTCCCCGCTGAGCAGGGAGCCTGATGCAGGATTCATCCCAGGACCCTGAGATCATGACTTGGGCCAAAATCTACAGTTGGCCACCTAACCGACTGAACCACCCAGGTACCCCCGTTATTTCTACTTTCTTTAGGTTTAATCTGCTGTTTTTCTCGAACTTCTAGAGATGCGTGCTTAGAAAACTGATTTTTAGTATTTCCTTCCCATATGTGATTTTTTTATAAATTTAAATTCTTTTGTAAATTTAATATTTTGTATTTTTTTGTAAATTTAATTCACAGTTTAAAATTTTTAAACTATAAACTTTCCTTCAAGCATGGCTTTTGTTGAATCCCCAAAGCTTCAAAGTCATAAATTCTCTTTCAGTTTACAATATTTTCTGACTTCCACTGTGATTTTCCTTTTGACCCAGGGTTTACTTAGACATAATATTTATTTCTAGTAATATTTTCATTATTAATTTGTAGCTTTATTCTAAGTTGTCAGAACACAGTGTGTATGATCTTCATATTTTGAAATCTGTTGAAACTTGCTTTATGGCTCAGCATGGGGGTCACTTTTCGTAAATACTCCTGTGTACTTAAGAATAATATATATTTTGCATACTGTGCAGCAATAGGTACCCTAGTCTATGGATGCCAATTTGATCAAGCTTGTTAATTGTCTTGTTCAAATCTTCTATTGTTTCACTGATTTTTCAGTGCCTTTTTTGTTAATTATTAAGGCAGTTACATTATTTGCTGCAAATTTACAATTTTTATACTTTGTTGGTAAATTAAATATTTTATCATTCTGAAGTATTTCTCTTTATCTCTTGGAATATATTTTGCTTAGTATCCTTTCTCTGATATTAATTTGGTTACTAGTTTCTTTTGGTTAGTGTTTCCACAGTATACCTTTTCTTATCTTTTTCTATCCATATCTCTATATATTCGTTTGCTTTCAATCTTTTCTGTGTTCTTATAATTTAATGTGTCTCTTGTAAAAGCACAGTTTTTTAAAAATAAACTCAGCTATCAATGTTTATATTTTAAGAAAAGCATTTTGTCACTTACATACACTTAATGTATTTCTTAAGATATATTTGTTTCAAAATCTACTGTCTTCCTATCAGCTTTATGCTCATCTTGCCTGTCCTAGGTCCCCTTTTTCCCCCTCTTCTTTTTTGCCTTCTTTAGAATTGACTCAATATTTTAATATAGTTTTCTTCCATTAACTTGGCAGTTTTCAATCTTTTATTGTTTTAGTAGGAAAGATTACCAAACATGTATTATTGAATGTCAAAAGCTAATATTACAGTGCCTGGCTGGCTCAGTTGGTAGAGCATGAGACTCTTAATCTCAGGGTTGTGAGTTTGAGCCCCACACTGGGACTACAGGTTACATAAATAAATAAATAAATAAATAAATAAATAAATAAATAAATAAATAAATAAATAAAATCTTAAAAAGAAAAGCTAATATCATTAACATTTTTACTTCTAAATGCAAGGGACCTTGGAATAATTTCATTTATACCCTTCCTGATTGTTGCTGAGAGTCTAAAAAATCTTTCTATATGTTTTTAAATTTTTTTCAAAGATTTTATTTATTCATTTGAGAGAGGGAGAGAGAGAGAACATGAGCAGAGGCAGAGAGACAGGCAGACTCCCCGCTGAGCAGGGAGTCCACCGCGAGGTTCCATCCTAGTACCCTGAAATCATGACCTGAGCCAAAGTCGTATGCTTAACTGACTGAGCCAGCCAGGTGCCCCTCTATATTTTTTTAAACATCATTTGGTATTTTATTTTATTTATTTTTACATTGTTTTTTAAATTGAAGTATAGTTGATCATACAACCAGCTAATGATGCAAGTAAATTCTTACATCAGTTATTCACACTTCTTAGAGCTCTGAGCTCTTTTTTCCATAACACACCGGTTTTGCTGCTTGAGAAAACTTCTACATATGAATTGGGTTTTTTTTTTTTCTTTTAGATTTTATTTATTTATTTGAGAGAGAGAGAAAGAGAGAGAGCACAAGCGAGGAGTTGGGGGAACAGAGGGAGAGGGACAAGCAGACTCCCAGCTGAGCAGGAAGCCCGATGTGGGATTCAATTCCAGGACCCTGAGATCATGACCTGAGCCGAAGGCAGACCAACTGAGCCACCCCGGCGCCCCACAAGTTGGGGTTTCAAGTATGCTTTGTTACAAAGAAGGAAATAAGGCTAGAGCAGTTGAGATGGTAGGACATACAAGTCATCAGATACAACTTAAAAAAAAAAAAAAAAAAGCCTTAACAGCTGGAATGAGTTATCAAAGAAAGAAACTGATGGATTGTCTGCATGAGAACAATGAAGAAAGCAGGCAGGGGATGAGGAAAAGTTGAGGTTATCCTGTGAAATCATCTTAAAGTAGAAAAGTGAGGCTCCTGTTCTGTTCAGTGCTTTAGTTTACAAAGTGTTTTCACACTCCGGACCATGACGATGGTAACATGGGGCAGGAGTGAGGGAGGGGAGGCTGCTGACTACGCCGCGTCTCTCAGTGCAAGGGTGGAAAGCAAGTCAAGATGGAAAGGAATGGCCAGGAGGGGATAAAGGCCGTCGTAAAAACTAAATCCATACAGAAGTAAAAATGTTGTGGAAAATGGAAATTTTTTCTGGATTCACAGATTTCGTAAGTGTAGGATACCATTTATTCTGTACAGAACTCATGCTAGTCATAGATGGGTTTGCAGTGTCTTTATATTAGTCGTCCCATAAGTCCAGATTATTATGAGTTGTCCTGGGTGCTTCGGTAACATATCTGCTAATAAAGATACCTTCGTCAGTGTTCCGTCACCAGCATTGTTTCTGAGCCATATTAATTTATCCCTTCACATACTATTTCGCTCATTTGAGAAACACTTATTAAAACTTATGCTAGGAACTAAGGAAACAGATAAAAGACATGGTCCCTGCTGCCAAGAAGTTGCTTGGCTTACTGATGGAATTTCCTAGTACCCTGTGTTACTCTTGGTTATGTAAACATTAGATTCCTAGATTTTTCACTCACGGTTATTCCATTTAGAAAAAGAGGCCTCACCAAGCTTGTTCACTGAGATCGCTATTCAGGTGTCAGGTTGAAGGGCAGGCCTCTTGATGGACTCTGAGTAACAAGCGGAGCCTTTCCACAGTGATGGGACTGTATCGCTTTCGCTAAAACTGTGAAAACAGCAAAATGACATCTTAGTATTGCTTTTAAATCCTAATGACAGAAAAGGGAGCCAACGCTCTGCCCAAGAAGGACGAAAATGGCTATGTCACTTGCTGGGACGCTAATGTCACCATGGGATGGGGGTGTAAGGAGTGCTAAAGTTCAGATGGCGTTATTGTTCACAAGTCAATTAAAGTTGAATTGTATTAACATTCAGTTCTCATTCCCAGTAGCCACATCCCACGTGCTCAAGAGTCTTATGTGGCTAACAGCCACTCCACTGGGCAGCAGAGATATAGCACCTTTCCATTGCCACAGAAAGTAAATGCAATGGGTCTCCTAAAAAGGTTGCAAGTGCCAGTGGGTCTGGATAGCAAAAAAAAGAAATTATAATTATATGTAATGAGAGGTTTTTTTAAAAGTTCAGTTAGAACTTTCTAGCGTGTTATTAAGTCACACAATAATGATGGAGATACACTTACTCTTGGCTTTGGATGTTTGGATGACCCACTGTTCAAAGCATGTCTGTGGGATACGCAAGATGCTGTCCCCCTGTGTCCAGCTACCAGATGGGCCGGGGGTCACTAACTCTGTTGTCTCCAGCTCATCCAGCTGCTGGTTGATGGAAAAGGCTGTCAAAGCAAAGCACTGAAATAAGGAAGCACATTTGTCCTGCACATTTAACAAACACCCTGTCTGCCTACTACTGGATTCCATAATATGAGAGAAATCCCATTTAACAAGAGGGTCCTCTTATTCATGTGATTAGGCACTTAAATGACCTGATCACATGGGAGGGACAGAATGGAGTCATTCTGCAATGGATCTTGTTAAGTCTAACTCCTCTTGCTCCCATTGACGTGGTCTGCTTTTTTACACTCCATTTACTTGCTCGAATCCAAGTCCATTGGATCCATTCTACTGTTAATCTTTAAACATAAGACAGGTACATGGAAGGGTGCAGTGTTTCTTGAGTCATGTGGATAAACATGAGCAGTAACAACAGCAGACCTGTAACTGGGGCGAAATGAGATGGGTAAGCGCTAGTTTATGTCTTCTGTCTACCCCCTGGTGGAGGGATTCATTACAAGTTGTAGCCGAAGAAGGAAAGAGGAAGAGAAAAAAGGATGAATTATTTCCTGAATATCTATTCAGTCCCTCCCTCAACAACCTAGTGTTTGTTGTTTACAGGAGATTGCCAGCTCCACAGAAGAACCGAAACCCGTTCTTTCCCTTTGAACATGTACTTTCCCCAGGAATGGCAGGAGCAACTCAGCAGCAGGGGGGCTGCCCTGCCAAAATGCTTACCTCTGAACTCAAGGGGCCATTACTCTGGGTGCAAAAAAAGAGTTATGAGCTTTGCTGCCCTGTCAGGTCTGGAATCCTTCCCTTGGCCATGGATAATACCTAATGATTCAGAGGAAGTACTGTCAATTCTTCAAAGTGATCTTAGCTAATTGTGTGATGTTATTCTGAGGCATTGGGAGAAGCCAAAAAAGAAGGGAGGCTGGGGAGAAATTCCTTCCTTTCCAACGATCAGCTTACATCCTGCACTATCAGATTTGATTATCCTTATCTTTTCTTGCATAACTACAAATGTTATGACTGGACAGAAGTGACCAGACTTCCAAAAAAAAAGAAAGAAAGAAAGAAAGCTCCAGCCACAATATTTGACTCCATAACTGCCTGTGGTGGTAAATTCCTTAGCCTGGCCACATGCTGTGTGAACAGCTATTTCCTTTGATTTATTCATTTATCAGTTCTTAACGCTATCAGGTGCCCCCTCATTCCCACATTAGAGAATGAGGCCAAAAGAAAAGTCTGTTTATTTTGCATCTTGCCTTTTTTTTTTTTTTAAGATTGACATATGTATTTGACAGGGAGAGCACATGAGTGGGGGGAGGGGCAGAGGGAGAGACTCTCCAGTAGACTCCCTGCTGAGCTTGGAGCCTGACCCAATGATGCTCAATCTCACCAACCTGAGATCATGACCTGAGCCAAAACCAAGATTCAGACACTTAACCGAATGAGCCACCCAGGTGCCCCTTCATCCCTTTTCATTTAGGCAATTTAACCTAAATATACTCTAACCTCTTTTCCTCATACTGCATAGTAATTTTAAAAATTAATTCAATTTTTTAAAGTTACCTTAAAAAAGGAATTAATTTTTTAAGCTACCTTTAAAAAAACTGAGTAAGTAATACAAGGACATAATTAAAATCATTTAGGTAATAATAATAATAATAATAAATAAAATCATTTAGGCACTGCAATAAACCAAAAAAGCAAGTATCTCTCCTGTTGCAGACCCTTGGCTTCCCAGTCCCCACCTCCAAGGCAGTATTACCACCAGCTGCTAGAGTATACTCCAGAGATACCCAAATTCACAGATGTGTGCTTTTCTTTTTTTGAAAAATGCATTTTCACATATCTTGGAGATCATTCCATTTTGTCATAGTAATACTTCAACCTTTTTCATGGCTGCATTGTATACTAATATGAATATACCATAATTTATTTAACTAGTTCCAAACTGATGGATATTTATGTGTTTCTAATCATTTGCTCATATATGAAAAGCCCCAACAAAGATCTTTGTATACATGCCTTAACATACAAATACAAGTATCTGTATTTTAAATGTTGATAGATATTTCCAGATTGCCTTCCAAAGATGCTATGTTAATTTCTATTCTTACCAACTCTACGTAAGAGTCCTTGTTTCCCACAATCTTCTGTCAAATGCTAGTTCTACCTGAAAAACCACACATGGTGTAGGAACCTCCAAATAAACACTGAGTCCTGACACTGAACCTTCTACCCTTGTAAAACCAATCTCACCTGTGTAAGCCCTAATACCTGACAGGGAAAAAGAAGTAAGATGAAACACACAAACAAAATGGGTTACATGAACAAACAACCAGAGCCACCTAGAGGTTCCTGGGTTTTAATACCACCAAGTTTGTGAACTGCTCAATTTATACCAATAATTGTTTGTGTATGTGCTTGTTTAGGGATGGAAGTGAGAGAAAAATCCATAATTTTCATTAGATTCCTAAAATGACCAATTTCTGCCAAAAAGGCTAAGAATCCGTAACCTAGATACTAAAAAAAAGAGAAAGACATAGAAGTAAAACTGCACACAAATCCAAGGGCCTGATTTTATGGCCTAATGTGGACATACTAAATAACACTGTGAACTTAAAACCATTAAGACATAAAATAATGAAATCACGCTAGAGTTAGAATCCCTTCTCAAATTTTGTATTAGTTTTTTTTTTTTAATTTAAATTCAATTTAGTTAACATATAGTGTATTATTAGTTTCAGGGGTAGAATTTAGTGATTCATCAGTTGCATGTAACATCCACTGCTCATTACATCACATGTCCTCCTTAATGCCTATCACCCAGTGACCCCATCCCCCTCTCCAGCAACCCTCAGTTCAGCATCTCTTATGGTTTGCCTCCCTCCCTGTTTTTATCTTATTTTATTTTTTCCTTCCCTTCCCCTATGTTCATCGGTTGTGTTTCTTAAATTCCACATATTAGAAAACAAAATTTGTGGCCCAAGGTGGTTTTGTTTAAGTTCTGTGACACCAGGCAGAGAGGTTAACAAAAAATAACTCACATTCTGCCATCATTTTGTAAGAATATTTTAACATCAAAAAGCAGGAAAGATGTAGCCTTAGAGTAAAAGGCAGAGTCCTTGAAGTTGAATACAATTAACTCTGTTTAAAACTCCCTACACTGACCCTCATTTTCTCACACCAATCATCTGGCCCAAGAATCTGAATGGTGCGGGCAGGAGAACTCTGTCACGTATTCTCGCTGTCCCCGGACTGGCACTTGGAAACTGCTGCTATCAGGGACTGGCTCTTAAATCCATGAAAGCCAGGGCTCCTTGCACAGCTGAAACACCCAGAGGAGAGAGTCCAGAGCTTGAGTCCTGGGTTTGCCATTAATGAACTTTAGTTAAGTTACTTTGCCTCTGGGGCGCCTGGGTGGCTCAGTTGGTTAAGCGACTGTTTTCGGCTCAGGTCATGATCCTGGAGTCCCAGGATCGAGTCCCACATCAGGCTCCCTGCTCAGCGGGGAGTCTGCTTCTCCCTCTGACCCTCCTCCCTCTCCTGCTCTCTGTCTCTCAGTCTCTTTCTCTCAAATAAATAAATAAAATCTTTAAAAAAAAAAAAAAGTTACTTTGCCTCTCTTTGAACTTCAGTTCTCGACATCACATGAGAATAGTAACACCTTTCCTGCTACTGCACAGGACTGACAAGTTCAAATAAAATAAATAGGTGAGCAAGGTTTTTTCCGTAAAGTATAATGCAGGATCCACTTTAAGTACTAACATTTACTGAGCAAAAACAAAACAAAACAAAGAAACATTTACTGAGCATTGTTAAAGTGCCAGATATTGTTTTTTTTTTTTTTTAAGACTTATTTTATTATTTACTGGTAGGGGGAGAGGTAGAGGGAAGGGATCTCAAGCAGACTTCCCGCTGAGCACAGAGCCCCACGCGGGGCTCAATCCCAGGACCCTGAGATCATGACCTGAGCAGAAACCAAGAGTCAGTCACAACCGACCGAGCCACCCAAGCACGCCTTACATGCCAGATACTGTTTTATACAAATATTACCCCCTCTAGCCCTCGGAGGCCCCAGATGAGGGAAGCTGAGGCTGAGGATAAAGTAATGTGCAAGATTTATTTGGCAGGTGAGGAGTAAGGTCAGGACTTGACCCCCGGGGCTGCCTGGTTCTAATTCTGTATTCTTAAGCATTTCTACGCACTCTTTTAAAATTAATCATATTCTTATTACAATTCTTGTAGGTTTTAACTCGAGCTTCTGGCTGAACATACATTAATTATTAATCATTTATCAGACTCAGGCTCCTCTGATAGATCAGCAAGACCTATGGATGATAGCTTTTAGTTTAATAACAAAGGATTTGCTCAGGGACCATTCAGCTAATACATGTCCCCCGTTTTTTTTAATCTTCGGATATTAACCTTTGTAGCTAGCTATAAGACCGAGCCGGTGTAATCACTAGCCTATATTGCTAAGAAAGAAGATTGAGGCATTACTGTATTGGACATATGTCACTGGATAGAAATGTAAAAAACGGGGAACATAGGATATAAAATTCAAAATGTGAAGTCAGCTTGAGAAGTGTTGATTTGATTTACTAAATCTTTAGTAAATGATACATAGGCATTTAAATAGTATGTGAGGCTTGCTGAAGCCAAAGAACTATTAAGAAACTCTGTAATAAACTGTTTTTCTCATTCATTTTTTAAAACGATTTTATTTATTTATTTATTTATTTATTTAGTGCGAGCATGAGCCGGAGAAGGGGCAGAGAGAGAGAGAGAATCCCAAGCAGACTCCCCGCTGAGCTCAGAGCCCGACATGGGGCTCGATCCCAGGACCCTGAGATCATGACCTGAGCCGAAATCAGGAATCAATTGCTTAACCGACTGAGCCACGCAGGGGTGGCTCTCATTCATTTTATTTTGTGATTTATCTAGAATAAAACATTATTGAGTTTTCTCTTTTGCTCAAGACAGGGTCATCTTTGGTTAAAGCTGACTGCAGCTTTGGTAGTTCAAGGTCTAGAGCCGAGAAGCGGGGCGGCATGAGGAATGGGCGGCACCCAGGAGCAGCAAGGACAGCACTGAGCGCCCAGCAGTCCTGCTGTCACCTGAGTGAGCAGGTACCACCAGGGACACCAGCTCCCATAGGTGTCCTTTCTTTTGGCTTTCTGTTACTTCCCCCCAAGCAGGACCACATTTCCTCGTGCTTTACTTGGCAGCTTCCCAAGTAGACTTCCAGCACCCCCCAGCCCTACCCCATACACTGTTTAAAGCAACACTCTCACCCGTCCATAAAAGAGCTGGCTCTTCTGGCCCCTATGGCATCTAGCTCCTAAGGGCCTATATAATTCACTTCCATACGATTTATCCAATCTCTTTTCCCTTCCTCCCTCACCTCAACCCTACTTCAGGCATGAAGGGGACTTCACTTTTCTTTAGCAGATAAAATGCTTGCTCTCTCTCTCTCTATATATATATTTAAACATTTATTGATTGGTTACAGTACCTCAGAAATGGCTAAATTCTTTGTCTTGTTAAATAGTTTATTCATCACATTAAACCTACGAGGCAGCTCTTCTTATCTCCCCTGTTTATAGGTGAAAAAACTGAAGCACTAAGAAATTAAGCACAGCCAGTTAGCAGAGGAGCTGGGATTTAAATCCCAAAGTGCCTGGAACTCAGAGCCCCTGGTCTTACCTGTTACTGATCAGCAGCTCACCAGCCATATAAGCTGGAGCAAGTTACTTAACCTGTCCAATCTTTAATACTCTCCAGTGTAAGCAGGGATATAAATGTCTACCCTGCTGGATTAATGAGATTATGTGTATGAAACTCCTATCAAAGAGTCTGACAGTCAAGGGGCTCCAGAAATGTTTCTGTCCCTTTTCTTTTCTGTCCAATTATATTCCACTTATCTTTGACATTCTGCCTCTCCCATGAACCTTCCTTGGGAGAAGGAACGAACTATTTCAGCCTACGGTGACTTCTGTACAATCCAAGAGTTCTAAAATTCAGTTTTAAATTGTGTTCCAACTATTTCATTTAGGTTAGTCTTTGCTTCTCTACCTAAAATATTATATAGGCAGTAGCTACAGATTAAACTTCATCTACATCCCCTGTACTTTGCAAAATACATCATAAAGACCAGATAAATGTTGGTTGGATCAGCAATGCAGCCCCCCTGGATACAGTCTAGGATAGACCTTGCTTTAAAACAATTGCGTCCTATCTTAGCAAATGCTTATAAAAAGGTATTATGGTAAATACAGATTCATAATTTATCATTTATCCAGCCTGGGTAACAATGAGTTGAAAATGAGGAACAAACTCTAATTTAACTTTCCTTCTTTGCTTACAGCCTGTTATGTACCTGGTTGTTAAAGGCTAAGAAACTCTTGGTATCTGAAAAGCTCTACTGTATCTTCCTGAATTGCTCTATTACTGAGGAAACAAGGTCGGTATGAGAAAACATTAAAGCACCCATCCTTAAATATGTATGGCAGCAATTAGGATTTAAGTGCTTCATAGACGTGTTAATTATTCATAGCTGGTGACTTCCCTCCGAGGTAATTATAAAGACCATTAAAGTAACTGGAATTTGTAGAATTGGCTAACTATTGTGTTAAGCCAGTCCTGGGAATGGGCCAAGATAAGAAGCCAAAAATGATTCCACTGATACAGACCACAGCCAAAACAACAAAGACAACTGATTTAAGGCTCCAGACACAGTTCATTCTCTCTAAGTTCTTAAATTAGACTGAAGACCACCAAAACCTGGCCCCAGCACACTCCACAGAAGCAACAAAGTGCCAAGACCTCTGCCTGGTCCTCTTCCACCCAGAAAGGCTACTTTAGCCACAATCCCAGAACCACACGTGAGCTGCTTTCCATCCAGTCCTATGTGATGGGCACAGGCCCTACTTTTGCTTTTCGTTGTTGTCATGGACTCTTCTTTCGATGGTCTTAATTTTATCTATTACCTTTTTAATTAAAAAAAAAATTGACCATTTCCATCTACAGTTTCTCAATTTGAAAAGGGTCAGTGGGAGTCAGAAGACTATGTCAAGCGCTAAGGAATTCTCGAATGTGGACATGTGGCATCAGGAGGAGCTAGATGAAGCTGCCAACTACATTGGTTGGCCAAGTAAGGGCCAGGCTAGATGGAATAATATCTTAAAGGAAGAAAACCTCAATATAGCTATTTCCACTGTTTACGAAGAACTGGTCAATTTCTAACACAATCAGAAATCATTTTAAATGCAAAATTTCACACCACACTTCTAAAAGTTATATATTTCACTACAGAACATGACCAACAATTTGATTCTGATGTATCATAATGAAAAGACACTAAATCAATACCCACGCTTCCAGACAGGGAGAAGATTTATGAATACCTAAACAAGCCAGACTGAAAACAGTCTACCCTACTGTGAAAAACTTCCGGAGACAGCTTATGCAACCTCCCTAAGTAATGTGACAGTGTCTCGAGTTTCTCTTCATTCTGCTAACTTTCACTCCCTGCAACACCTACACACGATACGTTATACCTCTTATTTCGTAGGGAGGATATGTCAACACAAAGTCCAATATTCAGATGAAATTTCAAACAGGCAATCTTCTGGAAGTTTCCAAAGACATATAGTTGGCATAGTTCAAACTATATAGGCTCAGAGTCCATGACTGTCCCCAATTTTTTCTCAGGACACAAAGAAGAAAACCCATGATGAAATCATTTATTGTGCCAGTTTTCCTTCAGATGAGAATTCCAGAAGGCAATGTCTAAATATTAGAAGTCTTCATTTCTCTTGTTTGCCATGAACATGATTAGGCTACCTCTGTGATGCCCAGATTGTTAAGGATCAGAGAGAAGACAGCTCTTATTATGAATATCTACCAAGCTGCACTGAAGATAAAGGACCCACACGGTTCAAAAAAAGCTCTCACACTACTCAAAAACATGTTTTGATGAAATGGATATTCATGCTCTCTAGAAAGTGCACATTTCTTATCGGAAAGCCTGAAACAGAAGCCCCAAATTCTCTTAGGGAGTAAAAGAAGAACAATGCCATAAGTAAGTATAGTTCCAGAAGCTGCAGGTAATCTCTGGGATGGTTCCCAGAAGTGGACAAAAAAGGACCCAAGGCCACCATCTCACAAGAGGCTATAAGGCAGTGAGAAGTGTTCCCAAAGCAAAGACAAACAACTTACCCGGCCAGAGCCCCTCTGAGTAATGCCAAGTGGGTAGTAATTCATTACTGCTGGTCACTGGATTCCAGTGGAGGAAACTGAAATGTCATACCTTCATTCACAACACCGGCTCATGGAATTATTTTTTCCGGATTCCTTGGGAAGTTCAAGTATTTGAGAAGAATATCAGGAACTGTTGTTTCAGCCTGTTTCGTGAGTAGATAATTGCCTTCCAACTCCATTATTTCAGGAAATGATGTGTGCGGCATTGTTCTTGGATGGGGGCAGCACTGTGTTTTAGCAAGATCCATACATGCTTATTAAACAAAACAAAACAAAAGCACGCGGTCTAAGTCACTTCGCTGAACTCAGACTTTTTGAATCTGGCTCTAGATAAGAGGCTGGCCCCAGACAACCTACCCACATACCAAAAACATTCTTTTGAAAGGGTGCAAGCAAAACTTGTTTTGAGAAATGAGAAATTTCACCCAAATTACTAAATGTGGTAATAAATAACTCTGGTCAATTAAGTGCTGTCAAAATCGGTTCAGCAAAGACCTGTTTGAAAGGCTAGGTTTTTCTCTAATTTGGGTTTGAATCAAAGACCAGCCTGGGAACTAGAAGTAAAACATTTCATCCTGAGAAGTACCTTTGATTCCATGGAATATATTAGCCGATCTTCCTGAAATGTGACATCATTTGTGGTACCAGCTGTATGGGTGTGCCATCTAAGGATTTACAAAACTAGCATTTCTTTGGCTTTAATATGTATTTTAAGATCATAGAAAGCAGTCTAATCCAGCTAAGTGCTCCAAGGGGAACTGCTATGGACTTCACTTTAAGAAACTTAAACTAGTTACAATCATGACCTATCAACCTTTTTATGGATGGGTTGCAAAGAATAAATTCCCAAATGGACATCTAGAATCGATGATGATGCTAAAACTGTTAAAAAATGGCGCTCATACGTCAGGCTATGTTGTAAATATATTACATAAGTTAGCTCATATAATCCTCAGAACAAACTTATGAGGTAAGTTTTAGTACTTTTACCACTCCTATTTTACAGATGAGGAAACTGAGGCACAGAGCAGCTAAGTAACTTGCCCATGGTTACCTAATTAATGAGTAGCAGAGGTGGAACCGAACTCACAGTGAATACTCTCACTGCCTCAGCTATCCCACCTCTCGTGGTTCTCAAACACTCTGTCTGATTCAGTTATGTATGTTACAATTGTCAGATGTCCTCTTGATAGAGGTTATTGTTTGTATGGTTTGTTAATGAAATGAGAAGTACTGAAAATTTTCTAGTTAGAGTCTCTATTATGATTCAACATTAGTTTCCAATAGTTGCTGTGGAGAATTCATTTTCCCCTTGAACAATATATTACTATAGCTAGATACGTAGGTAAAGAGAAAGCCATTTCTATGAAATATCTATGCCTGGCATTATCATTCAAAAATTTAAGGATGTATTATCTTTAAAGGTTTTTAAATAATCCATTACCAAATGTAGAATTAAGCTATAAAGAAATCCCTCAGTTCTTTCATATTACACCTTAAAAAATCAGGTATGAAGAAATCTAGGTGGAGTGTTAGACTACAGCATAGCCTCCCATCCATGCATCCACCCAACCATCCATCCATCCACCCATCTATCCATCCATCCACCCATTCATCCACCCACCCATCCACCCATCCATCCATCCACCCAACCATCCATCCATCCACCCAACCATCCA
>NW_023270709.1:10230629-10416078 GCF_011800145.1 Mirounga leonina
CCATCCATCCATCCATCCATCCATCCATCCATCCATCCATCCATCCAATAAGTCCCATATGCCAGGCATTGAGAATACAGAATGGGTAAGACAGACAAGGGTCCTGCCCCTCATGGAGCTTATATTTTAGTCAGGGGACTTTAAATACAAATGTGAGGGTGCTATTTTAGGTTGAATGGCCAGGGAAGGCCTCTCTGAGGGGGTGATGTTTGAACAGAGAACTAAAGAAAGTGAGGGAGGGAGTCTTGATTGGATATGGGGAAAAAGCATGTCAGGCAGAGGCTCCTAGGTAGAAATGAGTTTGGGTATGTTTGAAGAACAGCAAGAAAGCTAGTGTAACTAGATGAAATTAAGCAATGTGCACAGGGCAGGAGATAAACGTGACATAGACAGGACCTCATAGGCCATGCCAAGGGGTGTGGATTTTGTTGAGTGGGAGAGACTGCCATTAGTTGTAAGCAGGTGAATGACAGTGATCTGGTCCGTGCTTTCTAAAAGACACATGGCTGCAGTGAGGGAAATGAATGGGTGGGGAGCAAAAGCAAACGCAAGGAGACTGGTTAAGAAGCAGGAGTCTGGTTGAAAAACCCAATAGTGGCTTAGACTAGAATTGCAGCAGTGAGTTGGTAAAAACTGGTGGTTAGATTTGGGATATATTATGAAGGCAAAGCCAACTTAGCTAACAGATGGGGTGTGTGACACAAGAATCAAGGAACTGGATAAACAGTGGGGCCTCATACTGAGATTTGGAAGACTAGGGGAGGAACAGTGTGTGAAGAAGGGGAATCAAGAGTTCTGTTTAGACACTGAAGTTGGATACCTGTTAGCTATCTAAGTAGATAAGCTTCTCAGGCAGATTTTTGAATGTGTGAGGGGAAGAGTCAGGGCTGGAGATAGAAATTGGGGCTGGTTAAAGTCATGGCTGTTGGGTAGAGACTAGGTTGGAGGTCTGACCTTGAGGCACATATAAAATTAGAGGCTGGAAAGAAGAGGAATATCCAGAGAGGTGGAAGGCAAACCAGGAATATATGGCGATCAGAGAGCCAAGTGAAGAGTGTTTCTAGAAGGAGGGAGTAATCAGTTGTGTCAACTGCTGAGGTAGAATAATATGAACTCAGGGCCAATCATTGGATTTGGCTTGATGGAGTTGCTGGTGACCTTGACAAGAGGGGTTTCAGTGGAGGAGTGGTACTGAAAAGCAGGCTGGAAAGGTCTCAAGGAGAATACAAGGTCAGGTAAGTGGAGACAGCAGCAAATTTTCAGGTATTTTACTATAAACGTTAGCAGATAAATGGAGCTAAGGGTAAATGTGGAGCCTCTGGAGGGCATCTTGGGTCTAGATGGTAGTTATAACACATTTGTAATATGTTAAATGAATGATTTTGCATGATCCCTAAATTTTAATCTTTTCATCTGAAAAAACAGAAATAAAAGAAATAAAATTAGTTTAATTGATTATAACTAATGTTTGAAACACGCATTTTTTTTTCCTGTACACATTTAATCTAGGTTTTGTTTTGCTGCTTGTTTGAGATACAAGGTGGCATACAAATGGGCATCTAGATGTGGCTCAGCCAGTCAGTGGGCCACAGCAACGATGAGTATTGTCTCTTACTTTTCACTTACTATCATTGTTTTCCTTTCCCTAACACTTAAAAAGGGAACTTGCCTTTTTCTTTACTAAAATGAAATCTAGATGCTCCTAGGTGGGCACTGGAGATGAAATCTCCACTGAAAAGCAGTAACCAGGCCTCGTGGGCACAATGCTCACCTGCTCCTTGGAGATCTCTCCCTACTATCACCCCCATGTACTTTGTGCCAAGGGACACCTCCTTCCCCAATTCCCCCCACACAACTGAGATCATGTAAAAAAGGTTTCACTGAGGATTTGGGGGCTACAAAATGGGAACAGTCATAAAATATAACTAGATAATCTGGTTTATAAAACATAACTCACTCATCTTTGGCTCAAGCACTCGTATCAAGAAGATTCCCTGACTAGCTCCATGTGGCAGGGGTTATCTGTAACCCCAAGAAATGCTACCAAGTGTGCCTAGACTTCTGAAAGTCCAGATGAGAAAGGGAGAGGAGGGGAGAGGTTCTCAACCCACCTGGTCCTAAGAATCACCACTTTCTCAGGTGATTGACAGTAATGTCCAGGCATTCCAGGACTCAAGTAGTCTCACTCTGGGTCCTTAAGAAGATACCTACATGAGATTATAAGACAATAAACCCAGGATCAACACAAGAGATACACATATATCAGATACAGGAAAGTGTTTTATTATCATCTTATAATTGTAGACACCACTGGGACCTGGGATCTCTACCACCACCCTAACTCACTTCATGGTAACCCAGGTCTGGGATGGCAGGGCCAGTTTGGGCAAGAAAGAAGGGAAAAGAAATGAAAATAAACCCTTGGGAGTTGCTCTCTACAGCCACTTGTCATTTCTCAAGCCCCATTGTAAGTCCTAGGCAGCAACTTCACAGCCAACTCAGTCACCTCAAAAAACATCCCACACTTAGAGAACCTCAGACAAAATGTCTGAAGTTCACTGAATCTGCAGATGAAGATACTTTATCCAGTGATGGGTTTAAAAAAACTATCATCGTCACCTGAGTACATTTACAGATACGTGTCGAGTGCATGGTGGTGGTAGTGGAGGGTGCTTCTCTTCTGTCGTCTGCTTCTTATTCTCAACAAATACTATTAAGAATTCCAAAATCTCTTCAGCACCAGATAAGAGAAAGCGTGACTTCATCTGGAAACGAGATGGATAACATTCTGTTTTGAGACAGAAAGTATAACAATGGAAAGGCAAGCAGACTGGTGGGAGCCAGGCCTGGGGATAAAGAAGGATTTGGCCTAAACTGTATTAGACTCTCTTCAGGAACTAAGGGATTTCTGCTTCCTCTGGTCCTACCGGAGAACATTACTTTCAGGCTACAGCAAGAAGGGTTCATTCCAGGTCTCTCAAGTTGAAACTCCATACACTATTAGTAGTACTATTGGCCCATGATATTTTGAGACATAATGGTTTTTGTGGGCGAGCTAAGCGCCTAATCACTACGTACATCATTGTTTCCATCTAGAGATTCATTCCAAGTTCCAAACAGATGACCTAAATTTTAGAAAAATACCTATACTGGTTAATTGGGAGTAATTATGTGTGTGTGTTTTTCAAAAAGGTAAGGTTTCAAGTTTCTACTTTTGCAGTATATAGTTCACCTTAAAAACTTTCCTAAGAGAAATAGCAATATTATAAATTAGGTGATGATAGACCAGAATCCTGATGGTGTAGACTAAAAATAATGGGACATGTTAATCCAGCCTATGTATTTCTTCATATTCAATCACTGGTAAAACACAAATGTAAACAGCGAGGATAATTCAAATCTTCCTTAACCAAACCCATAACTAGCTCTGTAATGTGGAGTTTCCCTTATTTAATACACAGTCAGCACATGTTCTCAGCATGGGATATAAAACACATTCTTTGTCCTTGAACAATTTAGTCTTCTGGGAAAGGAAACAGGAAATCCTTAAAGAGGGGTAGCTGCTTAATAAAACCCCATCGTACTTTCTCACTAATTACATAAAAGCAAAATATCTAAAAGGTGAAGAGAAGACCTTTCAGTATCTTTTTTACTTTTATAGTGATGCTATTCTCAAAAGCAAAAATTCGGTCACTTCGGATAACAATTAAGAATGTATATGAAAGGGGCGCCTGGGTGGCTCAGTTGGTTAAGCGACTGCCTTCGGCTCAGGTCATGATCCCGGAGTCCCGGGATCGAGTCCCACATCGGGCTCCCTGCTCGGCGGGGAGTCTGCTTCTCCCTCTGACCCTCCCCCCTCTCATGTGCTCTCTCTCTCTCATTCTCTCTGTCTCAAATAAATAAATAAAATCTTTAAAAAAAAAAAAAAGAATGTATATGAAAAGGAAATATCTCAATCTGAAACGTGCTAGTAATTGGCATAAGTAATATAGATAGCACATAAACATATCTATATATGGATGTTAAGAATTCCCACTCCCTTAAATTCCAAACCAAGATCTTCATCTCTAACCCTGCCCTGTCTAGACTAGGCATTGCTGTTTTCAGCTACGTTCTCAAAATCCATGAGCAGGCTAGTAATTTCCTCTATCAGTCAGTGATACATCTGAGTCTACACAGTAACCTTCCTGTAACTTTCACAGTGCCACTTACTCTAATAGTCTCATTACCTACAGGATAAACACAAAATACTCAAGTTGGAAATGACGTGAAAATTTTCTGAGTGATGTGTTTAAGTCCCTGTATAAATCTAGTGACGGAAGCATGACTAAAACCTAAGTCTTTTGGCTCTCAAACCAGTGCGCTTTCGAATTCCTAGTCTTCCCTATCACTGCCTTCAACATCGAAGAATCTATAAATTGTCATTTGAATTTACCAGGAGTATTTCTGTCTATGTTTTTGGTAAACAAGGGTGGAAACCAAGCTTCATTCACTTCTTTATCTCTGATATCTATTGAGGGATAGAGTGGCTGGAATATAGGTGTTCCATGTTGTTTACTGAACTAAACTGAACCAGAAATATTTTGCCATTCTTTTCATTCTCTAAATCCTAATCAATTCAAGTTTTATCTGTATTAATAATAGAATGATTCTCTGTTTACAATTCACAAAGATAGTTCCTACCTGGAATTCATTTATTTTAATCATAAACTACTTGCTTGTATATAATGGGGTGTGTATACATATACACACACACATACACAAAAAGTGGTCATTGATATATTAATATTATGGTCCTTGGTATCATATTGTCTTGGCTTTTCTATTTTATTATCATATATGCACAACTTGATTATAAAGTCCTTTAAGATTGAGGACTATGTTGACTGTATTTCTCTTGGAATAAAATCCAGACACTACACAATGCTCCAGTGAATAAATACTCATTGAACTCTACTTTGGCTTCTATACCAGGTGGGGAAAAAAATGCCCTGACAACCAGATCTTCAATTCCCATTATTTTCCACCAATTACATATTTTGGTCTCTAAACATTCATTTAGAAATTATAACTCTACCTCACTTTGGAGGAAAGAACCAAGGGCTTTTCAAAATTCATTTGAAAACATTCCTGGGAATGCTGTTTCTTGATTTGGTTTTGGTTACACAGCTGCAACCTAATCATCTGTGCACTAGTCTATACTTCAGTAGAAAGTCCAAAACATCACCTGGAGTTTTTTACTATATACTTTTACTGCTAATAAAACCCTCACATCAATAATATAATGAAAGATCTGTATGTTTGAGAGATGAAGAAAGGAAAAAAATATAATTCTCAAAAGTACTCCTAACCCTCCAGAAATCCTGTACATACTTTCCTACATTCTAGTATTTTTGTTCAGTAATGTAACTTAAATTATCTCTTACACATATTTGTTCATAGATGGTATACACCCATCTACACAGAGCTGCTTAGATGGAGGGGAAAAAAAAAAAAAATCTGTTATCACAGTGACACCTGCTGGTTTTAGTTATAAATTTTAGACTCCAAGTGAAGGACAGATTCCTTAGCATCAAAATTTTGCTTAGTACAATTAAACATTAATGTTTTCCATCTTAATAAATTATTTGATGTATAATTAATTTTTAAAGCAAATTTAATATACAATTGACCACATTTTAAAAATTCTGCGACAGTGGTCTTACTGTAACTTTATAAACTATTTTCTTAAAAAAGGTAACATTTCCAAAAAAGCTGTTTAAGCCTTTCAGGGTACATTAAGTTTTTTTAAAAAGTGATTTGACTTGTGGCTTTCTTTTCAAATTCTCTACAAATATATTTTAAGGGAATGCATTATATTAAACCTTAAAAACATTTAGAACGTATTTTCTTTGTAGAATTGTAATTTTTGCAATAATATGCAATTTCAGAGAAGTCGAGAATTACATCTATGCAATAGAGAAACTTTTAAACTCAATCTAGCTAACCTCATATATTGACTTTTTTCTCTCAGCTTTATTGATATATAATTGACATAGAACATTACATTAGTTTCAGGTGTACAACGTGATGTGATATATGTATATATTGCAAAATGGTCACCACAGTAAGTTAACATCCACCATTTCACAGTTATAAAATTCTTTTCTTGTGATGAGAGCTTTTAAGATCTATTCCCTTAGCAACTTTCAAATACACAATATAGTACTATTAATTACAGTCACCATGCTGTACATCTCATGACCTAATTTATTTTCTAACGGGTTTGTAATTTTTGACCCCCTTTGCCCATTTTACTCACTCCCCACCCCCACCTCTGGCAACCACCAGTCTGTTCAGTTTCTGTTTGATTTTTTTCTTTAGATTCTACATATAGGTGAGACCGTACAGTATTTGTCTTTCTCTAACTATATTATAATAAGCATTATTTTACTTATAATGCTCTTAAGGCCCATGTGAAAACTCATGTTTTCACAAATGACAAGATTACCTTCTTCTCTATAGCTGCTTAATATTCCATTGTGTATATATAATCGCATTTTCTTTTTCTATCCAACCACTGATGGATTTAGGTCATTTCCAGATCTTGGTTATTGTAAATATTGCAATGAACATAGGGGTGCAGATATCTCTTCCAGATAGTGATAAGGTTTCATTTAAATATATACCCAGATGTGGAACTGCTGGATCCTCTGGTAGTTCAAGTTTTAATTTTTGGAGGAACCACCATACTGTTTTCCAGAGTGGCTGCACCAATTTACATTCCCACCAAGAGTGCATGAGGGTTCCCTTTTCTCCATTATCTTTGCCAACACTTACTATTTCTTGTCTAGCCACTCTAACAGGTGTGAGGTAATGTCTCATTGTGATTTTGATTTGCATTTCTCTGATAATTAGTGATGTTGAACACCTCTTTAGGCACCTGTGGGACATTTGTATGACTTTCTTGGAAAGTTGTCTATTCAGTTCCTCTGACCATTTTTTACTGAATTTTTGCTTTTATGCTATTGCGTTGTAGGAGTTCTTTATATATTTTGAATATCAACCTTTATCAGATATGATTTGCAAATATTTTCTCCCATTCCACAGTTTTCATTTTATTGATGTACAGAAGCTTTTTAAAGTAGTCTCACTTTTGCTTTTGGTATCAAATACAAAAAAATCATCAAATGTCAAAGAGCTTACCCCTGTGCCATCTTCCAGGGGCTTTATGGTTATAGGTTATGCAACGAAGTCTTTAATCCATTTTAATTTTTGTGTATCGTATAAAATAGTGATCTAGTCTCCTTCTTTTTTGGATGTGGCTGTCCAGTTTTCCCAACACCATTTACTTAAGAGACTATCCTTTCCCCATTGTATATTCCTGATTCTTTTGTCATAAATTAAATAACCATATGGTCACATATGGTCACATATACATGCAGGTTTATGTCTGGGCTCTGCTCTCTATTCTTTCCACTGATGTATGTGTCTGTTTTTATGCCAATCCCATACTGTTTTGATTACTATAGCTTTGTAACATACTTTGAAATAATGAAGTGTGATGCTTCCAGCCTTGTTCTTCTTTTTCAAGATTGCTTTAGCTACTCAGGGTGTTTTGTGGTTCCATACTAATTTTAGGATTCTTCTATTTCTGTGAAAAAATGCCATTGGAATTTTGTTAGGGACTAACACAATCTAGCTAACACATATCATCTACAGTAATCATTCTGAATTTGGGTAGTACAGACATTTTTATAAATTGTATAAGTCTTCCAATCCTTCAGCACGGATTATCCTTCCATTTATTTATGTCTTCTTCAATTTCTTTCAACGATGTCTGGTTTTCAGTGTACAAATCTTGTACATCTGGTTAAATTTATTCCTGGGTATTTTATTCTTTTTGATGCAGTTTTAAGTGGGATTGTTTTAATTTCACTTTCTGATTTCTCTTACTTTCTTGTTGTTAGTGTATAGAAACACAATTGATTTTTGTGATTTTATATCCTGTAACTTTACTGAATTTGTTGATTAGTTCTAATAGTTTTTTGGTGAAATCTTCAGGGATTTTTGACATATCATGAAAGAAATAAAATTTGCAGATGACACTGACTTTTTATAGTCAAATTTTTCACCCATACATGGTGGATAAATTATTTGCTATGAAGGCTAAACTTCTCCAGGCCTGCCTGGTCTCAATCAAACTTGATTTTCTTTTTTTTACGTTTAAGGGAGGAAAACAATTATTCCAAAGGAATAATGGGAACCACATATTCTGTATTCACTTCCATTTTTAAAAAGTATTAATACTGCCCATGTTGACTGTGGAGTGGTTTTGCTGGCCAGGAGGGCTAAATGCATTGCAATGGGCTTGTATTCCCTTTATCCTTTAAGTGAAGGCTGGACCACTCTGGCTTGGTGTGTGTGTGTTGACAGTTCTCAGCGACCTCAAATCATACAGCAGTCTGTTCCCTAGTGGCATTTATCGGCCTTTTAACCTTGGTCACACTCATATTATTTTCTTTCTTTTTTTTTTTTTTAAAGATTTTATTTATTTGACAGAGAAAGAGACAGCGAGAGAGCGAACATAAGCAGGGGGAGTGGGAGAGGGAGATGCAGGCTTCCTGCTAAGCAGGGAGCCCGATGTGGGGCTCGATCCACCCTGGGATCATGACCTGAGCTGAAGCCAAACGCTTAACGACTGAGCCACCCAGGCGCCCCATATTATTTTCTATCCTGTGGCACAGTCTGAAACAGTAGTAAATACCTTTAGTAATTCAGAATATTTTAAAAGACAGAAATTTCACATATTGAAACTTACTAATCTTTGGTTAAATTTCACATGTTGACTTATTAATCTGTGTAGTACATGAAGCATTCTTTTTTAAAAAAAAATTTTTTTTAAAGAAAAATTGAGGGACACATCTATACCGTGGATTTTCATGACATTTATGGATTTTAAAAAAAAACATAAAAGAATTATTTATCTAGCTAATGCTGCTGGCTCAATGTTAGGTGAGCAAAACACTATATTCCCTGTATTTCTACCACTTTACTTTTTTTCCAAAGAACAAAGTGTATAAGTCTTGGTTACAAGGATGAAGTAAGATTAAATTACACATAAGGCACTTAAAAGTACAATGTAAACTGTAATCTATAAGCTGTGTTATACAAATGTGAGTATTGGTTACTTATCTTAAATCAATTTTGATTATTTCTGCAGAGACCATTTGAATCTTGAATTTTTGTGAGGATCAGACGTTAGTGTACTTATTAATTCACCGCTCTGGGCAGTGCATCACATGTGAAAATGTCAGTTTCTTTTTTTTTATGGAACATAAATATGAAAATATCAGAGGAAATACTGCTTTGTTAATTTTGCCAGATCAATCACAAGAAAGCACTGTTTTTAAGTTAATTTTAAAAATGAGAAGGAAGAGCAGGTAGTGATATGACCGATTTTTAACCTTCCATTCATTCTGTGACCTTGAGTTGCGCGTTATTAATATCCATATTTACTGGAGTCGAAAATTAATGAAATGATTTTAAAACTTTTCTGAAGGACTAAGAACTACTAGAAAATACATGTTCTGTAATGGTAGCTTCAAATATTTTAACTGAATGAATATTTAAAATATTCTTCTGATATTTTTCATCCTGAGATACAGACTTACAGCACCAAATGGCAAAAAAGGAACCTCTAGGGTAGTTTCAGGAAAGGAAGTCATTATGCGAAATTCCCAAGCAATAAAACCCTCTACTTTTAATTTGCACCAGAACCTAATACATCAACATAAATGGACATTAAGAAACAGTTCAGAAAGTGAATGGAAGTGTTCAGATGGAAAGCCTACATGTTCCAGGAGCAAAGAAGAGAATCTACGATGTATCTCGGAAGCATCTGTGACTCCTCCAGGTTTTTAGGGCACTTCTGGTTTAATACCACAGATCTAACCTCTAACTACATATCCATTTATTTACATATTCACAAACAACAGTAATGTCCTAAAAAGAAAATAATCCAAAATAAAGTATTCAGATAAAAGTGATCCAGGTTCAGAACAAGACTACTATATTCTTACTCGTCTTCAGTAGCTCACAAGCAGTAAAAAGAAAGAATCCAACAGAAGTAATAGAAATAATCAAATTAGTCTGCAGATAATAAATAATCAAATGGACAATATTTGGCACAATAATTAAAAACGAAACATATTGCTTTTTATACCAGAATATGGACATTTCTTTTGGAGGTAAATTTTAATATAATAAAATCAACACATACTTGTTTAACATGCTATTTCTGTACAGGGAAATCTCACTAGCTACTGAATATCAAGAACACTGGTGAAAAAATTTAACTATTTTTTTTTTTATTCATGGCTGAGTAATGGTAAATAAATGGAAACAACTGAAGGCAGATAGGAGTGAAATTCCATACCATAATTTAGACTGGGAATTAGTAACTGTCCTAAAGACATTTCTCCACCCCTGTAGCCTAGAAGGGCCCCAGTTTTGAGGAGCCATGTCTACACGGGGGACAGGAATTCACAGTCCGGGACTGTATTAGTCTCCTCTGACTGCCGTAACAAAATACTACAGATGGGGTAGCTTAAACAAAAGTGATCTGTTACCTCACAGTTCTGGAGGCAGTAAGTCCACAATCACAATTCCAGAAAATTCAATTTCTGGTGAGGCTTGCAGATGGCCAATTCTTGCTGTGTCCTCATATGAACTTTTCTGTGCGTGCAAGTGCAGAGAGCGCTCTGTTGTCTCTTCTTCTTTTCAGAAGGATGCTGTGTTATGGGATTAGGGCTCCACTTCATTTAACCTTACTTACCTCCTTAAAGGCACTTATCTCCAAACACAATCACTTTGGGGGTTTGGGCTTCAACATATTAATTTGGTGGGACACAATTCAGTTCGTAACAGGGACTGAGCTGGATGAAGAGTAGGACTGATGAACCCCCAAAGGGTACCACTCTCAGTGAGTAAACTAGAAAATACCTCAGTGTGCCCTTAACTCCAAGTAGATCTGTTGAGAAGTCTCCTCTAGGAATGCTGACACTCACATATGTTTGAGGATGAAGTTCACACTACCTGTGAGTAAGTGTACGTGCATGTGTGTGTGCACTCAGTGAAGGACAGGGGAGAAAGAGGAAGGAAACCCAAGATGAAAACTGAAGTGATCCAGGGTTGGTCATGCCCCAAGAAACAAACTGGTAGTTCAAGAAACAGAAAAACAGTATCTTCTCTATGGGAACATATTTTAAATAAAAATTCCCCAAAATAAAGTTTAGAAGAATACCAACTCAACCAAAATCACTGATCTTATTAGAAAACAAATCACCGTAACTGTTTCAGACAAAACAACATATACAAATTTAGATTTAGAGCCACAAAAAAGGAGAAAAATATGAAATTATCATATATAGAACGTAAGTACATTTAATATGTTTTAAGAAAAGAGAAAGAGGAAACAATGGAACTATCCCAAATGACCAGGAATGTTTGAGAAAGAAACAAACAATTCTTTGGAAATGAAAAAACAACTGTAATTAAAAACTCAATAGGTTATAAATAGGTTAGAGATGGTGTGAACACAAGAATTAGGGAACTGGAAAACAGATTTAAAGAAACTATCCAGAATTCAACACACTGAAAAGAGACAGAAAATATGAAACAGATATGAGATACAAAGAACAGAATGTGATGATTTCCTACAGGAGAGAATAGAGAGAATGAGTGATATGCAAAATTTAAAAGAGATAATGGTTGAAAATTTTCCAGACTTCATGAAAAGCACTAATTTTCAGGTTTAGGAAGCTCAATGAATGCGTACAGTATAATAAAAAGAAGTTAAAAAAGAAATACTGGAATAGGGGCGCCTGGGTGGCTCAGTCATTAAGCGTCTGCCTTCGGCTCAGGTCATGATCCCAGGGTCCTGGGATGGAGCCCCGCATCGGGCTCCCTGCTCGGCGGGAAGCCTGCTTCTCCCTCTCCCACTCCCCCTGCTTGTGTTCCCTCTCTCGCTGTCTCTCTCTGTCAAATAAATAAATAAAATCTTAAAAAAAAAAAAATACTGGAATAAAAAATAAAAGAAATCCACATTGTGTTACAATGACTTTAATTATAAAACACCAAAGATAAAAACTGTAAACAATGTGAGAGAGATTAGCTTCAAAGGATTAACTTCAAAGGAATACTGATCAGACTACAACTATGATTTCAGAAGCAACAATGAAAGCAAGAAGACAATGAAAGAGTATCACTAAATACTGAGGGAAAATAACCATCAATCCATCCATCTAGAATTGTAGAGCCAGCTACCTTTCAAGGATAGTAAAATGATAAACTGTGGGTAAGTCTAAATAAATACTGATTGTATACAATAAAATAGCTATTTTTGGAGTTAAACTGAGATAAATTAAAATTCTAGGCACTAACTGATTGAGGAATCAAACTCTTCAAAAGTCTCTGGTGTTTAGGAAGACAGTAAAGATACTAACTTTAGATTTTGTTAACTATGCAGATTAAATTTCTTGGTAAGCACTAAAAGTTAAAAATTGAGTTTTACCTTCTAAACTAGTAGAGGGAGGATAAACAGGAAAACAAAATGAAAATTAATCTATAAGAAAGCAAAAACAAAACAAAACAAAACAATGGGCAGTGAGGAAACAGAAAAGGTAGGACCAAAAGCACAAAAGATGATATAAATGAATCCTAATACATTAATAGTTTCAACAAATTTAAATGGATTAGATAGAAAGAAAAAAAATCCAGTTATGATTTTTAAGTTACAAATACTAACTAGCTGATGTGTGTAGCTTATGTAAATTTAAAAAAAACCACAGAATTAAAAGCAATAAAAAATGAAATAAAAACATTACTGGAAATAGAGGCTATGTCAACAAGATTCAGTTCTAAGCTTGGAAGATAAAAAATTCCAAAGTTGTATCTACCTAATAACAAAGCTTCAAAATACAGAAAACAAAAATTGATAGAATTACAGGAAGAATTAGAAAACTGACTAGAGTATGAAATTTCAAGGCATCTCAGAATCTGAGGGATTACACAGAAGGAAAACAACAGTAAAACAGAGATAATTGGAACAACACAGTAAGTTTGGTCTAATGGATACCCAACAACTGGAAAACAGCATATGTTCAAGTGCTAATGAAACACAAAAACTAACAATATTTTAGGTCATAAGGCAAATAAAAGAATTTCAATGTATCAGTCTTACACCAAACCATTCTCTAACCACAATCCAATTAAAGAATAAATCAACAAGAACAATTTAAAAATCTACAGGTTAAGAAATGAAAAAACACCCATAAATACGTAAGTCAAAAAAAAAATCATAATGAAAAATGGAAAATACTTAGACCTTAAGAATATATTTTTTTTTAAAGATTTTATTTATTTATTTGAGACAGAGAGAATGAGAGAGAGAGAGCACATGAGAGGGGGAAGGGTCAGAGGGAGAAGCAGACTCCCTGCCGAGCAGGGAGCCCGATGTGGGACTGGAGCCCAATGCGGGACTCGATCCCGGGACTCCAGGATCATGACCTGAGCCGAAGGCAGTCGCTTAACCAACTGAGCCACCCAGGCGCCCAAAAATATTTTTATAATACTTTAAAAAGGCAGAATGTTACTTCACTTGATCATTACAAAATAATCCTGTGAGCTATGCAGAACCCATTTTATCTCTGCTCAACAGCATAAACAGAAATGTTGTAAATTATGTAATTATTAGTTAATTTTTATATGCAAATAAAATATCTATCAAAAGTGATTTGGAAACTGGGAAATATAAGTGAAAATATTAAGGGGAAGGCAAACCAACCGTCTCTTTTACACACTATGTTGATTAGCTAACAAAGTTACAAAGGAAGAATTTAGTATCTTAATGCTGACAGTTCAAAAAGCTTACCAATTCATTTGGGTTTAAGAAGTCCTTTAGATCCTTATATAAAATATACCAACTTATACAGTATTTATTATCGTATGAGAGGAACAAACACTATCGGAAACCTTTGCTGCTCAAGAGGAATGGCCACTTTTGCGAACACATTTGCTCTCACACACACAGTCCTGATTTCTCGCATCTGCTCAAATGGTGCGCTGGCAATTAATAGCATTCCAAAAACTGCCTACAGTACAAAGGGAATTTTCATTTAAGGTTCCCCTCCCTTTTCATGTGTGGGCTATTTTTGGAAGTATGGTTTTATTTTTTTCCATCCACTGAAAGAGAATTAAGAAAATTCCAACATGCCTTAGTGTCAGCAAGTGCTCTTTTTAGTCCAGGTACCAGAGAATGATTGATGAACCTGTCAAGCCTACAGTAGCAGACAGAGAAAGTTGGCAGAAGTTCAGTGTTATTGAAAGAAATCTCAAATACTTATTTCATCTCCTCTATTAACTTTAATCACATTTTCAACATGCAGCCAAGAATGAAGCTTTACAGTAAGCCATAAATTTACACAAGCAAGCATTGTCACTTTTCTGCAGTAGCAACACTGAGATAACACAAGAGAGTTGGGTGTTTTCTTTCTTGTGCCTTTCTTTACTGGAGAGCAATAAAAAATATTTGAAAGATTTATCCATACCTTGAATTCATTCGCCATAAATCTCAGAAATTATTGCATTTAATTTTGCTTGGTTTATGGCAAATAAAAAAATCAACTTAGTTTCTCAATTAGACTGTTAAATGCAGATTTTTTAAAGATCACAGTGATGACAGAATTGGTACATGTTTCATCATAATACACCTGCTTATGAGAACAGACATTAAACACTAAAAAAGGATTTACATTTAACATGGATCATTTGCCATGTGGGCAAACACTTCTCGTTTATTCAGAGCCAGAACCTTTATACGGTTCCAGAGGGACTCCTTGGCAGATTTTGCTGATTACTCATTAAACAGTTGAAACACGTATAGACGTTATTTATCTTACAAAGCTTACCCACAGCAAAACAGACACAAAAATGAGGTAAATACCATGGACAAGATTATGGTTCTTGGAAAGGCTAAACGTCAAATATATTTTTGGTAAGCTTTTCCTTCTAAGTATGTTTTAAAAGCTGAAAATATTAAGTGCTGGAAGGCCACAAAACTTAGCAAGTGTGTTTTGTCATTCAGTGAAACACTTGGCATTATGCCGTACTACAAAATCTGTAACCTTTCCCAATGGGCAGTTCAAAGACCAACGTGGCCATCTTTGTCTCAGCAGAGAAAAGGTTGTACCTCTCACCTCTCTTAAATATGATCTCTGCTCTAAAGACGTTGTTTTTGTCCACATTACTCATGGAATAACACTGTATACATTCTTCCAATAACCAAGGACGTTATGACAGTAGCTATTCTATCTGCCTTCTAAGCCACAATAACTAATACTCACCCTCTATGAGAAAGAATTAAATTATTTTTCTAAGAAGTCTATACTTACAGTCCTCCGAGATAATCAATGGAAAAGACACCCAATTCTGATTAACAAAAAGCAAATTTATCCCATTTTTCCTCCTATCCTCCCCATTCAAATAATCATATATAGGCACTTAAAACTGGAAAGATGTAGCACTCTTCTTCTATTAAACAATTAAGACTCCAGTAGGACTTACTTTCTTCTGATATAAGAGTGCCACTGAATATATTGCTAAGCTTGAAGCAGAGGCTAAATGGTTTGGTGGGAACAGTTTTTTTGGGGGAAGTCAATGTTTTCTTATTAAATTGTCACTGTTATGGTTAAAGTTCTTAAAAGGTTGAAAATTTTGCTAGGTCCTTCTCCATGTCGGCATATTGTTCTTTAAGCCTCTCCGTGGCTTTTCTGTGTTCTTCATCCACTTCAGCCTGTCTGCTGTGTTGTTCTTTCATGAAATCTTCCCACTGGATTATATGCTGTTTTTCACTAGCTATTAAATGGTCATTAAGAATCTGAGAAAAGAAATTTGAAAGTCACATGACATTGTCCAGACAATTATTCCTCTATGCAGAAGAGACAAACATAACTTTACCTCTTGGTATGTGGCTACTGCAGCTTGAAAGTCACAGTGCTAAAACTGCATCACAGTTTTAATGTCCAACAAGAACATGACAAATTAGAAATGTCTAAGGCTTCTTTACTATGACTGAACATGGATGGGTAATCATATTTCTGAATTTTCAATAATGTCTAGTATCTTTAAATGATAAAATCAAATAAAACCCAAGTACATTTTCATGCCTATTTCTTCTCAAATTCCGCTTAACTGTATTTAATATTTAAATCAAGTTTAAAGAATATATGCCCAAAGAATCATTATTATGAGAAGTCAAGATGCATGTCTTACATAAAATATTTTTTCGATGCATTAAAAAAGACTTTAAATTCAAAAAAAATTTTGGGGTGCCTGGGTGGCTCAGTCGGTTAAGTGCCTTCAGCTCAGGTCATTATCTCAGGGTCCTGGGATGGAGAGCCCTGCGCATCAGGCTCCCTGCTCAGCGGGGAGCCTGCTTCTCCCTCTCCCGCTGCCCCTCCCCCTGCTGTACTCTCTCTCTCTGTCAAATAAATGAATAAAAAATCTTTTAAAGAAAATTTAAAAACAGATTTTAAATCTAAAAAAGATTTAGAGGCATAGATTATTAATCACTGGAAGAGAACTCAAGACATCTCTTCTGGCTCAGTTCCATTCCTTAAAGTAAATAAATACCAAAAGCATCTGTGCAAATATCTTAAGTTCTTGAGATGTCCCTTAATATTTCTATATGAAGATGAAAAAATTTTCTTTTGACTACCATGCTAAAGATAAAACAATGTATAAGTGAAAAAGGCGTAAGTTTAGTACAATTTCAATTATCTTTGAATATGTACAACAAAGAAAAGCTAAACAGGAAAAGAGAGTATGAAAAATAGCTTTATATCCCTGCCTTAAATGTTCTACATACATGTCTTTAGAAGTCTGGATACAGACTAAGTTCTATTAAACAAACAAACAAAAACTGTGACAGATATAAACCATAAAAAGTTATAAAGTACCTAAAATCATTATAAATTCCAGAACTCTAATGAAAACAGGACACCTGGTATACTCACATACTGGTGCCCAGATGCTTGGTCACACCAAAAAGATAGCTAATAGGAAAAAAATGGGAACTGTTTTCATGCTGTCATCGTGTCCTTGCTGCTCCATTTTCTCTCTCATCTGAGATGATGATAAGCAGGATGAAAAGGTGGATAAATCCATCATTCTCTAAGTAGCTCCGAAATGCATGTTTTTGCTACTTGTTTTGCATATCTTATCTACTCCTAAAAACTGCTCTTATAAAATTACATTATTTTCACTTTACAGATGAAGAAATTAAGGTTTAAGGACAGTAAATGTATTTCTCCATGGTCACTCAGCTATTAAGTTGCAGATTCAAACTTAGGTCTTTGTGACACCCAATCTATGCCTTTTTTATCCAAAGTGTGAACTGGATCTTTCCAGAGGAAGGTTTACACAGGTAGGAAAAGTCTCTTTTACAAGACAAAAACAACTATTACAAGAGCTTTTTCCTGCCAACGTGATCTGACCTTCCTCTGCATGGAGGCTTTTCAAGTGAAAAGAAGTTGTTGGAGTGAGTCTGAAGTTTGCGTTAAAGTCAAACATTCCCCTAAAATATGTGCCACAGACCCTTAGGATCTGCACAGGCACTACAGTGGTGGGGAGAGAGGGTTAGGGAGGGGTTTGCTGGTGGCAATAAATTTAGGAAACAGGTTAAACAAAATTCAGAACTTTACTTTTTAACTTTTCAGCCTCACGGATTGTAATTCTCCAAAAGATGAACAAAACATGGAGTTCATTAAACTCTTTTCATGGTCCTTTAGCAAAAACTATTATATTCTAAGAGAAAAGTCACAGTCAGACTAAAGAGAGAAGAAAATGCAAATAAACTTTCTCAAAATGGGATCCTGCTTTAGCTGTAAATTATTTTTTAATAAATACAGAAAATACTAAACATGCACACTCAGATGTTGTTTAATAGATTTTTCTTTTCTTTTTATTCTTTTAAGATATGCACCATAATTGGCTCAGCCGACCCTGTGATTTGGACCACAAGGCAACGGCCCTGATTCCACTTCCCACCAGAGAGCACTTTTTCCAGTGCTACTCAATGGAAAAATGATGATTTGGGAAGCATATAAACCTCACTTCAAATTCTGGTTCACTTGCTACCAGCTGCATGACCCTGAGCAAGTTAAAGTTTCTTTAATTTTAAAATGAGGAAAATACTTTATACTCATAAATAAATATTTATGAAGACCAGAGGTATTACATGTCAAGTTCCTAGCTCACTGCCTGTGGAACTTAATGAAAATTAGTATCACTATTATACAAATTATAAGCAAAACATCTAGAAGGAAGATCAAACCACTTTTTATCTTCCCCATTTTTTGACCTTTAATTTTAATAATTTTTTATTTTAATTTAATAAATTAATAATTTACTTTTTAAGATTTTATTTATTTGAGAGAGGCAGAGACCCTGCGTGTGCGCGTGCACACATGTGTCGGGGGAGGGGGCAGAGGGTGAGGGAGAAGCAGGCACCGGCTGAGCAGGGAGCCCAAGGCGGGGCTCCATCCCAGGACCCCAGGATCATGACCTGGGCTGAAGGCAGACACTTAACTGACTGAGCCACCGAGGCATTCCTAGTTTTAATAATTCAATTTCAGCAATAGATTCTTGTAATAATTTGAACAATACAGGCAACTCAAATAAAAGTGAGTTTCCCCTTCCCGGTTCCTATTCTCAATTCAATCCTCCTTGATGATTCTACTATTTACCATTTGGCTCTAAGAAAAGAATTTAAGATGTCACTAATTATCAGTATGTCTACTTTGTAGTTTCAGAATATTATGACTAAAAACATATATATCCAACTAGCTTTTTCATGTAAGATAGATCACTTCCAAGAAAAGAAGTTGAATGCTGACTACTCTCTAATCCAGCTGAAAATATAGTCTTGCTTTCTTACCAAGAAGTTCATGAAGTCACTCTTATTTTATCTTAGCTTCTCACTTTTAATAAAAGTAAGTGCTATGAGGGACGCCTGGGTGGCTCAGTCAGCTGAGTGTCTGCCTTCCACTCATGTCATGATCTCAGGGTCCTGGGATCAAGCCCCATATCCAGCTCCCAGCTCAGCGGGGAGTCTGCTTCTTCCTCTCCCTCTGCCTCTCCCCCTGCTTGTGCTCTCTCTCTTTCAAATGAATAAAAAAAAAAAAATAAGTGTCATGCAATCTTGCATTCTTAACAATCAGTTTAAAAAAAAAAAAGGCAGTTTCTACATTCATGTACTGACAATTCTTTGCATAAATAAGTAACACTTGACTACCTGGAAATAACATCTATCTGAAATTTAGTTGAGAACTATATGGTAAGTCTTTTAATCCATCAAAAGAAAAAAAAGATACCAAAAAGTCCAATTACAAATACTGCAGTATTCATGAAAAGCTCTTTTGATTCTGAATTAACTTACCTTACTTTGCACACAGTTCTAACCATGTTAATTAACTGGTTTCCAAAAGTACACTGTATTAAAAGTCACAAATTAGAAAAGAAATGCTGATAAATGAGGTAGGAAGAAATGATAGGCATCAGCCTTGTGGGGAAGAAGAAAGATACAAAAACTTAGAACACACAGTATTTGAGGGCATTTCCTACAGAGAAACACTCTAACACCCTGAGGACACCCCCATATTCACCACAATGTAAAACTGTCTATTCTCAATAATTCCTAATTCGTAAAGAAATTTAGCCTAAAATTCTTTTTATGAAAACCAGAAAAGTATGAAATACGTTTTTAAAGATGTCCCCCCAAAATAAAGTTATAAAAGTGGTGTGCTTGAAGAAGATAAAACCTCAGCTTTGTGGTAAGCGTGGCTAGATGGAATGTTTCATTTTCTAAGATTCCTAGACCCATAAGGTTTTATTGTATGTAAGAGCAGAAAAACCCCCAATTAGCTGTATCTTACATATCACCTAGGCAAAAAGTTAGAAAGTACTGTATGACAGGAGTGAAGGTTATACTAGGGTACAGCTATTCAAAATGTAAGGAAATGCAGTCTGGCCAGTTGCAACTTCACTGGAATAGAATGACAAGGAGCTGAGCAGCTGCTTCATCGAAAGCAGCACATAAGGTCCCTCCTAACAGACTGTCACAATACTTCCTCAACTCCACTGAAGCCATTCTGACGTCAGCGTGCGCCCCAGTTCATACACGAGGAAGTTACAGAAGCCAAGGACTTGGCCCGACATGCCAATCAATCTGTTCACAACTACAAAGAACTCTTGGAAATAAGGAGAAATCTTTTATAAATACTAAGCTAACTGCAGACGATCATCACCTGTGCACATCACCTTCAGAAACAGCAATTCTGCTTTTATGTTCAAGAAGTGGGGTTCTACGTGAGATTCAGTCTGAAGTAAGTGTTCCTTTAATTAAAACACATTTGAAAACAATGATCCGATCTAACTATAGTTAGAGTCACACAGCTTCATCTGAGTCTGATAGGAAGTGATAGCTCCCCACATACACACCAAATCCTTTCTCTAGTATCCTTTTTCCTGGCATTATTAATAGTTCAGTGAGTACTAAAGATTATTTCCTGATGTTTGTACAAATGCATCTCTTTAATAACAACACAATGAAGTCGCATTACACAGGAGGGTCTGCAGTTTTCTCTTTTCAGTAATGACACACCATGTACCAGGGGCACAGCAACAGCAGGAGGGTGGGGGAGCCCCGCCCTGGGTGCAAGCAGTAAGTGTATTGTCGGTAGAGAATTTACATCAAGGACACAAACAAATGAAAGACTGTTTTTTAGCATCACCAGCCACTGACGATACTGAAAAATGTCGGTGATAAAATACTCCTACTAAACCAAAAATCTTTCTCTGGTCTAAAGCTCTAAACAATTACTGAAGTTATTGTTGAATTTTAATAATATGTTTCAAATTAACACATTTTTATTGTTTATCCTTTAATAAATTTTGTATTTTACAGTGAAGTTAATTTAGAGGACTTCCAGTTACATAACCAGTCCTGGACAAAGATGAAGTTGGCTATACATGTTTATTTCCAAAGTAAATACTAAGCGGTCCAGAATCATTTCAGCTTTCTTTAGACACTAAGCCCCTCCAACCCCCGGGGAATTAAATATTATTGCACTTAAACAATGACAGTAGAGCAAATGCAGATAAAATGTGAATCAGTTCAAATCCATTATTCTACATGACCAATTTTTGGACTTAAATTTGAGTATGTTTTTATTTATACCTAAAATTTTTATACTGTGGGGATACTGGGAGCCATTAGAATGACTGCCAAAGAATAAAGATAGTATTGCAATTTCTGGAATTTATTGTGACACATGATTTTTATGAAGCTCTTCTAGACTTATGCTTAAAACTTTTCTGAACTATGTATCTATTGCTTCATGTCAAAGAAATTTTTCAAAATTATAATAAAAAAGCATTTTTAATCAACTGTGAGTCAAAACATTAATAAATCTGTCTATACTATTTATTTAATTTGAATAGTCAAGATCAATTCAATGAGGTTATTAACAAATCTGCGTAAGAATCAAAAGCAAACTGTAATATTATTATTCATTACCATAACAGACAACATGTAGATAACAGGGTTTTTTTCCTTTTTTTTTTTTTTTAAATAATCAATGTACTTAAATTTATTAATCTCTTACCTTTTTTCTTTGGTGTTACAGTACTTTTTAAGTTTTTTATTTTTTTACTGGTGTGACTACATACATGAAGTTAAAAACACCACCACCTGCATTTTTGTTCGTCATTACTTTTTAACATCAGGCTTATTATATTAAACATAATTTTGTTGGGAGGAGTGGTAAAAAATGGTCTATTCTAGGTGTCAAATATGGTATGTATGCTGCTCCTATATAGACATGTTTCCATGGACACACACTTAGAACAAGGTAGAATGAAGAGTAAAAATCCAGTTTTCTACTCTTTTTTGCTATATAATGTTGTTTAAACCAAATATATTAAATTATTAGTCTCAGGATTGGCACTGTTTTAAAAAATGACAGAAACTAACAAGTATTTCACATTCCAATTTCCAAAAGTATTAAGAGCTTTAAAAAAACGGACTGAATATGCCTGAATAGGCAGAAAAAAGTCTACAGGCACACAATGTGAACCACTCAGGGATTTATATGTGCTAATTTTCAAAACAAAAGTGCAACTAACTTTGAAATAGTTTTTCTTTTTCTAGCAAGAGTTTATGAGAGCATGTGGTATTAAAAATCAAGTCACATCAGAACCAGATGAGTTTACTGGTGAATTCTAGCAAACATTTAAAGAAGAATTAATACCAATCCTTCTCAATCTCTTCAAAAAATTTGAAGAGGAGGGAAGACTTCCCAACATTCTATGAGGCCAGCAACGTCCTGAGACCAAAGCCAGATAAAGACACTATAAGAAAAAAGAAGTGCAGATCAATATTCCTGATGAATATTGATATAAAATCCTTAATAAATTACTAGCAAACTGAGCTCAACAGCATATTAAAAGGGTCATACACTATTTTGTTCTTGGAATGTAAGGATGGTTCAAAACACATGAGAATCAATGAATAAAATATACTACATGAACAGAATGAAGGAAAAAAACACATTAATCATCTCAATCTAATGCAGAAAACGTGTTAGTCAAAGTTCAAGACACGAACTTTTTTTACCTTACGTGGTAAAAACACTCCACAAACTAGTGATAGAAGGAAACTATCTCAACATAATAAAGGCCAATATGTGAAAAATCCACAGCTATCATCATATCCAATGGCAAAAAACTGAAAGCTTTCCCTCTAATATCAGGAAGGAGACAACAAAATTTTGCTTTAGCCACTTCTACTCAACATAGTATTAGAAGTCCTAGCCAGGGCAATTAGCAGAGAAAAAAAGAAGGCATCCAAATTGTAAAAGAAGCAGCAAATTTATCTGTGCTTACAGACAGCATAGTCTTATATGTAGAAAACCATAAGGTTCCACAAAAAAACCGACTAGAACGAACAAATTCAGGAAATTTGCTGGATACAAAATCAAAACTCAAAAATCAGTTGCATTTCTATATACTAATAATGAACAATCCAAAAAGGATATTAAGAAAATTCCATTTACAATAGCACTGAAAAGAATATTTGGGAATGAATTTAACCAAGGAGGCAAAAGACTTGTACACTGATAATTTATATATATATATATATAATGATAATCTCATTAGAGATAAATTTAAATATAATGATAATCTCATTAGAGATAAATTTAAAGAGAAGCCAATCCTGAGGCCAAACTATGTCTAGGAATAGGTCTATAAATGAACTCTGGATACATAATAAGAACAAAATTTTGCATATACTATAGTCTAAATCAGTGATTCTTAATGGGGGGGTTTAAACACCATTTAATTTTCTCTTGTCCCTCAAATTTTTGGTTATCATAGCACAGATTAGGAGGAAGTGCTATTGGCATGTACTGGGTAAAAGCCAAAGATGCTTCTAAACGTCCTACAAAGCACAGGCCAAGCCACAACAACAAAGAATTATCTGTTCCAAATGTCCACAGTGCAGAAGTTGAGACACCCTGGCCTATGGGAAAACTCTGAATAAGCCAACTAAGGCCTAAAAGGCCCTTTCAAACATCTGTCAGTAATACACTGTCATTAATTTTACCAAAAAATAAAAAAGAATTTACTTCAGTAAGAAGTGTCAGAATAAGAGCTATTCCTTTGCATTTTCAAACTCTGTGACGAACAATGTATATGCTATTTTGTTGCTCTTATGAAAATAACCATGCAGGGGTGTAACTAAATCTAGTAAGTATCTGCAGACAAGATGAATCAAAAGATTTGTATTTACTTTATTATCATCTCTAGTCTGGTCGGATATGGCTTCCAAAGTTGACACGTGTGCATGAACCTAAGTTTAAACTACTGACAGGTATTAACAGTTGTTTCCCTTGATGGTATATTTTTAAGTCACTTAATTTTCCAAACTAGTTGTATTTGCATTTCATTACTTTTAATGCTAGCTTCCAAAATGCAACTTTGTACTAGAGGGTAGTTTTCAAGACATATGTCAAATAACTGGGGAATGTGCATTTATTGTTCTTCTGAATGTACTTTTGGGTATCAATTGTGGGAAGTGTAATTTGGATGAATGACGTTTATCACAATTTACTTCCCACAGAATTCCACATATTGTCTTGACATAAAAGAATTAAAGATTAATGGCAATAGTCTATTTTATTCCATTACTACTCCCATCTTTCTTTGTTCTGAGAGCCATTCAAATATACAAAATGTAGCTAGCCAGCAGTATAACCAAGGGCAACAATTAACATGAGACTGTAAAACCCAGCTAAAGGTCAATTTTGCTTTGTACACATTTGCTAGATGAAAATTTAAACTTTATGTCTATATCTCTTATATATATGTAATCCGAAACCTCTGCCATGTCAGTTTTGGCAAAAATCAGATATAGCAGTATAAAAAAAGGGTCGTTAAAGATACATATTTCAAATGTTCTAACTAGACAAGCACTAAAAAAGAAAACAAAGACTAAAGCTTTATTGACCTGCAGAATATAAAGAATGTTTACTTTTCTCTGAGCACTGTCTGAGAAATGCATCTTTGTGTAACATTTAGCTGATGAATTTTATTAAATTATCTTGAGAAAAGAAAATAATCAGAGTGGATTCTTACACACCTAGCCTCGTACATGCCATACCAATTCTTAGTGGAACACATTTCAGTACATTCTAAAATACTAATTTTTAACGTGTATTCCACATTAAGAAATAGTTCAGTAACATTCTCTGACATAATACCTATAAGAAATATATTTAAGACTCACATAATCTAAGAACGTTATTATTTCTTGAGGCCATTTTTATTCAAACCACAGTACAGTAACTTAGTATCTTTTAATTTAAGAAATCGTGAATAGGTGGGATTCTCAAGTGCTTCACCAACTCTAAGAGACCACAGCAGGGTTCTCACCCACCTTAAACAATAATTGAGCTGGCAGGGGAAAAATGGTGCCTTCCACTAGGAGTGGGATACAATCTGCAAAGCTGTTTCATGTAGATTATATAATACAATTTATCTGGTAAGTAGAAAAAAATCAATCTATCAGATAAGTATAAGTATAAGCAAAATAAGTATTTTGCAGATGAGGGGCTTGAAGCTCAAGGACTTGCGTAAGGGGATACAGCTAGCCAACAAAGGAACTACCAGAAGTAGAAGATTCCAGGTATTTTCTCACCAAAGCTGGTCGTTTTCCTACTTATATACAGTTAATACACCAAATGTGAGAAAGTTCCAAGTGACAAGAGGAACTATTCCAATTATAATTTAATTTTAGGTTAGTTCTGCTCAAGAGTGACAAGAATTGACATTTCATCACAATCCTAACTGTTCTGACAATGTCTTAGGAAGAAGGGCCAATAATGTATGAGTGCATATTGATGTGAATCTGCTTAAATCACATAGTAACATGCTACACAGAACACTTTTTGAAATTTTTATTCTGAAAACCAAGAGAACTGCTTATTTACAGTAACAGCCAGTACAGCCAGTGTTCTATCAAACAGCATTTGTTTCTCAAAACCAGAAATGCTCCTGGTGCCCTCAACCACAAATTGTTTAATATAGCATTCAAGATTCTCCACAATCATCTCCAGAAATACCCGTTTATATCCTCTACATAGCAGCTGCGTGGGACTACTGACTTCACAGCCTTTTGTCTTTGCTTACACTGTACCCCTCACCCTACAAATATCTTTCTTCCCATCCTCCATCAACTGAATTCCTACTCACTGATCAAGGTTGGGCTTGAATGCCACCATCTTCCTAATACATTACTCCTTTTGCCAAGATCCTACAAAGTTCTTTGTAACTTGACCACAGTTCTTACTTTATCCTACATCATACTTGTGTTAGTAGTTTGGGACACCTCTTCTGGACTGTTAGTTCCTGAGTGTATGAACTGCCTTCAACTTAACAAACTAAAATCTTTCATCCCCAGTGGCACCTCGCAAAGTAGAGAACTAAAAAATATCTGCTGTCCAGCCTGGCATGGCCCACACGAGCTCCAGTGCCTGCCTTTACAGTGCTCTCTGGACACTGCAAGCACTACACTCTGACAGATTTCCCAGCATGGCTTTGCCTTGCCATTTTATCAACACGCTCAGGGGCCCTGCTTCCTGACGCAGCCTGCTAGGACCCTACTCCTCCTGGGCAGTCTTCCCACCTGCCTGAAGTGTCAAGTCCTTTCAGTAAGGCCCAATTCACCAAATTGTTGAATTTTTAAACTCTGTATCGATATTTAGAGTTGAACAGAGGGTGTAGAAACTTAAACTCCGGCAAGGTTTATTTCACTGCATTTTTATACAGTGCAGATCTGAACTATTATTGTGGATTAACCACAATCCATTCCAGAGAAATGGAGATAGTAACACTTGTTGATACATAAAAGGCATTATATTCACAGTGATTTAGTATTTTCAATATTTCTTAAAAAGTATATCTTTATTAGTTTAGAACAATGATTAAGTTATAAAAATACTTTATGGAAATTTTAAGTGAAAACAGCAAATTATCACAGGATAATTTGTGTTGTTTTTCCATATCTGAACTTATTTAAGATATACTTTCAATAAGCAAAGCACTACCTAGCAAGTGATTCACATACTCTTAGGACTATTCATTAAATAACCCATCCACAGGTATGAATGCTTCCTTTTCTAGGAGAAATATACTCATCAATACTTCAAGCTTAAATAAAAGAATTATATTTCCAATCCGGTGGGTATTTTTTGTTCTATGTAAAAGTCTTAGTCTCTGTTCTCAATCAGACAAATATCACTTCCAGGGAAAACATGGAAATGTTGAAAAAGGAAAAAAAGAGGTCTGCAATTTGAATTAGAAAAGTATGGATGGGGCAATCATGTGCTCATACCTCAACATTATCTTCAATGAATTAGCCATTTTTAAATCACTGCATAAAGAAAATAAATTTGGAGATTTTTTAAATCAAAAGCAAATGCTAACAATATGATGATATTAAGAGTTACAGGCCCCATTAGCCAAATGATCTACTTTTACCTTCTTTCGTTCCTGCTCCCTCTGTTGGAGTCTACAGACCGAGTCAGAAGCTGCTTGCACTGAAATAAAACAGACAATGAGTTTCAATCAGCAGCCCTTGTTCAAGACTTACCTGAAACCAAACCAAACCAAAACAAAACACACCAAAACTTGGATTGTTTTAGATCTCATGATAAAAGAACTGATACTATTTTGGTCGTGGTGAGGTGGCTAGAAGGGAAAAAAGAAGTTTTACCAGTATATTCAGGATACCATAATTAGAACCACCATCATTCTTGAGCCTTGAGGTATGCTTGAGGTACAAGCCAAGGGCATTTTAAGTACTAATTCCAATGACAAGTTGTCAACAATGACTTCAGAATTCTCCAAAAAGATATAAAATGCCTGATAAATTTACCATTACATTCTGATTATGTCTTTACAGTGTCTCTTTGATTCGTTCACCCTCCCTCCCCCCCTTTCTCATTCATACGAACTTCTCTCTTGCAGGTAGTGCTTGATACCTACAATGCTTCCACAACTTTCTTGTTTCTCCTCTCTTATCTGTTAATTCATCCTGGCTACCACTGCCAGATTCAAATTTCTCTGGGCTGTTTTCATTGAGTGATTTCCCTTTCTAATGGACCACAACTACTAGTAATAATTATTAGAGTTATTTATTATTACTAATGCCCAGACCCATGCTAAGTACTTCCCATGTATTAGTCGTCTTAATCCCACTTTCCTATTAGGAGAGGATCACTGTCCCATTTCACAGATTTTTGGCATCTGTAAAAAACTGAGGTACAAAGAGAAGGTAATACGACTCGTAAGTACAGAAAGCAGGATTTAAAATCAGACCCCTGCCTCTAAGGACTTGGCTCATACCCTCAACACTCTACTCCTCTTATGATCTCATCAATGAAACTGGTCTTCATCCATCAGTTTTTCAGACCCTTTCATTTACTGGACCCATCGTATTTCTGTACACAAATGTTTTCACTTATTTCACTGTTCTGCATGCAGGTTAACAATGAGCCATGGTCAAATCTAGAGTTGAACACTTAGTTGCATAACTTGGCATGTTTGCTTGCGCGTTCATTCACTTGTTTAATACTGAATTAATACTGGATTTAATACTGGCACCTACTATGTGCCAGGCGCTGTGACTACTGCGGCTCCTAGTCCCTTAGCACCTTAGTTCCTCATCTGTAGAATGAGCATAAGAACTAATACGAGCATTTGAGAACTGACATTAAATGAGATAATATGGCAGAAGCTACTATGCTCACAAATAACTGCAATATTAATGCCACTGAGAACAGTTCTTCACAAAGTGAAAGCAGTCAAGGAGTTAAGTTATTATTACTATTATTCTTCTTACTGTACTATCCCTATGGAAAATGCTCTCCTGTATTCCTTTCTTCTAATAAAAATGTTTTACTTGTCTTCAAAGAACAGTTCAAGGTTGACTGCCTTCATAATAAAGCCCTCCCAGATTAATCCTTTCTCTGTAAGGATTTTCTCTTACTTGAAATTCCTTTATCAGGTAGGTGTGTATCACTCCACTTTATCCTGTAATTGCTTAAACAGAGGTTTGCCTAGTGTTTTACAATTCTGCCTTCCTATCCTACCCAAACCTAGCTCCAAATAGCTCACAAGTTCCATAACAGGGCAGGGACTGTGATTTCCCTTTCAGAAAAATGTTAGGTCCCTCCCTGTGAGAATATGGTAAAAGAGGAGGATTCTGCTTTTCAAAAGTAATGTTTTTATCAGTAAACATTTTAGTTATATCAAAGATAATATTTTAGGACTGAAAATTATGTTCCCAATCATTGTTTGTTCTAACAGAAAAGATGAAAACAAAACAAAATGGGAGCTGATTAGATCTGCCTTCTTTCTGTGGCATATTAGTATTACATCATTTTTCCCAAGCAGTGGTTCCATCATTTCCTGATTGGATTTTTTCCCCCTGACTCCAAACGTAACTTTAAAAAAATCCATTTTGTGGTCTTTGGGTGCTTCTTCATTTTCAAATCATTCTGGGCTTAATCTAAAAGAAGAGTTACAAGACTATGACATTATTTTGTCATTTGTTATGTCCTTTAAAATTTTAATTAGAACACATCTGACAGAGGCGTCAGAGGCAAACTTTTGTTCCTTATATTTGTGCTCAGACAGAATGACCATTTTTAGAAATTTCAGCCCCTTAGAAGTAACTGATTTTTTAATTCTTTAGCCACACAATAATAAAGGCTTACTTTCTAGATTTCATGAGATCTGCTTTTCTAAAATACAAGAAAAATCATGTGACTATCCCAAACATTCCTTCTTCATGATTAGAGACCCCAAGGGAAAAGGCCCATTATGCAAACCTACCCATCACTTCCACATCACTTACTGCAGTGTTATTCCTAATTCAGTAGGAAGCCGTCTCCCCTGTTGTCTCAGTGTTTTAGGAGACTGTACTGATTTTAAAGCATCAAGAATTTGTCAAATTATTTTCTATCAATCAAAAGATTTTTTTAAATTAGCACCACATACGGTAATTGTGCCACAGACGACAATTAACAACATCCTGACTGTCCTCACAGAAAAGAAGCAAATACATTCTATCACGGTGTATATATGTAAACCTCAAATACATACATAAGCAAATAATTTTGGTTTGGTAGCAGAAGATGTTGGCTGAATTCTCATTCACTCATTTCAATGAATGCATAATTGCTTCGTGACTACAATGTGTCACTGTTTAGGTGTTTTAGGTGCTTCGTGACTACAATGTGACACTGTCAGGTGTCAGAGAACAATCAAGAGTCTGAGCTCATGGAACTTACGTTTTAGTTGGGGAAACAGACAACATATAAATATTGAGCACGTCAGGTGGTGGTGGATATTCCAGAGAAAAACAAAGCATGGTAAAGAGGCCAGAGAATGCCAGAGTGAGGGGCAACGATTATTACAGCATAGCTAAAAGGGTCTCACTGTGGACACTTGAGAGGAGATCTATAGGAAATGACGATGTACAAAAACCTGACAAAAGAGTATTCCAGAGGGATCCCTGAAGTGGGAGCACATTTGGCACATACTAGAAGAAGAATAAGGAGGCCAGAGTAGCTAGAATGAAGTGCGGGAAAAGAAAATGGAAGAAAATTAAAAAGTCAGAGTGGGGGCCACCGTGTAGAAATGTCCAGGCCACTGTGAAGATTTTGGCTTTTCTCTAAGCAAGGTGAGGAGATCCTGATATAGTAATGATAAGAGCCAAGTCACATTTCAAAAAGATCATTCCGGCTCCTATGTGGAGAACAGATTACAGGGAGGAAAGACATGAGTTATGTGGCTACTAGAACAATCTAGGTGAGAGGTCATTGTGGCTTAGACCAGGGTGGTAGCAGTTAGGAACGTGATGAGGGTGGTCAGAGTCTGGTCACAGTCTCAAAGTGGAGCCAAGAAAATATGTTAGTAAGATACATGTGAGGGAATGACCAGGGGGAGAATGGAAAAGGGAGGAGAGGACAAGATGGATAGAGGAAGAAGCAGTCAGTGAAGAAGAAAATTCTAACTGGTAAAGTGCTATAAAAAATTGGTTAGTATTTTAAACTGTTGAATTCCTAAAGATTTCTAGGTAGAGAGAGAGTGAAGCAAAACCAGGCAAACTCAGTCCCTTAAAATAACTCACAAAATAAATAAAAAGTCAAGAAAAACAAAAGGTAAAAAATTCCACCATTCACTGAATAAGGATGAATTATAGTTGTATATTATAAACTCTGAAATGTGGCAGCCAAGAACTGAGACTCCTAACCCCACTGTAATTACTTCATCCCCCAAAAGTTAGAAAGAGAAAATGAGTTGACAGAATTCTTAGAACTCTAATATGCTTAAATTTGTACAGAAATAGATTTGGGGGGTGGAGAAAGTACATAACATGTGAGAGAGAGATAAGACAAAACACTTATTCTGAAAGAAAACCTAATATAATTTTCCATAGGTACTTTGTTATACAAAATAACAATATGAACTTATTAAAAGAGAGCAAACACATTGCATGAAATGAAAAATGAAATTGCAGCACTAAGGAAACAAACTGAGAACTATGACAATATCATTACAGATCTAATAAATAAATCAGAAGGAACTGAACAGTCCAAGACTAAATAAACAATTGGCAGCACTAGAACTGCAGGACAGAAAGCAAATACTGCAAACCTTGATAAAGTTAAAATTTTCAAGTGAGGGGTTGGGGAAGAGAGGAAGGAGGGGAAAGTTGCCTCTACCTCTCAAGGCATTAATTAATGCAGAAATAATAACATGACTCTAACTTCTGAATGTTTTTTGTAATTTTTTTGTTTTTCTAATTATTTTTCTTTGATCTTTTAGTAACTACTATCTCTTATAGTACAGAAACACTTATTTAAGGTATTCCCTTCAGTTGTGTTTGTTCTGTTAAATTCAAATAAAACTTAAAATTAATACCTAAGCTTAAAAAGTGTATGACCCCATTCTTATCAAACACTCTCTCTCTCCCCCTCGTATCTTCCCAGCTAGTCATTCAGCCATCATTTCTCTATCCGTTCTTCTATTTGGAGATACAGAGATGTCTGAAATGATGTTCCCCAAAGTTAAAAAGCAATGGTTATCTTCAGGTGGTTACTAAGGTAATTTATTGCTTTCTTCTCTTTTTTTCCTTATTACTTAAACATATATCCTTCTGTTTAAGTAATAAAAAAAAAAAATAGTCATGTTCTCAAAAAGAGAGAGCGAGGCAGGAAAGAAGAAAAACTATCTTCCCATGACCATGCTAGTTAATGTGAATAAGGAATAACCCAGAGAGGCTCTGCCCTTCTTACTCTCAAATCAAGGTCGCGGTCCTCAATACTACAGTGAGATCTCCAGACAACAAAGTTGGTGAAGCCCAGGAGTCTGTGAAATAATCTGAAAGCAGGGCACAGACACTACTATTGTTATCAGGATGAAAATAACATAAAGGCTGCATCTTGATGACTTTATAGGCTGCTTTTTTCGTATTCTCCTAGAGCTCTCATTTACTTTTTCTGATTTTTAAGGACCCACAGGTCAGTTTTTGTTCTAAAGCTTCTAGTCACTGAATCCGGAGACACTCTGCAAGGTGGGTGGCTGCCCAGCCCAAAGCGGAAACAGTTCCAAGCTGAGGATTTCGTCATAGTTCTACATTCCAGTAATTCAAGATGTCTGCACCTTACTGCTCCACAGTTACTTAGTTCTGCGCAACACGTGGGACCACCAGCTTAAAGCCACTCCTGCAGAGTTCTGAGCACACAGCTCTCCCACAGGAAGAGATAAATGTGGCAGTTGTGTTAAGAGGCACAAAACAAAACTCAACTCATCCCTAGGTTTGTAAAGTGCTACTTAGGTCAAAATATATTCCAGTATATTCCATATAAACTTGCTTGCATGATTTTGTACAAGTCCCTGATCAATTACCATTGAAAATAAACAAGCCAGCACTCTGACTTGAAATGGCAGATTTTTAAATGTGAAATTCCCCAGGAACGACAGCTGGGCCCAGGCAAATCCTTAAAATTAAAGCAGATAATCATCTCCATTCTACGCATGCTCATAATACTTACCAGAATATACCTGGGCAGAAGCCTACTGAAGAAGCCTTTCCTGCTTCTGGCAGGGAAACACCTCCGAAAGCGGTTTCTTAGGTTCATAGAGTTAATTACACCCAGGGTAGTCCACAGATTTTGAAACCTTAACTATCAACTTTGTATTTTATGTGTTTCAATTCTTTTCAGGACATGTGTACAGTCTGAATCCCATTTTACCAGCAATACTTTTCTATTTCATTATGAAGACTCTACTTTTAAGAGGCTAGTCCTCAAATCAGAAGTAACATTAGCCCAAGAATGAAGTAAGTTAAAATAGTCATTCATAGATTATTATCAAGTTTTACCCAACTTATTTTTATATACTCAAAGTGTAGAAAAGGAAGGTTATAGGCACATCTCAAATGCACTCATAAGAATTGTTATTAGTAATACTGTTAGTATAACACCTAGAATGTTTGTCAGGGTTAAGGAAGCCACTCTACAAACAAACGAGGGATGTCTGTAGTAAAATGCAAAAGCCCACAGTCAATTTTAGACTGTTTACTATTCTACTCAAAGAAACCAAACATAATCTTGGGGCATTCATTCTATCCAAGCTCCAAAGGCATTAGACTACACAAGACTAACTTGAACTTGAATACAAAGACTGGCTTAACTCAGTTATTAACCAAATCTCCCTGTTGCTTTCCTTCATAGATCATTGTATTACTGGCTAGTTTTGTTTTTTTTCCCTCCAGAAAGATATTTTTTCAGTTCCCAGCATTATCTATCCTTGAACAAGCTGAATACTGTCGATATAGATCTAAGGAGAAGCCCTGAGTAAAATCAGTTATTAATAAAACTTTTATTTTATATTATTATTTGATATGTTTAATAAGGATTCTTTTTTAATATCCTTCCACATTACAATATTTTGCTTAATGAAAAAAGTTATAAGATACAAACGTTTATGATAGGATTATGTTTTTAAAAAGTTAAAAACTCTAGTATCCTGTCTGAAAAAGAAGTTTCATTTCATATCCTAACTCCTAGTTACCAAACTTCTTCTTATGGATAATTAAAAAAACAAAAAAGGTAAAAAGTGTTGCCATTTTCTCACATCCTAAAAGGACTCCAGATGCACACATCTCACTTTGGAGATCAATGCTCTCAACATCAATGGCAACATACATTAATCACGAGATAGTCAATGTTCTCTGTGGCAGGGCTTCCAATTTATATGTTTCGATTAAGAATTCTCTCTCCACCTACTACCAAAATACTGAAGGAAATACATTTTGGCATAGCATTCATTTGAAATAGAACAATATATATATAAAAAAACAACAATGCAGGCTTACATCTCTGGAGAACTTGGTTTAAGTTGTCCTGCATGATTTCTCTACATTTGGGAAGAGTATGTTCATTTGTTTCATGGATCATATTTTTCAAATTTTCAAGAACTCGCATTTCTCGAAGACCACGTTTTTCCTGTTAAAAGAAAGTAAATTACTAATACATACTGTGTCTTAATCTCGATAATTACTTTCTGGGATTTCCAGCCAGGTTTCGGTTGTTACGCTATTACTTATTAATGAAATTTACACAGCTTTCTTCCAATTATTTGGCAATAAATGAAGTCACAACCTGGAGGTATTCTTTTTATTATGAAATGCTTCAAAAGTTGCAATATGAGTAATATTTTTATAGCAATGTTTAAAAGCGGGCATGAGAAACACTAAAAGAACAAAAAGAGGCCTAGAATGCCATATATTTTATTCTGTACAGCAAAGAAATTAGACACCCTTGATCTAATTTTAATTTTGTTGTTCTTACATCAAACACATAATAGCTCCCATTATTATGCTGTTTTTAAATCTAATTCCATTTTTCTCAAAAATGTGCAGTAAAGGTAACAACATGTAGATAATTCCCTATACAGAAAAGAGTTAACACTGACCCCTCCCCTTAGAAAGGCCCGCTTGCAAGGCTGGCCTTTGGCCAGGGGCTGGAAACTTGCCCAGTAAATAGTTCCCTACACTGGTATAAAACTTTCTATAAATGATAATGCACATCTTTTCTTCTGGGAGTCTAGAATTTTGATACATGCCAGGCACAGACTGCCTACCTGACCAATTGCCAATAAAATCCCTGGACTCCTAGACTTAGGTGAGTTTTTCTCGTAGGCATTTCACCTGTGTTGTCACAGCTCATTGCTGGGGAAATGTAGCACATACTGTGTGACTCCACTGAAGACTCTTGGAGGCTTCTGCCTGGTTTCCTCCATGCACCTGTCCCTTTGCTGATTTTGCTCTGCATCCTGACGTAATAAAGCCTACCCACCAGTATGACCATATGCTAAGGCCTGTTAGTCAGTCACTGAACCTGGATGTGGTCTTGAGGACCCCTGATACACCCCTCCTTCAGAAAACAGACTTTAACACTACCCTTCCACCACCACTTGAGGGTAGGCCAGATTTAGTGACTTGCTTCCAAAGAACAGAGTAGGGAAAGCAAAAAATACTGACTTCACAGTGAAGACAATGAAGGCTGACATCATCAGTGATGTCATGGTGATAACACATACCCTCTGATGTAATGTAACAAGGGCACTTCCCCAAAACCCATAACCCCAGTCTAATCTTAAGAAAAACATCAGACAAACACAGATTGGGGGGACATTCTACAGGCTACTGGCCAGTATTCAAGACTGTAAAGGTCATGAAAAACAAAGAAAGATAACTGTCACAGGCCAAAGAAGACTAGAAAGACAGACTAGAAACACAAGTAAATGCAGTGTGGTACCCTGGATTAGGTCCCAGAACAAAAAGAGGACTGCGATGGAAAAACTGATGAAACCCAAATAAAGTCTGGTATTTCATCAATAGTAATGTATCAATGTTTTACCCATTATATAAGATATTAATAGGGAGAGAAATTGAGTGAGGGGTACACGAGAACTATTTATACTACCTTAGCAACTTTACTGTCAGTCTAAAATTAATACAAAATAAAAAGTTTATTTAAAAAAGAAGGGTAGTAAACTTGATTGTAGGGAAATAAGTTAGTTGTATTACTGAGGTTTTTATTTTGTTCTGAGTCATTCTTATGGAGCAGCTATGGCCAGATTTTTACTATACTGTTTTTAGATTTTTTTAGATTTTTTACTAAAATTTTTTCCATAGGATCTTTCTCAAAGAATCAAAAGCGAATACTGTACTTACCACCAATCAACAATTCTCAACTCCTGGCTTATTTCGTTCCCTCTATAACACTGCATACATTCTCCTGCCCACAATCCTAGATTCTTTTGAAGCAAATCCCAAACAGCACATCATTTCAACTGTAAATATTTCAACATCTTTAAAAGACAAAGACTCCTCTTAAAAAAAATATATAGTAAGACCACCTCTCTGTCCCCTTCTCTCCTCACACACACACTCTCTCTCTCACATGTACATGCACACTCAATAATAATTCTTTAGTACTATTAAATAACAACATAGTATTCCCATTTCCTCAAATGTCCTATTAATGTTCTTTTTTATCCCCATTTAAACCAAAATTGAACTAAAACCTATATATTGCAACTGGTTAATATGTTTCTTAAATCTTTTTTAATCTATAGATTTCCCCTCCATCACTTTTTTCTTTGCAATTTGTTGAAAAAATGTGAGTCATCTGTTCTGCAGTTTCCCACAGTCTGTTATTTGGCTGAATGAATCCCCGTGGTGTAATTTAACATATCCCTTTGTCTGTTCTCTTTCCTGTAAATTAGTAGTTAGAACTAGAGGCTTGATCAGATTCAGGGTTTTGTTTTTTTGTTTGCAAGAATATTTCAGAGGTGGGCTGTGTACTTTCAGCAGGATGTTGGTAGCATTCCGTCTTCATTTATCAGCAGAAATACCTCTGTAAAGAGAAATTTCCCCTCAACTATTTGGTTATTCTGAGGAATGCTTACATGTGAAAGGCAAAATAAAACACTTGATTATTTCCTCTTATTTAACAGATTTAAAAATAATGATTTGGTTCCCTAGTATTCTCTGAAGGTTTCTCTTTGTTTCTACGCATTCCTATGACTCACAGAATTAACATATTTGAAGTTTTCTAGCCATTACAGTATTTTTCCTTACTGGTGTTCGAACTGTCCTATCTTTGTCCAGTGGGAGCCCAGTCAGGTCGGCTCTGCAATGCTTTAGACAAAATTCTATGTTCTTTAGTAGCCTCTTTGCTTTCTGATATAACTGGGTGCACCAGGCTCACCTTGTACATTTCTGGACTCAGACTTGGAATCAGCAGGTCTCTAAACACCACTAATATTTAGAAATGGTATTTGAGAATGATCACTAGGGGTGTTCACTGCTACTGGGTCAGTCATTATTTCTAGGCCTTTCAGGGGATAAGGCTACAAAATAGGTTATGTGCTTTTTAAAAGACACATTTTAAGTTCATACTCAAAAAATAAGGTTTTTATTTACTGTTGTCCTACCCATTTCTTTGTAGTTGTCAAAACACCAACAGAACTACTCATTTGCTTTATCACCACTTCACTCAAATGACAAGGACGACATGAGCATCAACAACACAATTACTGAAAACAGCTTAAGGGTTTGTTTGCTTGTTGTTGCGGCGGCTGTTCTGAAGGGATATTCCACTAGGAACGTACGTCAAACTGCCCTGTTTTAACGTTACTTGGAACAGTTTCTCTCTGCATGGCAATGCCACCATCCAGAAACACAGGTTTGCTTTTTTTACATTTTACTTGATTTTTAGGGATTGTTCCTTAAAACTTAATTATCTTTTACGTAAAATATTTACATGTTTCCAAAATTACATCTATAAACAATATATATACAGTCAAAAAAGTCTAACTTTTATCCATGTCCTTTGCATTGTATTCCTTCCTAACTCTCTCTTTAGGTAATTATTTTAAAACTTTATCCTACCCCTGTCTTAAGTATAAGGATATACATCCACATACATATGTATACACACACACACACACACACACAGAGGCATATATAAATGTGGATGTGGATGTATTTGATGTGAAAATGTCGGGGTTTGGAGTGAATGGTCAAGAAAGAATTCTTGAGGTGTCTCCAGTGCAAAAGGGTGGTTTTATTAAAGCCCGGGGACAGGACCCGTGGGCAGGAAGAACTGCATGGGGGTTGTGAGGGTTGATTGATTATATACTTTTAAGTTGGGAGGAGGTTAGGGAGAGCATAAGCCTCTAAGGAATTTGAGATCAGGCACATTCAGAGTGGTATGGCCATAGACATCTTCCTCTAAGGAATTTGGAAGCAAGGTTTCCAGGACCTTGAGGGGCTTGCTCTTATGAGGAAAAAGTGATTTACTACTACCTAGTAAACCCTTAGTCATGAGACCCTTCAAATGTTTATCAGGGGACCACATGTTTGAAGGATGATTGCTAACGTACAAAGAGATATGGGGGTAGAGAAAAGGAAGTTTCCAAAGGAATTTTTATGTTAAAGGAGACTTAACGGGATCCTGGAGGTTGGACTAATATTAAAGCTAAGGCTGCCTTTTGCCCTTAGCAAAGTATTAACATGGAGGCAGTTGAGTTCCGAGAAGAAGGTCACTCTGCCTGTCTCAAAGATTTGTCAATGGGCTGCAAGTTGTAAGAAAATTTAATTTTTTCCCTTTTGCCTTTGTTCTCCCCATCATATTTATTCATATGTATGTGTTAAGTATATATGTATGTTTCCAATTCCTTCCTTCTTAAATGGAAACATGATATACAGACTATTCTTATTTCATAAATAAACGCACACACATAATGTATATAACATTTTCAGGTGTGGTCATGTGGTCTATTTGTTCTCTTTTGATATCTCTTTCTAGTATTGAGAAGAATTTGGTGTTTTTGTTCTCATGGTTATATTTATATTCATACTTTATATAATACCCTTGGTCTCCACTTTTTTGGTTACTGTCTACTGGTTCCCTACTATAAGCAATATTAGTATTAGGATCATCTCCTTCTCTAGCTTTCTCACTCCTTCAGGATCCAATGTGAAACAGTATCCTTTTACTCCCAGTTAATATTTGTAAGGCAACAAGAGCCGGACCATATTCTCCTTTTCATATACACTTCCCTCAGCCTCCACCTTCTGGTAGACCGAGTCTGCACGGTCAGAAAGCAGTCACTGCATGTTATACTCTCTCCCTTAACAACTGCCATTCAGTCTTAGTTCTGTAAGTAAATAGATATTTAATGCTTACCAACTCTTGTTACGCAGAAGTCTTGCCAATCATTTTGGTCATCTGAAACTCACTCTGTGGATTATATAATAGGTTCCTCAGGAAAGGCTCATTTGAACAGTATTTGCAGAGTCCTGCATGACCCAGCAACAGTGGATTATATAGCTGCGGGTCAGTTAGGCTAGACATAAAATCCCTGGCTGTTCAAATCCATTGTCTTCTGGCATAAGACAGATAACGTCTGTTAACAATCAGGTTTTCTGGGGCGCCTGGGTGGCTCAGTCGGTTAAGCGGCTGCCTTCGGCTCAGGTCATGATCCCAGGGTCCTGGGATCGAGCCCCACATCGGGCTTCCTGCTCAGCGGAGAGCCTGCTTCTCCCTCTCCCTCTGCCTGCCGCTCTATTTGTGCTATTTCTCTCTGTCAAATAAATAAATAAAATCTTAAAACCAAAAAGATCAGGTTTTCTTCCCCTAATAAAAGACACCCATTTTGTCTATATGCCCAAAGAAAAAAATTTTTTTTCTGTAAAAACCAATAGATTAGGGCGCCTGGGTGGCTCAGTTGGTTGAGCGACTGCCTTCGGCTCAGGTCATGATCCTGGAGTCCCTGGATCGAGTCCCGCATTGGGCTCCCTGCTCGGCAGGGAGCCTGCTTCTGCCTCTGACCCTCCCCCCTCTCATGTGCTCTCTCCCTCTCATTCTCTCTGTCTCAAATAAATAAATAAATAAAATCTTTAAAAAAAAAAACCAATAGATTAAAAAATTTCTCAGTGTAGGCTCTTCTGGGTTAATTTTCCCTGACAGCAGTGTGCCCTTCCATAAAATTTCACTAGTACCTTCTTTCAGGAAAGTTTTCTTGAATTTTAGTTTTCACATTTGTTCTATTACACTGCTTTGGCTTTCTTCTCTAGCGGCTGATTATCAGGCATATATTGTACTGCATCTTCTGTATTTACTATCAATAACTATTCCTTTCTCTTGAATTCTTTTTATCTCTTTCACTCCGTCTTTTAAATTTCACATAAGGGCTATCCATTGTGTTTATTCACTCTTACGTTCCTTCGAGTTTAGTTTTCATTCCTGAAATAATTTTTAAAATTACTTTTTCCTGAATTTTTCACCTTAGCTTTTGTTTTTTCCATTTCTGTTTTAGCCAATTAATTTTGAGTTTTTCTGATTCTGATTTATACCATTTTTTTCCTCACTTCTAATAATTTTCTTATGCTTCCCAAGCTCATTTTAAGTATTAGGTTACAGTTTTTACCTTTTTTTGTGGTCATACCTACACTCATTGCCTTAAAGGACATTACTGTTATGGGATTTGACTCCTGCTTACTTTTAAGTGAAATTAGTTTTCCTCTATTTCTAGAAGGGAGGGGTGGTCAGGACAGTCTTTCTAACTTCAAAGGTCTAGAACTCCCTTTTCCTGCTGTTTCACAAAGTATTCAATCTCCTTTAGTTTCTCTAGAACACCATTCTAGACGGGTGTTTTGGTTTGTGAGTTTCAAACTCACAGGTGGCTTCAGCCCATTAGACTTTTCTGTGGTCTGCTATCACTCACTCAGAAATTAGAGCCTGTGAAGTCCCCTCCGAAGGTTCTGCTTTCTCCTTAGAATGGCCCTTCAAGCATTCCTGATGGTAATTTTGAGGTTTTCTAGCATTCAAGGCTTCACAAGACCCTCAGCCATTCTTCCATGTCTTCCTCCAGTTTCTGATTCCACAGAAGCCTTTTTTGGTGATTTGGTCATTTGGTATTTGGGGGATGTGTTGCTCCCTGGTTTTATTACAGATGTTGCCTGGTTTTGCTATTCTAGTTGCTCTATCTCTGTAGCCAGATTGAAGTGAAAAAACAAACCAACTATGTCATAGCTGCTGTCACCTTCCCCCCACGGCACTGGAATCTGAATGAATCAAGACTATAGAGATTATTGCATTCCTTATGGTACATTTTTTCTTTATCAAGATGCAAAGGAGTGGTCTCTCAATTCAAATACAAAGACAATGAAGAACAGAAAGGGGAGTTCTGCAGTTCTACTCAAAGTATAGGTCTTACTCCAGGGTCCATGGATGGGCTTTGGGATTCCAGAATGCCCCTGAAATTGTACTCAAATTGAATATATATGTCTTCTACACACCTTCCTGGGAGAAAAAAATTCTCCAAGGAGACCATGACCTACTAAAGTTAAGAAACACTATCAAAGTTGAAATAAAATATAAAGTTAAGAATCCCTATCAAAACACCAATAGCATATTTCAGAAATAGAACAAATAATAATGAAATGTGCATGGAACCACAAAAGACCCCGAATAGCCAAAGCAGTCTTGAGAAAGAAAAACAAAGCTGGAGGTATCATAATCCCAGGTTTCAAGATATACTACGAGTTGTAGTAATCAAAACAGTATGGGGTACTGGTACAAAAATACATACATAGATCAATGGAACAGAATAAAGAGCCCAGAAATAAACCCATGCTTATATGCTCAATTAAGCTATGACAAAAGAGGCAAGAATATGCAATGACAAAAAGATAGTCTTCAATAAATGGTGCTGGGAAAACTGGACAGACACATGCAAAAGAATAAAACTGGACCACTTTCTGACACTGTACACAAAAATAAACTCAAAATGGATTGAAGACCTAAATGTGAGACCTGAAACCATAAAAATCCTAGCAGAAAACACAGGCAGTGATCTCTTTAATACTGGCCTTAGGCAAAAGCAACAAAAGCAAAAATAAGCTTATGGGACTACACCAAAGTAAAAAGCTTCTGCACAGCAAAGGAACTTATCAACAAAACGAAAAGACAGCCTACTGAATGGGAGAAGATATTTGCAAATGCTGTATCTGATAAGGGGTTAATATCCAAAATACATAAAGAACTTATAAAATTCAACACCAAAAACCAAATAATCCAATTAAAACATGGGCAGAGGACCTGAATAGCCTTTTTTTTTTTTTTCAGAAGACATACAGACGGCCAAGAGACATATGAAAAGATGCTCAACATCACTCATCATCAGGGAAATGCAAATCAAAACCACAATGAGATATCACATCACATCTGTCAGAATGGCTAGAATCAAGAAGAAGTACCAAGTGTTGGCAAGGACGTGGAAAAAAGGAAACCTTGTGCACTGTTGGTGGAAATGCAAATTGGTACAACCACTGTGGAAAACAGTATGGAGGTTCCTCAAAAAATTAAAAATAGAAATAACATATATTCAATAATTCCACTACTGGGCATTTACCCCAAGAAAATGAAAACACTATTTTTGAAAAGATACAGGCATCCTTATGTTTACTGCAGCATTATTTACGATAGTTAAGATATAGAAGCAACAGAAATGTCCATTAATAGATGAATAGATACAGAAGATATGAAATGTGTATACACACACACACACAGGAATATTACTCAGCCATAAAAAAAGGGATGAGATCTTGGCATCTGCAACAACATGGATGAACCTAGCAGGTACTATGCTAAATGAAATAAGTCAGACAGAAAAGGCCAGGGGCACCTGGGTGGTTCAGTTGGTTTAGCATCTGACTCTTGATTTCGGCTCAGGTCATGATCTCAAGGTCATGAGACTGAGCCCGGCATGGAGCTCCATGCTCACTGAGGAGACTGCTTGAGGATACTCTCCTTCTCCCTCTGCCCCTCCCCTCCACCAAATCAATCAATCAAAAAAAGGACAAATACCATATGATTTCACTTATTTGTAGAATCTAAAAAAAACAAAACAAACAAAAAGCAGAAATAAACCCATAAATACAGAAAACAGATGGTTGCCAGAGGCGAGTGTGAGGAGGGATGGGCAAAATGAGCGAAGGGGTTCCAAGTACAGGCTTTCACTTATGGAATGAATAAGTCTCAAGGTTTAATAAAGGGCACAGCATAGGGAATATAGTCAATGGTATTTAAAGCACTGTATGGTGACAAATGGTAGCTATGCTTGCGGTGAGCATAGTACAACATATAGACTTGTTGAATTACAATGTGTAGACCTGAAACTAATGTAACATGTGTCAATTATACTTCAATAAAAATAAAAATTAAAAAAGAACCACTTATTTAGAGGGTTATTTCTTCTAGCAGGCAAACTGGTAGTCTTATATTGTAGAAAGAGAATTTGTAGCCTCATTCATTTAAACAACAAATAGGCCCAATGATAGTGTTATATAAGACAGGATGTTAGAAACAGTCTCTGCCCTTAAACTTAACCCGCTGGTATGTGCTTGTTTTTATGCTGATATTTTTTTTTATTTTTTTATTGTTATGTTAATCACCATACATTACATCATTAGTTTTTGATGTAGTGTTCCATGATTCACTGTTTGTGCATAACACCCAGTGCTCCATGCAGAACGTGCCCTCTTTAATACCCATCACCAGGTTAACCCATCCTCCCACCCCCCTCCCCTCTAGAACCTTTAGTTTTCAGAGTCCATCATCTCTCATGGTTCATCTCCCCCTCCGATTTCCCCCCCTTCATTCTTCCCCTCCTGCTATCTTCTTCCTTTTTTTTTTTTTCTTAACATATATTGCATTATTTGTTTCAGAGGTACAGATCTGTGATTCAACAGTCTTGCACAATTCACATTTATGCTGATATTTTTGACCACAGTGTACTGTTGACACTTACTACAAAAGGAAGATTATAAATTAACATCCATTTATTTTTTTTAAAGATTTATTTATTTGAGAGGGAGACAGCACGCAGGAGGAGTAGAGGGAGAGGGAGGAGGAGAGAAGGAGACTCCCCGCTGAGTGGGAAGCCCGATGCGGGGCTCAACTCCAGGACCCTGAGATCATGACCTCAGCTGAAACTAAGAGTTAGCTGCTTAACTGACTGAGCCACCCAGGCACCCCTCCATTTAATTGTGTATATATATATACATTCTGGGGCATAAATTCTCAGAACAAAGCTTAGCACTAATGAAGCTTAGTTTCTGATGTGTAACACCCCATAAAATTACATATACAGTTAATTTTTAAGTTAAAATTAATAACATGTCGCTTGGGTAATGTACTTAAAACAGTACCTGCCACTATCTGCTTAAAAATGCTACCAATGGGGACACCTGGGTGGCTAAAGTTGGTTAAGCGTTCAACTCTTGATTTCGGCTCAGGGTCTTGAGACTAAGCTCCTTGTCGGGCTCTGCACAAAGCGTAGAGCCTGCGTGAGATTCCCTCTCCCCCTCTCTCCTTGCCCCTCCCCCCCACCCAACTTGCACTCACTCACTCCCTCTAAACAAACAAAAATGCTACCAGTTATTAATAATATTAGTACAGTCACTAAATATTTATATTTAAGATATAATTTGATACTATTAGAAAGGAAATGAGAGACCAATACCATAATTTAAAATTTTCTTTCAATCACTAAACTGGTCAGTCCCACAAGATTTAAATAAAACCGTAGTGTGTGTGTGTGTGTGTGTGTGTCTGTCGCATGCTATATGGGACAGACTTTATCCTGATATTTAATAATCTGACAGTTAACCTAATAATCTCCCAACCAAGTACTAACCAGGCCCGACCCTGCTTAGCTTCCGAGATCAGATGAGATCGGGCTCTAATAATCTAATAATCTAACCAAAAATGAGAGATTAGGATGTCAAGCGAAATTCTAGTTTGTCCTGCCTTTTAAGGAATTTTTTCTTCATCAATTCAACCCACATTCAAACTCATGGACACAATCCCTTCTGACTCTGTAATTACTGTACTTATTTGAATCCTTTTTTTTTTTTTTTTTTTTGGCCTCTACTTTTAATCATTGTCTCCATTTTTGTTTTTCCTACTGGCCAACATCCATTTTTCTTTCTTAGCTCAAACACCACCCCCTCTATGAAAATTCTCCTCCCAGCTCTGTGGGGAGTTGCTTCTGGAGTTGTTTCCTCTTGAGATCTCAAGTGCTTTGTGCTTATTTTATCATAATTCCATCATTAAAATTCACTGTTTCTATGTCGTTTTTCCCCTAGACTGTTAACTTCCTGGAGGTAGACTGTTATTTATTTTTATATATCTCCTTGACATTAGTTCTGGATTCATTCTCCTTTCTTCCCATCAATCCCCAAATATTATCTGGAGCGGCAAATGTGCCTCTACAGAGACTGCTTGCTATTTCCCATCTGCCTCCTTTTTTGTTACATGAAATGCAGATGTCATTGGTAGAACTTCCAAAGCCACCTTGAAAGCATAAGAATAGGAGCAACACTCCAGGGAGGTAGAAGGCAAAGTTAGAAGAAAAAGCAAACTCCAGCCCTAGGCTCTGGGTATTGAGAGAAAAATAAATACTTGTTAAAAAGTCACTATTTTTCAGGTATCTGTTACTAGTAACTAAACACATTCCTTACTGATATACCTAGGTAATCAGTAACTGTTCAATAAAGCATTCAAAGAATAAAATTTGCTAAAAATGAAATAAGCAACCAGAGGGGAAGAGGTGGTGGGATGGGCAAAGTGGGTGAAGGGGAGTAGGAGACACAAGCTTTCAGTTAATGAAATGAATAAACAGGTCATGGGGATAAAAGGTACAGCCCAGGGAATATAATTAATGGTATTGTAATAGCATTGTATGGTGACAGACGGTAGCTACACCTGTGGGGAGCACAGCATAACATATAGATTTGCTGAATTACTATGTTGTACACCTGAAATGAATGTTAACATTGTGTTTCAACTATGATTCAATAACAAAAGTTTTTCCATCAAAAAAGAGACTTATGCAACTAAAAAAAAAGAAAAAAATGAAATAAGGAACTTGTATAGGACCATAGACCCCAAAAGCACTCCAGAAAAGCTCACTAACTGTTCTACATGGTGAGGCCATGACATCTCCTCTGTGGCTAGAAAGATAATGGTCCCGCAGACAATGCCACACCCACAGACCCTACTGAACTGATGCTCCCTGAAAGGGCCCTACTGAGATCTCTGTGCACTGGAATCAACGATATAAAGGATCTGCATAAAGTCAGGAGAAAGACAGTCAACTGTCCAGAAATACTAACAAACACAAAAAGAGAGCTTAAATATAATAGAACTTCAATAATTTAAGTAATGCTGCCACCATGTGGCACTTACTCCCCTCTTCTAGAAATAAAATTTTGTAAAGAAAAAGATGATTGTTCCCCTGTGCATTAACTTTTTGAAACATAAAAACTATAAACAACTTTAGTTTGAAATACCAGCCAGGTTTTCTTAGGGTGAACTACATTTAAATGCGAGAGCGATGAAAGTTCTAGGAAGTCTTAAGAACTCTGCTTCACCATTCCTCTCTGCCCAACCATGCCATCTGGGGACGAGAATCAAAGGATGTTATTGTTTGGACCAAGATACAAAAGAGCTGTAAATAATGCAGATATATATTCAAATCAAAAGCCTCTAAAATGCTTTCAGCTTTTTTCTTTTAATTTGAGGCAAAATGTCAGCACACGGTACACAGAAAAGGTAGACGAACCTGATACACAGGAAGGTTTCCACGTTACTCTAAACCCTCAGGAAGACCAACTAGGGAGGTTATCATGTAAAAAGCCTGGATCAGGTATGTGGCAAGAAAAGGAGTGGGGGCGCCTGGGTGGGTCAGACAGTTGTGCATCCCACTCTTTGTTTCAGCTCAGGTCATGATCTCAGGGTCCTGAGATCAGCGCCCCCATCAGGCCCCCGCAGAGGGCACTGCGCTTAGCGCAGTCTGCTAGTCCCCCTCCCTCTCCGGCTCCCCCCACTCCCTGCTCACTTGCGCACTCTCTCTCAAATAAATTAAAAAAAAAAACAAAACATTTAAAATATAAAGGAGTTATGTTACACTTAGTTGAAGATAACCACTTAAACTTAGCTGACAAGATATTTTTGAGTCCTTCAGAGTCCAGTCTTTAAGGACAATATGAGAATGCTTCATGGGTGGGTCTGTGCCTATCTTCTTCACCAGGACAGCACTGGTTCCTGACATTATGTCTCACACAAAATAAGTGCTCGAGACACTTACAAAATAAGCTTGTTTCTATCACACCTGGTGTGATCATTTTATTCTCTAGTAAACATTTTTCTAATATAATGCTCATGTCATTTGCTTAGCAAATCTCTATTTTCCCTAAAATGGAACCCAATCTCATTCACATTATTGCAAATTCTGAATTAAAACATTTTTATCACACTGTACTTGCTACCATCTTTCTCTTAATAGTAACAGTTAACATTCATCTAACACCTGCATGTCAGGGATTTTTTAAAATAACATACCATTTAATCCTCACAAAAACTGTACAGTATACATTATTGCTCCCATTATTAAGTAGGCACCTTAAGCCTTAATAAAGCAGGTAATCATAGCTGATAAGGGGGGGGCAGGATTTGAACCCAGAGATGTCAAGCTCCAAGGCCCATGTTCTTTTTCCACTCAACATCGCCTCCTTTCCAAAAAGACCTTGGAAGGCTTCACGATGTGGAGTGCAAGTAATTCCTCTCCTCTCAGACACAAGCCCATCTTCTCTCGGCAACTATCTTCTATCCCAGTTAAAAGAGGTACTGGCTTCTACAGGAAGTGAGCTCTTGAACATAAGATATTCAACCGCATAAATGTAACGCTTCTTTCATTTGCCACTCAACACTCAGCTTCATTTGTATAGATGGCCCTTTCATAGAAACCATTGACATTATTTAAAGAACACTGATGTAAGTACAATGACACATATTCTAGGGATATCTCAGCCACTATTTAGCAATGTGTAACTTTTCACACTTATGAAAAAGATGACTTATGACATCAGTAGACATCAGAAAATTCAAGTTTTAGTCAAGGCTCTGCTGCTTGTTCTTTTGAATCATATTAAGCACCTACAATGCATCAGACATTGGTTTAGGCATTTTTAAAATATATTTATTTATTTATTTTAGAGAGAGAGTGTGTATGTGTGTGTGGGCGGGGAAACAGAGGCAGAGTGGGGGAGACAGAGAATCGCAAGCAGACTCCCCACTGAGTGCAGAGCCTAACACAGGGCTCAATCTCACAACCCTGAGATCATGACCTGAGCCAAAATCAAGAGTCAGACACTTAACTGACTGAGCCACCCAGGCGCCCCTGGTTTAGGCATTTTTAATACAATGGAGAAGAAGGCATTTTTATACAATGAAGAGTCCTGACTTTTATGGTATGTCTATTCTAATGAAGGAAGACAGGCAATAAACAAACAAGAAAAATATCAGGTAGTTACAAGAGCTTATGGTAGGCAAAATTCTAAGATGGCCCTTAAGACCCCCACCCCTAGTGTACACACACCTTCTCTCAGTTATTCAATCAAACCATAATCTAAATGTTACTGTATACATAGTCTACAGATTTATTAAGGTCCCAAATCAGCTGACTTTAAGAAAGGGAGATTATCTTCAGTGGCCCTGGCTTAATCAGGTGAGTCCTTTAGAGTCTAGGCTCTTCCTGGCAAGCATGAGAGGGAGGGACTCCACGTGAGCGAGGTTGACTTATGGTTTTGTTTTTGTTTTTCTGGTTTAAGTTAATCTGTACACCCAATGTGGGGCTAGAACTCAAAACCCCCAGATCAAGAGTCGCATGATCTACCAACTGAGCCAACCAGGTGCCCCCAATTTCTGGCTTTGAAGATGGAAGGGGCCACCTGCCAAGGAACGTGAGTGGCCTCTAGGAATTCAGAGGGGCCCCCTGGCTGACAGCAAATAAAAGAAATGGGAACTGGAAAAGAACTGGACTCTGAGCTTCAAATAAGAACAATGTCTGACCAACACCTTGATTTTAGCCTTGAGAGACTCTTAAGCATAGAATCCAGCCATGCCACGCCCAGACTTTATTCTAACTAAGGAATTGGTAATAATCTTCATATAGCATGATAAGGGAATCATCTCTGGATAATATTCTGTGTGTCCCAGACTATCCGTACCCCACCAAACAGTAATGATGACGAACAGAGCTAACAGTTACTTATTCCTAGATACCAGATCACATTCTAGGATACACACATCCAGACACATGCATTGTGTGCACATGCCTATCTTCAATCTTTACAACCACGCTGTCAATTAGGTATTATGCAGATTTTAAGTAAGAGTCTGTTGAATCCAGAAATGGTAACTGATGCTGCAGCTCTGTCCCTCATCTTGAGGGCTCTGTGCCACAGGCTTTCTGTAGTTTTAAGAAGGATTTATGAAAAGGTTCTTTCCTTTTGGCAGGTTTAGACTTCCTGTTTGGTTGGAGTCTTATTTGAAAACAGCACCCCAACTTACACAGAACCATGAAATTTTTGTGTGCAACACCACATACCATCTATCTGACAGTAGCTCGGGCGCTGCTGTTTAAGGCACGATGAAGCGATGACACACGTGTAAGACACCAGGAATATGACACAGGACGGCAGGCTGCTGCGTCAGCGTGGATGCAGCACGGCACGAAATACTGGGTGGCAGACGGTAAAGCCAGCAAGGTAGGGGCCTACAGAAGGATGCTTGGATTTCATCCTGGAGGCAGCAAATATTATTTCAGGGTTTTAAAAAGGAAAATAACATCAGAGCACTCTGGCAGCATGGTAAAGACTGGACTTGACTGGGGTGATGAAGCAGGCACACAAATTAGAAGGGATGGAGATTTATGAGTAATATCCAAAAGAAATGGTCACTGAAAGTGGGCATTAACCGGGTAAGAACAGTCAAGGATGAGTCTCCTATTTTATTTTATTTTTTATTTATTTATTTATTTATTTTTTAAGATTTTTATTTATTTATTTGACAGAGAGAGAGACACAGCGAGAGAGGGAACACAAGCAGGGGGAGTGGGAGAGGGAGAAGCAGGCTTCCCGCGGAGCAGGGAGCCCGACGTGGGGCTCGATCCCAGGACCCTGGGATCATGACCTGAGCCGAAGGCAGACGCTTAACGACTGAGCCACCCAGGCGCCCCGAGTCTCCTATTTTAACCTGAGTACTCTGGGTGGGTGCTAATGCTCCGACTGAGAAAAAAATATAGAAAATGGATCTGGAAGACCTACACCCATCAGTCTTTAAAATCTTTTTTTCACTATACTCATTTTACTGATGAAGAAAACTGAGATCAACAGATATTAAGTACTCCAGAGTAGGCACCGGCACTTGAGCCCAAGTCTCCTGCTGCCTAGTCTTAAGCTCCTTCCATGAATGGTAATGCCTCTTAATGAGTTTTACTTTGCCTATTTTATGAACTCATGAATGGAAATCAGAGATTTTAAAACCAGAGAAGTCCCCTTCTGTATATTAACATACTAACAACTAGGGCAGTATTTTTACAAAATAAGTTTTAAATACTCACTTCAAATTCTTTCACAAAATAACGGGTTTCACCTTGAATAACTGGTCTGTGATCTAAAAGCCTTGAATGAATTTCTCCAAGGTCTATAAAGACAAAATGAAATTCAGAGTTAATCCACGCTGCGTGGTACAATCTCTAGTATCTCTAGTTTGTTTTACTCTTCCCAATTCTCATGAATAGATGTAGGTTAAAATCTAGTTTAGACTGGACCGAGAGGAAATCTCATCCACTGCCAGTAAAACAGTATGTACTTCTGAGAGCAATTTGGCAATATCTGATAAAGCTCAAGACATGTATACCCAGCAATTTCATGCCCTAGGTGTCCCAGAAAAACTCTTACACAAATGAAAGACATTTATAAATGTTTACTACAGCATGAGTGTAATGTCAAAAGAAGAAAAAAAGGAAACAATCTAAATATACTTAGACAATGGAATACTATAAATCAGCAGGTAAAAATGAATACACTAGGGTTACATTTACTAACATGGATAAATCCCACAAATATAATTACGCTCAACAAAAAAGCAAGTTTCAGAAGGATAAAGTCATTTTATATAAACTTAAAAAATATGCAAAAGACACTTCCTGTTGGGACACATACCAAAAGCAATAAAATTAGAAAGAAATGCATGAGAACAATAAATAGCAAAACCAAGACAGTGGTTACCTTTAAAGGGGAAGGAGAGCAATGCAATTATAGCAAGGTACCCAGTGGGCTTTGAATGTTTATTTATTAAGATGGGTGGTGAGAGTGCATTACAGGTCTCTGTACTTTTTTTTTTTTAAGACTTTATTTATTTATTCGACAGAGAGACACAGCGAGAAAGGGAACACAATCAGGGGGAGTGGGAGAGGGAGAAGCAGGCTCCCCACTGAGCAGGGAGCCCGATGTGGCGCTCGATCCCAGGACCCTGGGATCATGACCTGAGCCGAAGGCAGACGCTTAATGACTGAACCACCCAGGCGCCCCACAGGTCTCTGTACTTTTTGGTAAGTCTGAAAAAGTTAAAGTTAAGTGGAAAAGTGGTGAATTTTAAACTGTTTTTGTTAAGTCATTCTATTCATACTACTTTGTAACAACTATATAGCTTAAGAGGTAAACCTCAAAACTCCTGGAGGAAATTAAATCTCAAATAAGAACATGTACCATTCATGTTCATTTACTAGCATAACCTGTTCCTCTAATTTTTTTATTTTTGCAGACACGCAATGGGGCAATATTTCCATTCTCTAAGGAGTTTTAATAGGATACATATTGGGACATATGCTAAGTAAAAAAATATAAAAAGAAGTATTACTTCTGCTTAAGTTCTTCAATGACTCATTACCCAGAACACTTCTGTAATTCTGTAAGAAAATAATAGGAGTTCATTAAAAAAAAAAAAAAAAGTTCTATTCTAAGTTTGGGAATTAGATAAAATCAAGTTAGACAGGTTCCTTCACCTCAGATCTGCTGGGAGTCTATAGTTTACTTATATCAACTATTAATGCCCAAGTGAGGGCTACAGTATGCAGAAATGTGTGGACCTTATTTGATAAGAGAACCTATGTGGCAAAGAGTATCTGTTCACATTTCAGTAAACACCAGTGTCTCTGAAGCACAACTAGCCAACAGGCTGAAGTTCAAGCCTCCTAGTAGCCACCCCCCCACCCCCACCCCGCCCCACAGTCCTCCATGTCTGGCTCCAGCCACCCTTCCCCCCATGTTGGCAATTCTGAACTACTTGCAATTTTCCAAAAACATCATGCTCCTCACGTGTCCTTGCCATAGTTCATGCTCTGGAACCCCTCCCCAATCCCTGCTCTTCCTTCAAAACTGCTCAGACATCACACTTCCTCGAAATTTTCATTCATTCTATTCAGCTTCCTCCTGGGTCTCAAGGAGAGCCCCCACTTTATGCTCCCAAAGCACCAGGGGCAATTACTTCTATCATACGACTTACTATGTTGTCCTAAAATTGTATCTCTCTTCCAGGGAGTATCTCAGACACCAAATTATTTATATCATCCACAGAAGACATATGAGTTAACATGTATTTTTCTATGTGATGGAGAAGCCATTAAGCCTTGTTGATTTGGGGAGCCTGATATAAGGAGAACTTATTTGACCTTTGGAGAGAGAATTCAATTCTGTTTAGAAGTGGATAATGATCACTTCTAAAACCCTGACTGGGCCCCAAAATTTAAGAGAGTAAAGATCTAGGGAGAAAATACACATGACCACAGAAATTAAGCCACTAACTAGTTTTGTTATAACATTATAACAACAAAGCAAGCACATTACAATGCAGGAGTCTCAAGGACTAAAATTCTCCAAATCTGATAGTGCAAATATAAGTTACAGATTTTCACATAAGTTCCACCCTAACCTTATTACACGCAAAGCATTCTTTCATTGTTTGATATAATCGTTTGTCCTCCAAAAATTCATACTCTAATGTGGGAGATGGACAAAAATCCCTTCACACAAAAGATAGAGATGAGCACTTTAATGGAAGATCAATATGCTGCTCTGTGGCTATGGAACAAGGAGAAACGGTCAATTGAGATCTCTCATTATCTAATAAAAGAAGTTTCTCCTCTGGCCCTGAATTTCCAGGCCTTTAATGTAATATCATATGGAACAATTTACTGCAATTTTTCTGATAACGTCCCTTGCATCACCAAACAGATGTTACTCTTCCTCACTACTTCTCAGATCCATTACCTCGTTTTCATCCCTCCTTGTCTCACTAGGGCTATTCGAACACAGTCACACCTCTCTGTAACCCATTCTACAGAGTTCTTGTCATTTGCAGTAGTAATGTTTATAAAGTTGCCTCGAACACTGAACTAGCAAGTACTGAACTACTGTTCCTAGAGGAAATATAGGCTTAGCTTCCTGCAGGCCTCTGATCACATTTCTGTCAAACCAAAATGCCATTTGTATTACAAAGGTTACCAACATCCTTGTAAAACATGCCACTCTTGGCATTCCAAAATCTGCTCTTCCAGCGTAACAATTTCTCTTGTATTAACACTTACCAGTTATTTTTACCTGCATAACCTACTTCACCTGCAAGTCAAACATTTTTCACACTGTCCCAACCATGAAAGTGTGGCCAGCCCTAGACCAGAAGGGTTTAACATTTTCCTGACCTTATCCAACCGACCATGAATTCCTTTGGCTTTCAGCTTCACAACAATGCTGTCCACTACGCTCTCTCAATCATCTCAGGAATCCACAAATTTAGCTGCTTTCCCATCACTTCATCACACACTATAAATGTTACTTTGGCACTTTCCAGACTGGCCTAACACACAAATTGGTGAATGCCCTTCCTTTTTCTGGATTGTTGACATTTAACATTTACCTCGCACCAAAAGCACTCTAACTCATACCTGAAAGAAACTTCTCTAATACAGTATTTTCTCTGTAAGGCGCACCACAGCTTTCTTGTGCTGAGGGAGAACTCAGCACTACACCTTGGGGATCCTTCTAAAAAGCAAAATCACCATCAAAAAGCACAAAAATGTGAAAAATATGGCACTAAATAAAAAGCAAAAAGGACACTTACAGTATAAGAGCTAAAACAAAAAGCAGAGCATTGCCTTGTTCAGTCTCAACTACAAATGTGCATGTAGGGAGACTCAAATTTTTCTCTATTCTGTGCATGTGGGAATGACTATGAAAACACCATCAGTACTGATTTTGGAGTTACAAATTCATTTTAGCAATTAGACAAATTCACTAACACCCAATGCACAAGATGAGGATCCACAGTTATCTGCCTGAGTGCTTTATTTAAAATGTAAATCTAACCACATGATTCTTATACTTACTGCTGGATAGTTTCCTGCCATTCAAGAAAAAGTCCAATTCCCTAAAAAGGCGAGAAGTCTTCTATGGTCTGATTTCTACCAAACTCCACCTCTCTCAGAGTCACACTGTAGCAATACATGCAGCTTCCCAAACATGCCATGCTTCCACACCTTTGCTCATGCTGTTCCAAACTAAGTCCAAAATAGCCTTGCCCTCTTTTCTTAACTGCTCACACTTGACTCTTCAAGACTCAGATCAGACACTACAGTGTCCAGGAAACCCTCCCTGTTTCCCAGTCCTTACCTCCTAACACCCAAACCATGGGCCAGAAACCCTTAAAGACCCAGGGCACAAGAACTGAAATCATTTATTTATGTTTCCCTTTCACTAGACTCTGGCAATAAAATTCAACAATGATCTGTTCACAACGATGGTCTTTAAATAAGAATGAACTAAAAATAGATTTTCAGAATGAAAAGAGTGAATGGTTCCGTAAGAAAAGCCACGGAAATTCTGGACATATTTTTAATTAAAACCTCAATTTTCAATTAACTTGAAAAACTTTCCTTGAATTACCTTTAAAAAAAATAATATATGAAAATTAAAAAAAAAAAAAAAAACCCTATGCATCAAGGGATACAATCAACAGAGTGAAAAGGCAACCCATGGAATGGAAGAAAATACATGCAAATCATCCATGAGCAAGGGGGTTAATATCCAAACTATATAGAGAACTACAACTCAATAACAAAAAACAACCTGATTGAAAAATGGGCAAAGGACTTGAATAGACATTTTTCCAAAGAAGATATACAAATGGTCAATAAGCACATAAAAAGATGCTCAACATCACTGATCATTAGGAAAATGCAAATTAAAACTACAAGAAGGACTTCATACCCATTAGGAGGGCCACTGCCAAAGACACAAAATAACAAGTGTTGGTGAGGATGTGTAGAATTGGAGCCCTTGTGCACTGCGAGTGAGACTGTAAAAATAGTGCAGCCACTACAGAAGGCTGTATCGTGACTACCCAAAAAAATTAAAAATAGAATTATCATTTGATCCAGCGACTCCAGTTCTGGGTACACATACACTCAAAAGAACTGAAAGCAAGGACTCAAACAGATATTTGCATACCTATGGTCACAGCAGCATTATTCACAATAACCAAAAGGTGGAAGCAACCCAAGGGTCCATCCAGAGATGAATGGATACATAAAATGTGGTCTATACATACAGTGGAATATTATTTAGCTTTTATTTATTTTATTTTTTATTATTTTTTTTTAAAGATTTTATTCATTTTTTAGAGAGCGAGCGAGAGAGAAACAGCATGAGAGGGGAGAGGGCAGAGGGAGAAGCAGGCTCCCTGCTGAGCCGGGAGCCCGATGTGGGACTCGATCCCAGGAACCTGGGATCATGACCTGAGCCGAAGGTAGACGCTTAACCATCTGAGCCACCCAGGTGCCCTTATTTAGCTTTTAAAAGGAAGGAAATTCTGACACATGCTACAACCTGGATAAACCTTGGGGACATTATACACAGTGAAATAAGCCAGGCAAATACTTTATGATTTCATGTGTATGAATTACCTAGAGTAGTCACATACAGATACAGAAAGTAGAACGGTGGTTGCCGGGGACTAGAGGGAGGGGGAGATGGGGAGTTAGTGTTTCATTGGTACATCGGGTTTCAGTTTGGGAGGATGAAAAGTTCTGAAGATGGATGGTGGTGATGGCTGCACAACAATGTGGAGGTACTAATGCCACTGAACTGTACACTTAGAAATGGTGAAGATAAATTTTATGTTACATGTATTTCACTGCAATTAAAAACATTTTTAAGGGGCACCTGGGTGGCTCAGTCGTTAAGCGCCTGCTTTCGGCTCAGGTCATGATCCCAGGGTCCTGGGATCGAGCCCCGCGTCGGGCTCCCTGCTCGGCGGGAAGCCTGCTTCTCCCTCTCCCTCTCCCCCTGCTTGTGTTCCCTCTCTCGCTGTGTCTCTCTCTGTCAAATAAATAAAATCTTTAAAAAAAAAAACACAAAAAAAACATTTTTAAGAAGCAGTTCACTTAAGATAGCACATATAAACATTTATAATCTAGCCCTAACACTCACGCACCACTCCCACACTCCTAATCAGATTTAAGAGACAACCTGAAGTCTAGAAAAACAGCCACAGCCAGCTGTGTTGGAGCTGTCTACAGTCCTGACAGGTAAGGTTAAAATGAAATCGGCAGCAACCAAAAGAGGTCATTCTCTTGGTAGTGAAAGGACTCTGGCATCCTACGAGGGCTTCAACGCTGCAAGATGTTGGGACAGACAGGATCAGCATTGGATTAAGAAAGGATAAGGATAAAAAATTAAAAAAAAAAAAAAGGATGAGGATGAGGATGAGAAATTCCGTATCTAACTGGCAAAGATCCTGCTACAGGAAAATAGGGTTGTTGTGAGCTTTGGGAATCAAGTATTCGGGTTCTGTGAGAATCCAGGATGTAACCTCCTCAAAGCGCAAAGCAGACAAGACAAATGGACATCTCTACACGTGTACGGCGCTTTAGTGTTTTAAGATGCTTTCATATATGTTATCTCATTTATTCCTTGCATGACCCAGGAGCAGAGTAGGTAAAGCAGACCACCCAAAGTCACCCAACTCTTAAGCGACCTGCCGGGGGGTGCAGGCCCTTCCCGACACCCAAGCTCCATGCCTCCCTAAGCGTTACAGGACCGTCGTGAAGCAGCGTCCAAGGCAGCTCCGCGCTCAAAGGTCCCCCGCTAGGGAAAGGGTAGAAGGGGCGGGGCCCAAGACGCACATCCGCGGCTTTTTTGAAAAAGTAAGAGGGACTGGGTTGGTTGGTTGTTACTGGGAGGCACCTGGCGTAGGAAAGCAGGCGGGCTCTGGCCACTACTCCCCCACCCTCCCACGAATGCGAGGCCGCCCGGGAGCTGGGGGGCGCCCTGGGGAGCGGCCCTGGGTCAGAGGGCGCCGCTTGGGAGGTGGAGTAGCGCCGAGCTCCACCACAGCGATAGCCCTACCACTCCGTACCCTTGATAATGAGATGCGCTGGCGAGCCCGCGGTCCCCAGCGAATCCTTCTTCTTGTCGCCGCCGCCCGGGGTGGCCTCACAACCCACAGGAGTCTCCGTCCCTCCGCCACTCATCGCGACCTACTCCGCCCACCCGCCTCCGCGTTGCGCCTGCGCAGACCTGCGCTGCCCGCCTTCCGGGCGCGGGTTTGGGGCGTCATCAAAGGGCGTAGGAAAAGCCGAGTCTACCCAGCGGGCAATTGCGTTAGTGTAGCCAGAGATGGGGACATCAAGAAGCAGATGCCGCCATGCTGGATTAGGGCAGATAGCGGCCGGAATTGGAACGTTGTTGTGAAATTCTGTTATTTCTCCTTAAATTCGCTGGAATTTATTCTGGTTTAGAGAGGGTGGGGGAGAGGAGATGCAGTCGCAGAATAATATTAATAGTATTAGAAGTATATTATCTCTGTTATTACCTGCCACCAATATTTTATAAAGCATTTTGACGGGCATTGCCACGTTTAGTCATCATAGCAACTCAGGGAAACGGTTTTACCATTTCTTTTTAACAAATGATGACATAGGGTTAAAGTAACTTGCCCAAATCACTTAGGCTCATTCGTGCCCATGTGAAGAAAAAACAAATTTGTTCTTGGTATTTGTATGTACAAAATTTCAACCGGTTGTTATATGGTCTAACATAAAATACATGTAATTATGGAAGGGACTGGTTTGCTAGGCAGCTTTGAATTGTGGTCATGAAATGTGAACTTTGGAACTGCATGTATCTAATTGCTGCGGTTTGTTAAACTCCATAAAGTTCATCTTGTAATCTCAGTAAGTCTTCATGTTTGTTCAAAGTACAGACAATGTGCAGCTTTGCAATGGCTTCTTCACCTCCTCTGTTCATCCAGTGGTTCTTTCTAAGAATCATCTAGTCTCCCCTTGTCCCTCTCTTTCTGTACAGCCCTTACCCTCCAGGATCTTGCAGTCTAGTGCTGAAGAAGGAATATAAGACAACGTTTAGAATATGAAGCCTATAAATGATAGCATTGAGGAAGGTACAGTACACATGTGGGACACCTGGGGGTGGGAGGTGGCCAGGAAAGACTTCCCAGAGGAGGCACCTATTTGTCCTCAGAACCGAAATGAAGAGACGTTGGTCAGGTTGGGTGAGAAGAAGATGGAAATTGGGGTTTTCTAGCGAAGGAAATAACAAGCCCAAAGGCAAAGAGGCATAAAATAGATGAATTAATGCATGAAATGTACTCTTGATTAATTGCAAGTTGTTGAGTCTGGTTTGTAAGCTTTCTAGTCTCAATTCCGTTCCCTCAGCTTTAGCATCAACCTCTAGAAAATGTAATTATTTTTTAAAGCCCTTCATTATTCTCCCCACTTCTAAGTACTTTTCTTTTTCAAGTTTTCTTCTGCACCTACAAGCCTAAATTTCCTTTCAGCTTGTCTTCTCAGTGTCTTTGAAATACTGAAAAATCTGAAAAGGCTCCCTATGGCACAGTGAGGTTAATGCTTCTTCCACATTGATGTGGCTGTTAAGTATGCAGATTCCGGGTTCCACATTCAAAAATTCTGTTTTAGTAGTTGTGGGGTAGCAGCTACCTCCCCTTACCCAACTGTTAATTGACTATAAGTGATAGAAGAATTTTGGTGCAGTAGTAAAGACTTCAGAACCAGACAGAACTGGGTTGAAATTCTGGCTCTGCCTCTTGCCTTCAGTTCCTTTGCTGTAAAATGGCAATAAAATATCCATTTATAAGGTTGTGATGATTAAAGAAGATAATACCCATAAAGCACTTAGTACAATTCTTGGCGCATAGCAAATGCTCAATAAATGTTATTATGACTACTATAACCTCCTCCCTCTCCTTTTAAAGCCCTGTAAAATCTGTTCTCGTTCTTCTAATCCACATTTATCCCACCCACCACTAAAATATCTTGTACTTTTTTTTTTAGCACTTTACAATTTATAAAATGCTATCAAATATCATATGACATGTCTCTTGATCTTCTCATGAATCTAGTTGAGGTAGCTATTAAAATACCCACTTTGATGAGTAAACTGAGGGTCAGAGAACATGCTAGAGTATCCAAAGGTGACTGCAGTGATTCCTTCCCTCCGTGTGTACACATGCAACATGCTGCTCAGGTGGAGTTGGTCTCCCCTCCCCTCAAAACTGGCAGCTTTGTGACTTGCTTGGATAGATAGAACATGGTGGGAAAAATGTTGGGCTGGTGTTGGGCCTTGAGACACCTGGTGGTTTCTACTTTTGCTCTCTTGTCAGGAAGTCCAGGCTGTCCTGCTGTAGCAAGGTCATCGTGTGGAGAAGCACTGGAAGATGAGACATCACATGTAGAGAGAGGCTATGTGGGTGAGAACTGAGCCAGCAAGCAGTCAGCATGAGGCCACAGATGTGTGAGGGAGCCATTCTCGGCTCTTTTCATCCCAGCCATCAACCTTTTTGAACGCAATCTCATGAACTGCAGTGGAGCTAATAACGCCACACAAGCCAGAAAACTGCCTACTCCTGATAAGGGAAATCTGTGTCCTAAGATGGCCGACCGACCCATCAAGGGAGTCCCAGCCCTTGCCCCGGGCCTCTTCTGGGTTCTTCTCCCTGCCCAGCTTCCCACACGTGCCAAGAGTGCCTAGTATGCGGAAGTAGAAGTGTATAAATTACCCGCTTTGTGCTCACGGCTCAGACCTTTGGAGACCACTCTCCTCTGAGCCTGCTGGTGTTAAATAAACCTCCTATCCTCCAAGATCTCTGAGTGCTGCTTGGTTCTTCCCTGGGGTGATGAAATCCAGGTTCCATAACATTCCAACCACAGTATTGTGAGAAATAATGAATTTTGTGGGGGGAAATAATACATGGTGAGAAATAGTAAATAAATAAATTCACTAAATGGTGTGTGTTTCAGTTATGCCCATCTCTCCTAGGTAGGATTTACGATGGGTTACAATGATCCCTATTCTCCCATGAGATGGCTCATAGCTATCAAATAGCAGAACCTTCGTCAGAACTCTGGTCTTTAGACTACAAGGCTGGTGCAATTCAACGTAGCAAAGCCCAGTCAGCTAGGCGGGGTCTTTCCACTGTGCCATGACTGTGCCGGGCATATTTCTGCTGCTTCTCTTTAGACACTCCCTTCCTGGAATGCTTTTCTTGCCCTTTCTGCCTATTCAATTCAGTAAACTTTATTTATGTTGTATAATAAAGAATTGGGCTGATCTTTGTTCCTGGTTCCTTGGAGATAACCTCTAAATCTTTGGAATATCTCAAGTGATAGCAGTGTCTTTGTTATTCGTGGTGGCCTGAGTTTATGCTAACGAGGTCACTCCCAAGGGCCCTTGGATGGTTTCAGGATGGGAGCTGGCCATGCTTGAAGACCAACGTGTGATTAGAGGGTTGGGGCTTTGAGCCATGAAATAACACTGACTTCTGGGGAGCGGAGGGGGATTGGGGACTGAGTTCAGTCACGTGGCCAATAATTCAAGCATCCATGCCTAAGTAGTAAAACCCCAATAAAACCTCCTGGACACAGAAGCTCCAGTGAGCTTCCCAGTTGGTAATCTCCCACTGATGTATCTAGAGGATGGGGCATACTGAGGATACAGAAGATTCGTGTTTCCAGAGCTCACCCCATGCATGTACTTATTTGGCTGGTCCTGATTTGTATCCCTTACAATAGAACTATAATCCTAAGTACAGTACTTCCCTGAGTTCTATGAACCATTCTAATGAATTACTGAACCCGAGGAGGTAGAGTGGGAACCTCCAAAATTTGTAGACAGCTGGTCAGAAACACGGGTGTCTTAGGAACCTGGAGCTTGTGCCTGGTGTCTAACGTGAGGGCAGTCTTGTAGAGAATGGTGTCTGTTACCTGTGGGTGGGGTCTAAGCTAATTCCTGTAATCAGTGTCAGAATTGTGTTGCAACTGAACAAACACCTACACGGCACCCATGATATGCCAGATAATGTCGTAAGTGCTCACACATATTAATTCATTTAACCCTCATGTCAGTCCTTTGAAGTAGGTATTATTGTTATTATTATCCTCATTTTACAGATGAGGAGGCTGAGGCATAGAGAGGTTAAATGACTGTCCAACTTGCATGTAGCAGAAACTATCTTGGTCCCTGTGCGTGTGTTTACCTGTAGATGGTGGGTGAGGAGAGAGTGGGGGAGGGAGATTGGGAAGGAGGGAAGAGAGAAGCCATTCTACCTCTAAAAGGACATGTGGGCTGTAAATTTTTTTCATTCAAACACATTTAACAAGTGTGTAGTGAGCACTTTCTATGTACCAAGTGCAGTGCTAGGAGCTGAGATACAGGGGTGAGCAAGACTGCTCAGCCTTTTCCTTCTCTCAATGAGTGTACAGTCTACTGGAGGGAACAGTATTAAATCACTATACAATTACTTTTCTGCAATTCTGTTGCTTAGAGTCTGCAGATAAATGTTCTAGCTGTTTGATTGTTCTGTTCTGTATATCACTGAGTTATACTGTTGTCTGGAATGCTTAGGTCCGCAGCAAAAAGTCTGAAAAGAGTCACATGAGCAGTGCTGTTGCACGATGCACTTCAGCGAGGATTAGGGCTTCTGTGCGCATGTCCTTGGACTCTATGCCATCTTGCCAAAGGTCTTGTGTCATCTCTTGTTGTCTGGATCCACAAGGTTTTTCTGTGTTCTTAAATTAAACTTTGAGATAATTACGGATTCTCACACAGTTGCAAGAAATAATAGCTTCCTTTACATTTCACCTCCTTTTCCTCCAATGGTAACATTTTGCAACTGTTAATATCACAACCAGGATATTGACATCAATACAATCCATGGATCTTATCCCACCTTTCCCATTTTACTTGTATTCATGGGTTGTGTGTGTGTGTGTGTGTGTTTGGCTCTACACAATTCTTTAAATATTTATTTATATATTAACGGCGGGGTGGGGGAGAGGGAGAGGGAGAGAATCCCAAGCAGACTCCCTGCTGAGCGCAGAGCCCCATGTGGGACTCAATCTCACCACCCTGAGACCATGACCCCCTGACCTGAGCTGAAACCAAGAGTCAGATGTTCAATGGACTGAGCCACTCTGACGTCCCTGGCTCTGTACAATTTTAGGTTGTAGGTTCATGTATCCATCATCACAGTCAACATATTGAACAGTTTCAGGGCCATAACGATCCCCCGGGTGCCTTTTCGTAATCACACCTACTTTCCTCTCTGTCCCCATCCCAAACCGTGGCAACCTATAATATATCCTCCATTTCTAAAATTCGGTGTTTTAAAAAAGTTATTACATGCATGGAATCATACACTAACTACTTCTGTGTTTTAAGGATAGCTGTTCTCACCATATTATACCTACAAGATCATTTTCCAGAGACTCAATATCAGACATTTTTCAACCATGGAATTGTAAAGGGATTTTTCCAATTATTGTGCTTTTTGAGAGTTAAGACTTCTAAATCATGGAAATAATATTAATTTAATAGGAATAAAGTTCTGACTTCAGGGTAATAGCTGCTACAACCATATTGAAGCTTATGAAAATTAGAAAATAGAAATAAAATGAGCACTTAATTATATACATACTGAGAACAAAATTGAAATTCATTCCTTGGTATAAGCTCATCAAGGATAAGCATAACTGGGGGAAGGGACTTCCTAAATTTATTTTGCTTTTTATCATATCTGCTTCCTGAGATTTCCTCTGGCACATTTTCTGTTGACATTACTGTTTATCCCCTTTTGTCTAACCTATTTTTGAAGCAGATGAAAAAAATTAAAAATGGAAGAAACTAACGAAAGCAAAGGAGAGAAAAAGACTAGAGGGTCTTTGGGGGTTAGATGGTAAATATTACTACATATTCATCTCATGAAGTTTCGGGAATGCACCGGGCACACTAGACTTGAGATTTTGGTGGAAGTAGCATGTTGTGCTCTGAGATCAGCTGTCTTCCAGGTGGCAACCACTCAACAGTCCTGTCCTCAATCCTGCTTCTTACCCCTGCAAATGCTTCTGTTGTAGTTACACCACTTGGGAGAACATGAGGCACCCAACTGCAGGGCCACCACAAAGAGGATCTGTGCTCCTGTGATGGGGCTGACTAGTCAAAACGTAGAGAGCTCCATCCCCCCACTGGTCAGACCTTCAGAAAATGTCGCAGAAGTACCAGCTGTTGAGTGATACAGCTACTCTATGCCTGACTGTCACCCCAGCTTTGGACAGGTGTACTACAATGGTCCTCGTGGTATGGTCACCACACTGGACCTCTCAAATCACATAAACTCAGATTGGAGCCTAGCAACGTGTGTTTTGAGAGGTGCTAGGTGATTTACCACGCACGCTAAAGTCTGAGAACCCCTACTTTAGCGTGATATCCGTTACGCATTCCCCAAACTTCTGACAATGATAGTCAACTCTAGAGTTCTTTTATCCAAGTGAACAGGGCTCAAGTTAAATGCTGAAAGCAGTCAGAAACTACAGAGCTGATGAGGCCAGCCAGAGGGTTAAAAATCTCTAAAGTGACTTTAAGATAAGGGTGTGTGTGTTGCAGAAGGTCAGGAACAATGAGACAGTAAGGGACTATATTACGTGAACAGACTGGTTCATGGACTGCACCAAAGAAACTTTGGAATTGGTAATCCGATGACTGGAAGTTTGTGGTCTTGGTCAAAGCAAGCCTCTGGCCTTGTTGTTCAGAGCTATGCCTTGTCAAATTAGTTGTGTGGCTACTGTATTTCAAGCTTAACTTGGACGGACAGGCCTGCCAGGCACAAATTTCTCAAGCAGATGATGTTAGGGGGGACAAGAAGTATCCACCGCTAGACCGTTAGGACAGATGACACTCAGCAGGAATGGCAAGCCAAATCTGCAGGATCCATAATACAATTGGCCAGCCCTAGGGACCCAGGCTCTTTGAAGTGGAAGAGACAGCATGCATGAGCCATCACATTAACTCACCAGGCTGGAAAAGATGCAGAGCTTTCATCCTCCCCACAAAGATTAAAATGTTCCTAAAGGAATCACGATAATGGAAGCAGAAATCCTTGAGACAGAATAGCAAAAATAGCCAAGATCTCAAATTCTCCTGACTTCCTGTCTACCTTCTTTGGGCCTCTCTCGTAAGTGAAAGATGAGTTTTGCTAGATTAGGTAGCAGTTGGAATTAGTTTTATTCACCAGCGGTATTGGGAATAAAGGCAGAGCCTGCAGGAATGTGGGCTCCAGCAACAAGTAATCATTATTGCAAAATCAAATTCCCCATCTCGTCTCTGATATGCCTGTATGTAACCCTAGAGCTGGGCTTCAAAGTGTTATAAATTCAGCATACAAGACATGGAGCAGTGGGATATAGAGCCCCTTGTGTATTTAAAAGCTCTGCCCAGCAAGAGAGATATATGATGGTAACTTTCTCCCCATCGCTTTTGCAATAAAATTCACCCAGAGCTCCAGGAAGTTAGGAATGTAATTCAGCTTCAATAAATCAAGACTAAAATTAAGATGGCCATATATGTAGCAGCCTGCTCAGGTGTATGGAGAATTTGAAATTTAGTGCCCTGGTAATGGGTAGGAGCAGATTATCTAATTATGGAGAAAAAGAAGAAATATTGCTCTCTGGGGTAAAAAGCTAAATGCTCTAATCCATTAAACCACCACATCTCTGCCAAAGCTAGATTAATATTAAAGTTCATGTAACGTCTGACTTTTTTTTTTTTTAAAGGAATGAAGTCAAATGAAAAAATATATATAAATGAAAAAGCTATACTTCACAATAATTCTAATTTGACTTCTTGTCAAATAGTTGCGTATTTGATCTTCCAGTGTGATGTATCTGTACCTGATTATAATAGAGTTCCATTCTTTCCCAACAATAGATCTGCTTAAATTTTTATCAACACATCCTGAGGTTTTTCTGGAAGGACTTTCAGCAGGGCTCTCATGTGATGCCCTGCAGTAGGTGAACCTCCCATTCATTTTGCTCCAACCTTCCTGCCTTCATCCTTGCAGGAGACCTTATGTGCTTATCACTGACTATGCTTACCTATGGCTTCAGATTTAATTGGGTGGAGCCAATGGAGGACCTATGTTTAACAGGGAGTAAGTAAAAATGAGAACGCCCACATATCTGTTAAAAACCTCAGTCCAATAATCTTATTGCTGAGTCTGGATGGGGAGGGAGTGGAGTTTTAACCAGAAAGACAGGTGATTATGTCATTCTCGAAGCTATGTTACTTTTCCTACCATATTGCGACAGCAGCTACTTGAGGTTTAAAACCACACAACTTCATAAAATACTTCATGACATCTTATCCTTTGGATAGAACTGTGTCTAAAGGCAAATGACCTTTTGATATTGCCTCCAGCCCTGTTATTTCTCTTTTGTTTTAAAACTAGTGTTCATTTCAATGAATGAAAATTTCATGGATTCTGGACTGATGAAATGTTCCTTCTCTATTTGAAATTTTTTATCTGTTCTTAAAGTTGCATGTGGAATAAGGAGACAGGGCCATGTATCTACTCAGGGCAGTCAAATCAACCCCTGTGTATAATATGGTGACAGATTATGTCCTCTGCCTCTGAAATTGTCCAATTCCCACTCACTCCAGCCATGGTTTAACTGAGGTGTTGGTTAGCATGTGGGCTGGTCTATGCCCTCATCCTAACTCCTCAATTAACGTGAGATAACTTGAATGTGTAGTGCCTGGTACAGAGCCTGCAACAGAGCAGGCATTCAGTAAATGGTATCTGATTGCTTCTACTTACTTTCAAGCAATGCTGAGTGGCGGCAGCCTCCCAAACTTTACGTGCTGTTTCAGAAATTTGGTCACAGACCATTAGATTGTAAATGTGAGCAGTAATGTCACTGTCATCCTCAGGGACAAGCAGTTTCTGATACATAGTAGGTTCTAAATAAATATTTGAGGGATTATTGAATGATCAGTGATGCAGACTTCTGAGAATCACAGAAAGAAAATGGTTTTAAAGGGGCATTCACTTTTCAGAAGAAATAGCATGCACAAAGATTGCCCCACTTTTTTTTTAAGAGTCGTCTCACTGTTCTTTTAGAAAACAAAACAAAACAAAACAATGAATAGAACGGTCCCTTTTTTTGAACAGCTTGAAAGATGAGAGGATCAGAGATTTTTAAATTGGTAAGTCATAAGACAAATGCGTGTTTTACCAAAATCACGAGATGTTCTGCCCACCTGTGTTATCTCAGATGGGCTCATGCTGCACAGGCACCTCAGGGGCAGCAGAAGGGGACTTAAGAATTAGTTTAAGGGGGCGCCTGGGTGGCTTGGTCGTTAAGCATCTGCCTTCAACTCAGGTCACGATCCCAGGGTCCTGGGATCAAGCCCCGCATCGGGCTGCCTGCTCTGCGGGAAGCCTGCTTCTCCCTCTCCCACTCCCCCTGCTTGTGTTCCCTCTCTCTCTGTGTCTCTCATAAATAAAATCTTTAAAAAAAAAAAAGAATTAGTTCAAGCATTTGAGTTTATAAAATTATGGGTTATGATTTTACGATCTTCCATAGCAGTATCGATCACTTTCTGTGGGCTAGGCATCACACTAAGTAATTTTTATACGTTCTCATTGCGAATTAAATCATGAGATCAGAAATTTTTATCTCTATTTCGTAAGAGGGATTTCATGTGCACTGAACTCTTCAAGGTCTCCTAATATATGGTGAGGCTGATGGATTCCATTCCTTAAAAAAAAAAAAAAAAGCTTTACCTAGCTGTAATTCACATATCACAGTTTAGCCATTTTTATTTATTCATGAGAGACAGAGAAAGAGGCAGAGGGAGAAGCAGGCTCCCAAGGAGCAGAGAGCCCGATGCGGGACTCGATCCCAGGACCCTGGGATCATGACCTGAGCCGAAGGCAGACGCTTAACCATCTGAGCCACCCAGGTGCCCCCCACAGTTTAGCCATTTAAAGTGTGTAAGTTATTTATTCTTGAAGTATGTACTCATTTGTTTTATCCAATGCTTAGGCCACCCAAGTGCCCCTAAAAAGCTCTATTTTTCTTATTATTTGGAAATAAAAGTTCTTTAGCTCTCAATAATTATTTACTCAGCCAGTAAGTTATAAAATGTATAGATTTGTTAATAACACGTGTCCTTGTTCTTTAGAGGGCTTCAGCAGCAGCCCTGAGTTGGCTTTTAGTTTAGAAAAATCTAGTAGTTGTCAAGTCTAAAGTTAGTGGAATAGCAGGAATTTCCCATCTTGTTTTTAGCCACTGCATATTCCAATAAACCCAACACAACAAAAGAACCATTAGCTCCACTGAATGTATCTTATTCCAGCTCCCTCCAAGGCAGTTCAGTAGTTAGTTTCACCTCAATGAATACTGACTACAGGAAAGAAAGAAACAAACAAAAAAGATTTTTTCAACCACATTTACTGGCTCACATAAATATTTGAAAACAAATCCATCTGTCTTCCCTTTCTGTATACTTGGCACAATTTATTATAGTTATTAAACAAATTACTGTAAATATCCATAAGGGGGAAATGAATTGTAAAATATGAGACGGAGGTCGATAAATAGCCAAGTTATGTCACCACTGAAAGGACTATTTTTTTCCCCTTAAGATTAAGCCACTGATTTGCAAGTTTTACTAAAATAAATTTCATCTATGAAAAAAAGGTTAATTTATAACTTGATCTCAAGTTTTGACAGTTGAATTTTTATATAAAAGCTGCAAAATTTCAACTGAAGAACAAATAAACATTCAGACATAAGTTTATTCCAACTTCAGCAAATAAAGAATGACTGTGTATCCATTTACGTTATTTCTCTGGTCCAGAATATACTTTCCATTTAAAATATTTGTGATCATGCTTCTGTATGTCATGGATAGCTCCTAGTGGGAATTAGTATATAGTCTGTTCTTGATGAAGACAACAATGGACAGATGTTGCCTGATCCCTGGATAATGCTGAATGTGACAAAACCAGCGAGACACATTAAGATATTTCTCCTTTTCTTGAACTGTCAGGTCAACCTAAATAGAGATTAAAAACACACACAACACAGACATTGCATAAGAACAATTATCAATACCATTTGTGTAGAAGATAAAAAACTCGGAGAAAAACTCCAGTTCTCAAAAGCCAATACATTTAGATAGGAGTAAAAAGTTTCAGCCACTTAGAAGAGCCATTTGTTTGATGATTTTATGTTCAGTTCAACACCAGACATGCTTTTTAGGGAAATCTCAAATTTTCAACAAATGCAAGAATTACATTAACCCAGCACCTGGAGATCCAAATGTTACAGGATTTGTGTCCCCTTAGTGCCCCGGTTCTTGGTCACGCTGCTTTGAAGAATGAAGAGTGGACCAGACGAAGAATGGTGGGCAGCAAAGTTTATTGAGCAAGAGTATAAAGTTCCCAGAGAGGGAGGCGGGCCCGAGTGGGTTGCCCTCAGAGTTTCTAAGTTTAGGGGTTTTTATTGAGCTCTTCTGCGGAACTTTCTTAAGCAATCAGGGTGTGCTGAGTTGTGCCCATCAGAGCTTTGGTCACATATCTATTAGGTTAGTGTCCACGTGTTGATGGTCTTTTTTTTGCTGACATCTGGGGGCTTAGGTCTTACCTGTCCCTTGCCTGTGATATTGACAAATGCTTTTGTGACAAATGCTTTTGTGACAAATGCTTTAACTGTCTTATTTTAGGACATTTTGCAGAAGTCATTTCTGCAAAGGCTGCAAAGCAGAATGTCGGTGCGGTCCTAAGCTGCAAAACAGGATGTTAGTGCTGTTTTATCTTAGCTGTTCTGACTCCATACTTTCTTGTTGGGGACCCTGGCTCTGACCACCTAACTCCTAACAGAAAGAGTTTGTTTTTTACTTTTTGGAAAGGAAGATAGGAGAAAGGAAGAGAAGAGCTTCTAAAAGGCTAAGACACTGGTTCTCTCTACAATATTTTTTAGCAAATCTAAAAGCAAGGTTTATTAGGACCTAACATGCTTAACAAGGGAATACCATGTAAACCCGAATATATATATATACTTCCTTTCTCTCTATGTATATTACTTCCTTCCTCTTAAGCTCTGGGGAAAAACTGTACTCAAGAAGATGATGACCCACTTAATTACAAGTGATTATTGCCTAATACAAGAAGGAAGGGCTATTTCCAGTGGCATATGCCTCAGATGAACAGACCTTCTCAATTCGCTTTGCTACAAAGCTGAACTCTCTCTCCAGGGGAAGTAGCAGGCCACACAATTTCCTGTCAAGCTCAAGAATGCCCAGAGATTTGGTTAGAGAAAGACACAATGAAAACAGTTGGTGCCGATCATTTCACTGGGCTCCAATTCCAAAGTAGGTGACTCAGAGACTTTTCTCTGAGACAAATCTTGGACTGGAATGATTAAGAGCTGTCAGGTAAAGCGAGCGCCAGCGGGGCAGTAACTAACAGCTATGACCCATGTTTAAGAGTAGAGTAGGAAGCTCCTTTTCCTCTTCTTAAATCAACATTTATTCAACAGATATTACAAGTCTCTGTAAAACTGACTGGAATATTTACACAAGGGAAAAAAAAAACCCCTCCTGTGGTTCACATCCATTAGCAGTCTGCTTGTTGGAAGGCAGGTCTAGCGAAACAGATGTCCTGTGGCTGTTCAGAATTTGGCATATACTTGTGTCTACAGGCAAAGACTCTGCTACGTTACTGGGTCAACAACACTGAAGGTCAAATCACTCTAGTAGGCAAAATGTATTGCAGAATACAAAATAGTATTAATAAAATTAAAAGGTAGATATGTAGTATTTTCTCAGTAAATGTTTAACTGAACTCATATTCCCATTTCATATTTACTATAAGGCAATTTATAAAGAAAAATTTATACAATCATCCTGCTTTCCTTTTTACCTTAGACATGAAGATACTATTTTATCAACAATGTATTAACATTGTCTTTGGTGGCCTCAGATGTCCAACTCTGTAGGCTCAGTTTACTTAAATTATTAGCAGTGAAAAAAAAAATTATTAGCAGTGAAAATCTCCTGCTTCTGCTACATAAAAAAATTTAAGTTTCAGGTTTAGGTCCTTACTTATAAGCTGCTACACAAATTATAAAAATATACTCATCTTGTTTAAGGCGGTGTAAGGTTGCATCTAGTTATCAGAAATACCTTACTGTAACTATTTCACCTACAATATCGTTAATAGAGATAGAAAATTAACACAGTAGTCAAGAAAACTGACCAAGAATGTCTTTTTTTAATATAAAAGTTACTTTTTATTAAAAGAGAATTCATGGCTTCACATATGAAGAATTATCTTATTCCTAACTATCTGGTCTGTACACAGGAGGCAAATAAACAACCACTACAGAATAAACTGAGTATCAGTTTATTCAAAAGGTAAAACACATTTTGTAAAAGAGCTGACACTTCATTCTTTTTCTAAATCTTTCCCATATGTGAACTTCACCAGCTCAACCACTAGTATACATATACACAGCTACAAATCTAACAGGAAATCGGGGGTGAGTTTTCTTCATTCATACACACATACATACATACATACATTCGAAATCAACTTCAGCAACCTCTCCCGATAGCTAAAGCGAACAAGTTTTACTCCAACTTGATTTCATGTCAGTTGCTGAAATACAGGATTCAAATCTCACCACCTTCTACAATTTACTTTTCACAACTCTTCCATTGAAAAGTCTCCACTCAGCCTCTTGGTGAAATGTTATTTTTCTGAATGAATTAAAACACACTGAGAAGAAAGCATTTCCAAACAATACAGTACTAATGCTTGTTTGATCTATGTGCAAGTTGTTCACTCAGACTCTGAAACACAAAGGGCAGTGTCTGTTTACTATTTACATTTCAGAGGAGTATTTGCTACTGCAGAAGGCTGGTTAATGCTGCTACTAGTATGGCCTATTATTTAAAATGGCAAAACAAGACACAACACACAGCAAAATCGATATTCTCCAACTTAAAAATTGCACATTGAGTCTCTAGTGTAAGGATTATGAATAGACTCAAGGCACAAAGGAACTTATTTTTTATTTTTTGTTTTTTTTGGGGGGTACAAAATACATTTTTTTAAGGTTTATTTATTTATTTTAGAGAGAGAGCAAGTGAGTGGGAGGGAGAGGAAGAAAGACTCTCCAGCAGACTCCCCACCGAGCACGGAGCTGGATGCAGAGCTCGCTCCCACGACCCTAAGATCATGACCTGAGCCGAAAGCAAGAGTCGGATGCTTAACTAACTGAGCCACAGGAGCCCTGGTGCAAAATAATTTTTATTCCAAGAGCTTCTAAAGCTTCTTCTAACATTTCCAATTTATTCCAGTAATTTTTAACGAGATGACCTACTTCAGAGAATGTAAATCTGTTCATTTTCCCTCAGAAAATTTTGCCAGAAATACACAAGAACCTTTCCAAAAGGTGCTGGTTACCACTGACCCTCCTTTTAGTTTAAATTTTGGAGCTTGTCCCATGAATCTGAGAAAATTATGACTGATCTCAATTTGTTAGCTCTGCTGTATTTTTGGTAGGCATTTTATTTCTGAATTTACTGTAAATAAACACAAAACAGGCCCCTCCTCCCCCCCCAAAAAAACCTTAGAATTTTTTAGAACTTTTTAGATGGGACCCCCTAGGTCCTTTCACATACAACATTGGTCTTCCAGCATCCCTCTCTAGTCGGCTAGTTTCTTTTCCTTTCTTACAACAGGAAACACAATGCGACTTTCCAGTCACCACTTCCTGTTTCTTACTGGCCCACATGCCACTGTGTCTACAGCCATGATTCTTGGCTCTTTCTACCTAATCATCCCTTTTTATTTATATTGGCTCTCTATACCTAGTCTGAACCTTCAAAGCCAAAGAGATAATATTCTTAGCCACTAATTTCCCATGGAGACATGTGAGCACCACTTTAAGTGACCCATTCCAGATCGGGGTGAGAGGCTGGTTTGCTACCTTCGGGACATTCTTTATGGCTGGTGCTGCTGGACTGCACTTAGCCGTTTCTTGTACTTTTCCTTTCTTTCCAAAAGAACGACATACCTCCACTGGTGCTCCTAACTTCAAAACAAATGTATTTTAGTTGATAACAATCTCATAGTCAAGCAGCTCATAATGCTACAAAGGATTTCAATAATCTTGAGTAACAGTGTGTTCACAGGGACTGCTATCTATGAGTGAAATCACTTTAAGAAAGCAATGAATCACTGGTATGATAATAAACAGCCACGCTAACTGGCAGTTTCACAAAGGAAGAACAACGTAATATTCCTCAAAGGAATTAAGATAGACCAGATCTTAAAATTAGAGTAACTTAGCCACAACTAAAATTGGGCTCACAATGAAACAAAATACTGTGGGATTATCTGATGACTTGAAGGTTCCCTGACTGCTGTTTTGTACCCTGTGCTGATTACATATTAAGTATTTAATAATGGGAACAAATAAATGAAGGAATGCATGAGGGCAAAAATAAATATACTGCCAAAGCAAAGAAGCACAAGAAACTGTCTGATGAACATGAGCAGGTAGCCAATCTGAGCTTTACATCGATTCTGCCTGAATTTAATACTGAATAATCACCTTTTTCTCATCTGGATATATTTACACCTAACTCAAGAGGGATGATGTCATTTAACACCACTGTGCAATTCTATCACAGTAGAGGTTTGAGTCGGTGAGGAGTTCCTTGAGAAGGTGTTTATTTCTCTGATGTACTTTGCCTGCACATGGACCAGGGTGGGAGAGATGCTTTGGTTATGGACTCATTTCACGAACCCAAAGGGATGGTGAGCTGAATGATTTACATATCATTCTACTCACTTTTGTTTTGAAAAAGATAAGCATAATATCCTTCATCATAATATCCTAGTCACTACATGTAAAGAGGACATACATTCCAAAACAGGAAATATAAATGGGCACATATCATTAAATATTGTTAATGTAACCCGAGTTTTAACATGCTGAACTGAACAGAACACTTCTAACCTGCCTGAAAACCCAACGCCCTCCAGGACACCTGGATTCATAATTAAATAACTATGCAGCTTGTGCTATCACGATTTCGCTTTATTAGAATTATGACCTTGTTCACTCTGCTAGCCAAGAAATTCCAGACAAGCTCCCTCCTTCTGAGTATTTCCTTTCCCTACCACATGACCTGCATAAGCCAGGAGAGAGAAAAACATAAATACACACTTGGTTTGCAAGAGTTAGACTTTATTACATGGGAGAAATGCTGTCCTTCTTAATGAGAGTCGCTGCCACAAGAAGACAGGCCTTCACTAGCCAAGTGATGGTCCGGACAGGCCTTCACTAGCCTGCTCACAGCATCACACATAGGATTAGAGATGACATTTCTCCTAATATTAAGCTTTAAAATTAAGTAATGCCACATTTAAATGTTTTAAAAATGTCTACAAGGGTGCCTGGGTGGCTCAGTTGGTTAAGCGACTGCCTTCAGCTCAGGTCACGATCCCGGAGTCCCTGGATCGAGTCCCGCATCGGGCTCCCTGCTCGGCGGGGAGTCTGCTTCTCCCTCTGACCCTCCCCCCTCTCATGTGCTCTCTCTCTCATTCTCTCTCTCAAATAAATAAATAAAAAATCTTTAAAAAAAAAAAATGTCTACAAGGGCGCTGTTGTTGTTAGATATAAATTGTTCTTATGCTCCTCCAGAAAGTAGCCATGCTCTTAACAGTGGACTCACTCTCAAGTCAAGTTATGGACACCTCCTAGCTGAAAGACTGTAGATTTGTCACTGGGATAAAGATAGGTAGATACCATAACAGCAAACTCTCTTTAGCCTAGAGGCTTTTGTATTTTGAAATGAGGTATACCATGCCACGTCACCATTCTACATTCAAAAAGTTACTAAAATATTTTGAATCTAGAATGGAATAGATCAAATTATTTCAGCTCTACTTAAACTGTCTTCACATTCAAATAAGGTTTTAGAGTTAATCATATTGAAGCAAAAACTAAAGATTACACTATAAAGATATACAACCTAAAATAGGAAATACAAAGAGGAAGAGATTGCTAAGCATTGCTGATCTCAATAAGCATCTAGTTGTATGATGCATTGTGCTAAGAGCTGGAAGGGGTACAAAGAGAAATAGGACATGATCCTCCTCAATCCCCTTATTTTGCTTAAAATTGAGTCTTATCTCTTCAAAATACAAGGAACATTTGTCCTAATTTATTCCTGTTGTACCAATAATTATTAATAGCCCTCCTTTCACTGTCAAAAGTGTTTTGGATGAGAAAACAGATGGTCATCCTACTCACATGCAAGATTTATATTCAAACTTATCACTAAGCTTTCTAAAACAACACAAATTCCCTTAAATAGCCAAAGGCATCCGAATCCTGCAGATATTTTTCTGACAATTTCATGATTCTACATTTTACTTTGTTCTACTTGCCTCTTTAACTTTTCTGTAATATTCTGACGAGAAATTAGCACTTTGCCTTATTCAATTCTTTTCATGTGAAACAGTCTTATCTCTCCTAAGAGATCAACAGTTGAAAACAGGGTTTTATATTTTTTATGTCTCTCAAGGATAGTATTATAGACACATATAATGAACTCAATATGTATAGTTGTAATAATAGAGACTAGTAGGCTGAGCGAAGGATCATACTAGGTGGTTACAGTGATGATGTTATAGAACTCAGCACAAAACTTTAGGGATTTTAGAGAAACAATGCTTAATAAGTCGAGTAAATCCACTGAGGAATTAGAGCTTGAGGGGGGATGAAGAAAAACTGTCATACATTATGGTTTTTTTTTTTTTTGGTCATACATTATGTTATTTGACGGTGTATGAAGGGTGTCCCCATACACTGCGACGCTTGCAGCAGAAGGCGAAGTTCGTCTCGGCCCCTCCAAAACCCAGGCTGTGTCTTTGCACAAAGCACCTGGTGTTCCAAGCCCTAGCTTCCTTCTCTATGATAGGAGGATAATACCATCTCCTTCCGAGTTATGAGGTACAAAGAGAAAATATACATAAAACTGAAAAATCTAGAGGAATCCGTTATGTTATTCAATGTTTATGGAGGGGAATGCAGACTATTTGCATGTGGGAGGAATTACGTGAGACGGTAGTGTTACAAATATGAGTTGCTGCAGTCTCTGGCTCAAACAGTTTACGATTTAAAAGAGAGAAATTTTCCAAGAAGAGTTACAGTAGAAAGTGAAACAAACCGAAGCTGAGGGAGGCTGTGAGGCACAGAGAACAGAGGAAAGGGCTCTTCAGTATGCTTCAGGAGCCTGAGAGGGCTTCACCAGGAGGTCAGTGCTGCAGCTGAGTGACACTTGCTGAAATGTGAACCAGTTTGGGAGGGAGAAAAGGGCTGGGCCCAGGGAGCCAAAGAGAAGAGCAGTACGAGGACCTTGAGCAGAGGGAGCACAGGAGGAGAGACCAGGGAGTATGCTAAGGCTGAGAGAGGGGAGTGTGGGGCGAACAAGGATGATGAGGCTGGCAGGGGAGGCAGGGTCAACATGAAGAAGGGGCTCCCAGCCCAGGCAGTGAGGAACTACTTATTTTGAGAAAGACACATTCATGAGAAAAATCGCTCCACTGGCCATGAAGATGGACGGTATGAGATGAAACTGGTGGCAGGAGGCCATTTTGATAGCCCTGACAGAAGATAATGAATTCTGGAACTAGGGCAATGTCACCCAGGATCACAGGAAGACACATGCGAGAGGCATCCAAGAGGTGGAAACAATAGTACCTGATTAATTGGATGCATGAGGCGCGGAATACTGAAAAATCTATGGGTTATTTTTTTCCACAGGGGAAAAGCTGGGTGATCTCAAAGAAGATATCTGACCTCTCTGTGCCTCTCTTACTTTATCTGTAAAATGTGGATGATAATAATAATACTTACCTTACAGGGCTGTTTTAAGGATTAAATGAGTTAACATTTATGAAGCATGGAGAACATAGTGAGTGCCATTTAACTGTAAATAAATTTAAGATGGGATACAATTTAGAGACTGACCAGGGGGCACTTGGGTGGCTCGGCTTGGTTGATTGGGCATCTGACTCTTGATTTCACTTCAGGTCTTGATCTCAGGGTCCTGGGATCGAGCCCCGAGTTGGGCTCCACACTCAGCGGGGAGTCTGCTTGAGGATGCTCTCTCTCCCTCCACCTCTGCCCCTCCCCCAACTCACACTTCTCTCTCATAAATTCTCTATAAATAAATTTAAAAAAAATAAAGAGACTGACCAGATAAAGGGGAAAATTGCACATATGGGAAAGAAAGGATATAAAATTTGGGACAAGATCCAGAAACAGGGCAGGAGGGTGAGTTCAAGTAAGAGGGCAGTGAAAGGAGACAAGATGGTTAAGGATAAGCATCCAGTGGGCTGGAAGATGAAGGCATTCAAATGAACAGTCTCCAATTTCTAGCTGAGAGAGGGAGGATGACTCCATGATAATGACTAAGATAAAGGGGGAGGGAAAGGATGGGGTTAAGGAAAGTGCTAAATGTCTGGAAGTATGCCTGGCAGGAATGAAAGAGCTGATCCATAGGAGAGCCTGGCTGAAAATGGATAGTATAAATTTATAGTGGTACCAATCTGTAGCTTTGGGATTTCTCCAACAGAGCTCAGCTTGGATATGGGATTGAAGGCATTTATGAGAACTGACCAAGGATATGGGATTTACAGACAAAGGTGGTGAATGTGCAGTGGAGCAAAGAAGCTGCAGATACTAAGAAGAGTATCGGAAGTTACACAAAAGGGGATCTAGGTTGGATAGGGAAAAAGTAAATAGGTTTGGAAATGGGAAGGAATCCAACTGCTTCAGACAATGATGGGATTAGTGAGTTAAGAGATTACAAACTAAGGATTAGAGGTTTCATAGAATATGGAGTATGCAATTAAGATGTTAGAAGGAGAGTGGGATGCTGATGACAGGGGCCAGGTGATGATGACGATCAAGCTCAAAGGGTGGCAAGAGAAGTAGGTGCGAACAAGAGTAGAAACAACAACAGGAAGCAAACAGGTCAAGGAACAGGAAGCTACTATATTTGATGGAAATGTGGAAGGAATATGTGCATACGGTACCCTGTATAAAAATAATTCATTTTCATTTGAGAAGGTGAAAATGCAAATTTGATTTAAATTCAAGACAAATAAAAAAATCATTCTGAACATTACAGAGAAAAAAGCTAACAACTATTCAAATACTCACTATAAAGCGATGAAGTCCATAGTACAATAGGATATCTGCTAAGGTAAAGTTATATCCTGTAAGGTAGACTTTATCTTCAAGATATGAATTAAGATCCTAAAAAATAAAAATGAAAAAAATAAAAATTTCATTTAAAAAACAGTAATAATTGGGGTCCCGGGGTGGCTCAGCCAGTTAAGCATCCAGCTCTTGATTTCAGCTCAGGTCATGATCTCAGTGTTGTGAGACTGAGCCCCATATCGGCTTCACGCTCAGCTCGGAGTCTCCTTGGGATTCTCCCTCTTCCTCTGTCCCTCCGCCAACTCACGCACGGGTGTGTGCACTCTATCAAATAAATAACATCTTTGAAAAAAAAAAAAAACAGTAATAATAAAGTTAACTACCATATCATTGGACTTTAAACATTTAGACTATTAAAAAACAAAACAATGACTTTTAATTTGATAAATTTAATCTGACATTAATAGATTCAGATTCATTCAAAGAACAGATCATATACTAATCACCTCATTTTAAAAATAAGGTAAATGTTATTAGTCTTATTTTATTTTAAAGAAATAAGAAAACATTAAAAAATGCTATTCAGAATGTCATCTATGACCATTTGAAAGACACCAATTTTGGGGGGGGGTGGAGATCATTTTATAAATTATGTTCATGTTAGATTTAATTTTTCCATTAAAATATAAAAAGCTCTTCAATAATTTCTCTTAAGAGGATTATAATTTATTGGTTTGCTGTATTTTTATATACGTATATTCAAAAATTTTTAATTGTAATACAATCATGTTTCCATCTTAGCCACTTTTAAGTGTATAATTCAGTAAATATCAGGGATATACACTGTTGTTTAATCAGTCTTCAGAACTTTTTCACACTTCAAGACTGAAACTCTATCCTGTTAAACAACACCCCATTTCTCCCTCAACCCGGACCCTGGCAACGACCATTCTTTCCATTTCTATGAATTGACAACTTTAGACACAACACGTAAATGGAAGCATAGGGCATTTGTCTTTTTGTGACTAGCTTATACCTAGCATAACAACCTCAAGGTTCAGCCATGTTGTTAACATGAGTCAGAATTTTCTTCCCTTTTGGGGCTAAATAATATTCCATTGTTTATATATACCACATTCTGTTTATCTGGTCATCTGCCAATGGGCCCCTCTTGACTATTATCAATATTGCTATGGATGTGGGTGTACACATATCTCTTTAAAGCCTACTTTGAATTATTTTGGGTATACATCCATAAGTGGAATTATTGGATATACGGCAATTCTATTTTGATCTTTTGAGGAATCAGCATATTGTTTTTCATAGCAACTGTACCATTTTACATTTTTTTTTTTTTTAAGATTATTTATTTGAGAGAGCGAGAATGAGAGAGAGAGAGTACATGAGAGGGAGGAGGGTCAGAGGAAGAAGCAGGCTCCTTGCTGAGCAGGGAGCCCGATGCGGGACTCGATCCCGGGACTCCGGGATCATGACCTGAGCCGAAGGCAGTCGCTTAACCAACTGAGCCACCCAGGCGCCCCCATTTTACAGTTTTAACTGGCTTCTTAGTTTTTTTGTTGCTGAGTTATAGGAGTTTTTTTTTTTTTTTTAAGATTTTATTTATTTATTTGACAGAGAGAGACACAGCGAGAGAGGGAACACAAGCAGGGGGAGTGGGAGAGGGAGAAGCAGGCTCCCTCAGAGCAGGGAGCCCGATGCGGGACTCGATCCCAGGACCCTGGGATCATGACCTGAGCTGAAGGCAGTCGCTTAACCAACTGAGCCACCCAGGCGCCCAGAGATATAGGAGTTCTTTATGTATTTTGGATATTAACTCTTTATCAGTTACATGATTTGCAAGTATTTTTCTCCCATTCCATGGGTTGCCTTTTCACTCTGTTGACTGTGTCCAGTGATGCAAAGAAGTTTAAAATTTTGATGTAGTCCAATTTATCCATTTTTACTTTTGTTGCCTGTGTTTTTGGTGTCATATACAAGAAATCCCTGCAAAATCAAATAACATGATATTTTTTCCCCTAGGTTTTCTTCTAAGAGTTTTATAGTTTTAGGTTTTACAATGAGGACTTCAATCCATTTTGAGTTAATTTGTATATATTGTGTAAGGTAACATTCCAACTTCAATTTCATTCTTTTATAACTGGAGATCTAGTTTTTCCAATACCTGCAGAGACTCCAGTTTTGGTTTTTTTTTTTTTTAAGATTTATTAATTTATTTGAGAGAGAGAGAGAATGCACACGTGGGTGTGCGGGGAGGGGCAGAGGGAGAGAATCTTCAAGGAGACACCGTGCTGAGCACGCAGCCCCATGCAGGGCTCCATCTCAACAACTCATGATTCATGACCTGAGCCAAACCAAGAGTCTGACACTTAACCGACTGAGCCACCCCTAAAACTCCAGTTTCAGACACCATTTAAACCCACAGAAAGTTCTTTGCCATTTGTTCTCCAGACACAATCATCAATTTTCAAAAGGCAATGTTAAATTAAATATGTACACAAAAGAATTCATTTAAAATCTTTAACAACAACAAAATATGAGTAAGCACTGAGCTCCCTAAATGGTGAATAAGCACTTTTGAAGGAAAAAAAGAATTAAAGTACATGTTAAAAAATGAAATAAAAATCTTAAGAGATCCTAATCTAAATTAGAAGTAAAGTCTGACAGAACAGCATGAATGAATCAATTACCTCCCTGAGAAAAGAAAAAAATGTAGATAAAAGAAAGATTGTATGAATACTCTGGGTTCCTCTCAAAATTAACATGTAATTTCACAGCACAGGAATTCATGCTGCATTTATTACATTACATTCAAATCAAATGAGACAAAAGATTCATATAACCTTTAGACAAAGGTTTATTGAATCAGTTACATGGATTATTATCAGATATTCTCACAGGCTTCTCTAAGGACTCGTTTTAGAACACTGCTCAGTGGTCAACAGCATATATTCCAGAAAAATTCCTTAAACTGTAGAGAACATTTTGTTTTCTCAAATCACATCCCAAATGCCTGGCCCATGGTATTTCTGTAGATAGTAAATATCTGCTGAACTGAATTTAATGTCTTTGAGTCTGCCCACGTCTTCATCTAAAGACAGTAATTTTCAAAATGCTATATAAGCATGGAACTGCTAGGGGTGCTACAGATGAAGGCATAAAGGAATATGGACAAAAATGAGACAAATGCAGGAAAATCAAAATAAAATTTGGGTACAGAGGGTGAAATAGACTGGTATATAAGGAGCTACCACTTAAATTCTAGAGTGATCTGTGAATGGAGATGGTTTCTCTCCAGTGTCTTCAAATGAAACACCCTGGATAAAGCTTAAGAATAAAATATATATTCAATTTAATTTTAAGAAGCATTTTTTAAAAAGGCCTGAAACAATAATTTAACACTGGTTTGTACAGTGTATATATTCTTAAAATAGAATCCATGTGTAAGTTTTTGTTATAGAGACTCTCAAGGTTGTTGTCTTTAAAATGTCTTTATAATTAGTATTTTTCTGATTAGTGATATAATTCAAATTTTCCCTGCCATATCACAGAATCTCACATATTCAGAATATTCACAGAATTAATATTCAGTGTCCATTTCCTTTGTTTTAAACAAGTCTTTCCCATGGCCAAAGTTATTATCAAATATTTCCCCCTATAGAGTTCTGAGGCTTTTTTCCCTATTAGTATTAAACTTTTTAATAACATTGAAAAAGCAGTATAATAAACAGTTATATATTCTCCATCTAGATTCAACAAATGTTAGTGTTTTGTAATGCCTGCCATTTTGAAATTATGTATTACATTATGAGCCATTTAAACTTAGAATAGTGGTTTTAGCCCGAAATGGAACTTTAAAGAGTAAGAAGTAAAAATAAGTAATACAAAGATAAATAGCAGTATTAAAAAGAACGCATACAAGGAAATTTTTAAAATGATTTAAATCCTGATACACCTCTATGAAGCAATACTAACAGGTTATCAGAAAGATAGTATAAAGGAATATTCTGTGGACATGAAAGGTATTCACAACACCCTGTCAGTGAACAAAAATGCAAGTCACAGTGGCCAATAGCTGCCCACTTTTAAAACAAAACACACACACGTCTATACGGAAAGGAAAAGCATGGAAAGAACATGAAGGGAGTTCAATAAATATTTGATGACCAAACATAAGTGCTATTAGCACTTCTCTCTTGGTGGAACTACTAATGCTTGAAATTTTTTTTCCTTAACTTATATTTCCTAAACTTCTATAATAAATATTTACTGCCTTTAAGATAAAAACAGCCAAAAGCAAAGCAAAACAGAAAACAACACTTCCTCATCTATGCTTATATGGCCAAAAATCACACTGCAATCCATTATACATACATTTGTCTCCCCCACTGGTCTGAGTTCTGTACAGGCAGGGACTGTGTCTATTGGGTCACTGGACCACTGGCCCTTAAAACTGCATCAGGCACATCAGTGCAGGTACAGGTACAGGTAAGGAAACTGGCAGAGCAAGGATGACAACCAAATCACCTGTCCCCCTGTACACTTCAAAAATGGTAATATCGCCAGATTCTCCTGACTGCAATTTCAAATAATATTTACATATCCCAGATACAACATTTTGGTGGAATTACTTCTATGTTCTTAATACCCAATCTCTGAATACAACTTTGAACTTATAAACCCAATTCAGTGAAATCCTGTTCATATCTTTCAGAATGAAGTACTATATTACTATCCTTTCTTCTGGAAAATTGTAAGAGATAGTTATATTTTATTTGCCTGAAATCCCACATTCACGTAGAGGAAAGACATGCTTGCTTCCCTCTAGAAAGGCTGATGAGCATGGCAGAGGCCAGTGGGAGGGGTCAGTATGGATATTAAGCATTAATAGTTGATCAGGATAGACCTATAAAGGAACAAAGCCTGAAATTTATTTTTTATCAGTTCTCTTTATGATATCTATCAAAAATACAGTTTAAAAAACCATTTCCCCAGAATGATCACTGAAAAGCTTTCAGTTCTATGAGACCTTCTTGCACAACTCATACTACCAATTTATATGACACTGGGAATAAAATCAGAAAACAGTAGGGATTCCTGCAGTGATACGTGGTTGCCTAGATGATCTCTAGGTTCCTTTAAATTCTAAGCTACTATAAAAACTTTTTTTGATCTGCTTTATTTTTATGTAAATAAATAACAAAAAGTATCATTTGGAATATTTTTTACTGCTGGTGACTCTGGAGCCATATTCAGCTTATACCTTATACTGATAGAGTCTTTTATTCTGATTTGCTTCTTTGGAAAGAAAATACAGATCTTAAAGCAATAAGTCTCAAGGAAAAAAATGTGAGTTTTTTCAGATCAATCTAACAGTTTTTTTCAGTAGCTCAGAATCAGATTCTGATTCCCTTCTTGCCTTCGAGAAAGTACTTTACTGCTGAGTGCAGAAACTAAGTATTAAGACATCCCGTTTAAAAAAAAAAAAAATCATACAAATAATTGTTGACTGGTGAGTGTTAGGAAGAAAAAGCATATAGAACAAGGACCCACATGTGTTCAGGGAAAGGTGGTCAAGAACATTTCTCGTGAAGGGGCATCTGAGCTGAGATCTGAAGGGGGAGTGCAGGCAGAGTCTGTTTCCAGCACAGGTAATAACAGGTAAAAATTACCCTGAGGCAGAAGGAAACAAGAAGGCCAATGGCTTTGGCTAGTGAATCTCAGAGGAGAGAGCTTCCTGCTACTAACAGTTCATGCATTTTAGCCTCTAAAGAGAAGTCACAATACCTTCAACAGAGTGCGGATATCGTCTTTATTGGAGTGTCCATCTACTCGAGTTACTCTGTATTCCAACCACTGCTGAACGATTGCTTTTTCTTCTGCAGTGCTCCCAAGCAAATATTCTTTGTTGGCCTGCTTGACAAGATGAGCTGCTATAGTAGTCAGTCCTGTTAGACTTGGACCATTGTTTGTTTGAAGAACTGGAATCTTAAAAAGAAAAAAGAGTTCTTCTGAAAAATTTAAAAAAACAAATACCAACATGACCTTAAGTTCTAAGGAGTTGCTAAATCCCTCATTGTTTTCTCAAACGCCCTAGGATTCTACTCTAAGATACTAAATTACATTCAAATGAAAATCAGGAAAATAGTAGTTAAGATGTTATTTACAATTTGAGAACAGATGCTTGAAATGACACAGTAGTAACATTGCAAAAGTCAATGTTTCTACATAATTCATAACTGTGCATATACTAGAAGAAAAAATGGAAATCCTAATAATACTGCAGTAGTCTGGATCAAGTTTACCAATACCCTATGTTAGCAAGATGAACATACTTAAATAAACCTGACTTCTGTAACAACAAAAGGATATAATTACAGTAACACTGACTTAATTCTGATGTAGTTAGAACCACCAAATGAGATATGGGTTGATTTTAGTGATATGTGATCTAATATAATTATATCTCGTTAACTAGGTATGGACTGTGACAGTGACTTGGTTGCCATGAATTGCATATCCACCAATTTTTTAGAGTGAAGTCACTGTTGGCCAATATTTCATGTTTAAAAAACATTCCAAAATATAATTGGGGCCACTGATAATAGTCTGGGCTTCAGGTAATCATCTGAAAAATAATCCTGTTTTTGTTTCCCTTATTAGAACAGCAATATTGGGGCGCCTGGGTGGCTCAGTCGGTTAAGCGTCTGCCTTCAGCTCAGGTCATGATCTCAGGGTCCTGGGATGGAGCTCCACATCGGGCTCCCTGCTTAGCCAGGGAGCCTGCTTCTTACTCTCCCTCTGCTGCTCTACCTGCTTGTGCTCTGTCAAATAAATAAATAAAATCTTAAAAAAAACCCACAAAAAACAGCAATACCAAGGTTCAGATTATAAGAAATTGACAATTAATTTAAATGTTCTTGATGCACAACCAAGCAAAGCACTATGAGAAATTTAAAAGAAAATGGAAGGTATCATCTGATGAGGAGACTGACCAATTACAAATAACATAGAATCTAAATGACCCAAACAAACAAAAAAAGAGTATTTTCGTGGGAAGACAGCTGCTTTTTGCAGTCACTAAATATCTTGTACTTGTAAAGTGATTTACACTTCGCAGGACACTTTCATACTCACATCTAGGTCAACAGGACTCTGTGAAGTATACAGACAGATTAACATTTTACAGATACAGATTCAAAGATTACTTCCTACAAGTCAAAGGAAGTAACGAAGGGTACTCTCTGGTTTTCCACTTCTCATTCACCACTTAGCTCCTTGAATTTTCACTTTTGCCTTCACACTCAAATGAAGCCTCTACCTCTAAGATCACCAATAGTGTCCTTTTAAAAAATGCACTGAAAGAAAACACTAAGGAACCCTCTGGGGGTGCTGGTTCTACTGTTTTATTCCTTGCTGGCTGGTTCCTTGTGTGGTTACCTACCTGTGTTCACTTTGTGGAAACTCGCTGGGATTTATTTGCTTTTCTGAAGGTATGTTATACTTAAAAAACAAAACAAAATAAAAACAGAAAAAGAACTTGCCATCAATGAGCATGTGGGGGGAAATGACATTTAATTCTAAAGAGAATTATTTGTAAAAATAAATTATCCATAATCCTACATTGCTAAGTCAAAAACTTCCCAGTTACCTTCTCATTACATCTTCTAAGTTGGTAAGTAATTTCATCATCATCTTACAAACAAAGAACCAAGGTCACTCGCTTTGTCATGGCAGAATCAGGGTTTGGATAAAGTTAAGATTGCCTCGAAAGTCCCTTCTCTTTCCTTCATACAACCTAAAGTACACAAATCTTATGTAGTTGCAATCGTGGGAAACATACTTTTTCCACATTCATTTTAGGATGGCATGGTCTTCTAAGTAATCAACGTCAATGGCTAATAAGTAATATTATAATATGCTGATGTACCATAATTTAACAAACCATTCTCCGAAAGCTGGATCTCTGGATTGTTTTCAAATTTTTTTCTTTTATTTCCTTAAATAATCTCTATACCCAACATGGGGCTCGAGCTTATGACCCCGACAGATCAAGAGTCGCATCCCCTACCAACTGAACCAGCCAGGCGACCATGGATTGTTTTCAATTACAGTCTCCCCTTATCTGTGGGGAATATGTTCCAATACCTCCAATGGATGTCTGAAACCACGCATAGTACCAAACCCTACATATACTATGTTTTTCCTATACATAAATACCTATGATAAAGTTGAAGTTATAAATTAGGCACAGTAGTCCAAGATTAACAGCAAGAACTAATAATAAAGTAGAACAATTATATCAATATACTGTAATAAAAGTTATGTGAATGTGGTCGGTCTCTCTCCAAATATCCTATTCTACTGTACTCACCCTTCTTCTTGTGATGATGCAAGATTTCAAAATGCCCATATAATCAGATGAAGTGAGGTGAATGATGTAGGCGTTGTGACATAGTGCTAGGCTACAGCTGACCTTCTGACACTATGCCAGAAGGAGGATCATCTGTTTCTGGATATGGCTAACCATGGGTAACTGAAATGGCAGATATCGAAACTATGGATGGGGAGGAGGTACACAGATGGGTGACTACTGTATAATTGGTAATGTTGCAGAGAAGGCCTTATTGCTTGATGTGGAGAACAAAGGCAAAAGAAAAAAATTAAATTTCCTTACAACTTAACAGCCCAATGACAAGTCAAGACAGGTAGAGTGACATTCCTCTAGGAACTCAACTGCCTCCATCGATGTTAATACTCTGCTAAAGGCAAAAGGCAACCTTAGCTTAACATTAGCCTGACCTCCAGGATCCTGTAAGTCTCCTTTAATGTTTAAAAATCCCCTTCGAAACCTCCTTTATCTCTACCCCCAAGATATATGTTAGCACTCATACTCCAAGCATATGGCCCACTGATATAGGTCTGAAGGGTCTCATGACTAAGGTTTTACTAGACAGTAATAAATGATCTTTTCCTAACAATAGCTAGCCCCTTAAGGTCCTGGAAACCTTGCTTCCAAATACCTTAGAGACTTACGCTATCCTTAACCCTCTGCCAACTTGAAAGTATATAATCAGTCACTCCTCACAATCCCAGTGCAGCTCTTTCTGCCCCCAGGTCCAGTCCCTGTGCTTTAATAAAACCACTCTTTTTGCACAAAAGATGCTTCAAGAATTCTTTCTTGACCATTTACTCCCAAACCCCAATATTTTCACATCATTGCTGGCTTACTGCTATCAGTTGTCTCCCTGCCTCACCAAAAAAAAAAGACCGAATTTTTTCATTTATTCCCATCCCTTTCCCCAAACATATAAATAGAAACTTTCAATAGCTGCCCTCTGCTAAGACCAAAAAAAAAAAAGCTTTAATTAAAGTAAGAAACCACACTATGAACTCCAGAGCCCTCACAACTGCCCTCAAACTATAATTTTGGGCTTACTTTGCATTGTAGCACTTTTCATATTGGTCTACTTCTTGCCCCAAACTTCCCAATCTTTCATAATTTTGGCCTTACACACTTTAAACACCAGGTTTTCTGTGAAGTTTACAAATCCATTCTCACAGTCAAAATTAACTTTCTCGTCCACATTCCTCAACAATGTCTCCTCCGTTTAGCATATATTCTGTCTTGCCTTAAATTAATTGTCCATGACTGTTTCTTATACTAGGTAAGCTTCCTGAAGGCAAGACTCATGTCTTGGCAATGTTCTCTAAAAAAACAGAAACCAAACGAGGAAGCAGTGGGTGAAGGGAAGGAATTAGCATGTGGCCAGAGGAAAAAGCAAAAGCAGGAGGCTTTGTCTCCAGTCAGTGGGCTCATCTTGGACAAGCCCCAAGACCTTTCTATGCTTCAGCTGAACTTAAGTGTAAGAACTACACTAGGACAGGGCGCCTGGGTGGCTCAGATGGTTAAGCGACTGCCTTCGGCTCAGGTCATGATCCCAGGGTCCTGGGATCGAGTCCCACATCAGGCTCCCGGCTCAGCGGGGAGCCTGCTTCTCCCTCTGACCCTCTCCCCTCTCATGCTGTTTCTCTCTCGCGCGCTCTCTAAAAAATAAATAAAATCTTTAAAAAAAAAAAAAAAAAAAAGAACTACACTAGGACTGCTTTTAACATAAACCAAACAAAAAACAGAAAAGTAAGAACAAAAAATAAACGTCACATGGAAAAAATCTCAAGGAGGCAAAAAAAAAAATGTTATCTATCCAAAGTAGTCTCCCTACAATTATTCTCCTTTCCTAATGCATTCCCCATCGACGTCAACGATATTTACGAAACACAAACGTTCTTCACCGCCCTGAGAAATCGGAGTCCTTATATCTTACCAATTTCATACTGTATTAATCTTCCCCTTCATTCTCTTCACGTCATACACTGAACTTGAACAACTCAGAAGAACCTTCCTTGAATCTTCCAGATTGGACCAAGACCACTTATGTGCTCTCTCAGCCATCTCGGCTTCAATACAGCACTTTTCACTTATTGTAATTAAAATAGCAACAATATTTGCCCACCTTGTTAAAACCAAGCTTCCTAGGGAGGAAGGAGGGTGTCCTTCTCAACCACCCCTGCATTCCCCAGTCCCAGCACAGTGCTACTTGGCACCCCGTTAGTTCTCTGGAGTAGCTGCGTGACACTGAATGAAAGGTAGTGTTATAGTCAGTGCTGTCACTGTACGCAAATACGGGACCTCCAGATTGGTCTAAGGGCTCTTTGAGAGCTCTCCTCGCTTTCCCAGAACAGGATGACAATTTCCCAGGAGAAAAGGTCAGGGCAAGCCCGAACGGGGCAGACTGCCCTCCACCCTCCAGCAGCCAAGGCCGCGGGAGACCGAGAGACGCCAGGCAGCCCGCCCTGCGGCGCAGACACGTGGGGGAGGAGAACAGCCGCATCCTCCGCCTCTGCCGGCTAGCCCATCTTACCTGGGCTCAGCAGGGCCCGCTCCTGTCCACCTCTTCCCCTCCAGGCAGCCCCGCTTCTCACCTGGCGCTCGCCCTGAGCGCTGTATTTGTTCCCTTTACTCAGCCCCAGGGATTTCTCCAGCAGCGTCAGCTCTGCGGCCGCCGCCATCTTCCGGCAGGCGCTCCTGGCAGGGGAGGGACTAGGACAGCAAGGATCTCCTGCATTGGCTGGGAGGGAAGGCCCGCTCCCACAAACGTCACCAGCTATTGGCTGAACGCAGGGGGCGTGGAAAACGCGCCTGAGCGCAGGAGGCGAGGCCAAGGTAAGGGGCGGGGCGGAAAGGTGGGCGTAAGACAGGTGGGGAGGTGGTGGCAAACAGCTCTGTGAGTCTTGGAGCTCCTGAGGGTTTATTGGCATAACGGGCTTTGGTGTTGCAGTCGACGGAGTCAGCCAACTCCTAGACAGCAGGCTGTTGTCCTGGCTGCCAGAGTTAACTGGTTAGCTGATTTGGCATGCTAAGAGATTTTTTTATGCATAATTGGAATCGAGATTTACCTTAGCTTGGCTTGGGAATTTGCGAATTTGAACAATCAAATTGAATAGCAAAGAGTTCACAATCTATTAGGAATTTCTAACGGTGTTATTCATGGGGATTTTAATTGTATTGGAAAAACAAATTTTTCTTCATTCAATCTACAGCTCAATAGTAGCAGTAACATTAAAATTTAAAGATTATTTGTAGAGCACTGTGTATGTTAGATACCATCAAGCAATTCCTGTGCCCCAAGAAAATCAGCCATTAATAGTCTTTTTTTTTTTTAAGATTTTATTTATTTATTTGGGAGAGAGAATGAGATAGAGCATGAGAGGGTCAGAGGGAGAAGCAGACTCCCTGCCGAGCAGGGAGCCCGATGTGGGACTCGATCCCGGGACTCCAGGATCATGACCTGAGCCGAAGGCAGTCACTTAACCAACTGAGTCACCCAGGCGCCCAGCCATTAATAGTCTTAATGATCTTTATTTGCAATACCACAAAGATAAAGTAGTGATGTAATTTATGTAGCTTTTTTGTAAATAAGCAATGCATATAACATTTTCCCCCTGAGCTGTTGTATGTTTAGGTCTTTAAAGTAGAAAATGGGTAGTGTATGTTGAAGCCTGGACTACTTGCAAAAGATTTCTGGAAAAAAATTTTTTCCACATTGAAAAGTGAATGAACAAAATGTGTATTAGTCTGAGAGAAATGGAAAAGAAGTACTACAAGGTAGCTCATCACTAATTCAGAAATATGGACATTTCATAGGGAAATGCTGTCCCTGTGTGATACCATCCTTTCACCCAAATACTTAATGAGTTAACACTGGCAGCAGAATTAAATGTAAGGAAAAGGAAATTTGGCCAAATCAACATAAACAAAATACAAAGGAAATTCCAGTGTAAGTGGATTGTTGCACATTGATTTTCTATTTTCCATATACAGAGAATTGAATGACTATTTCACTACTTCTAAAATGGCCAGTCCTCTGAGAAAATTCACCTATTTTCAGTGTTTAGGTTCAGTTTCTGCTTATAATAAAACATTTTTAAAGATTCCACAGTTAATGTAATTCCAGTGGATGGTATATTTAAAATAAGGCTTGACCTAAATGACCTGAACTGTGATTTGAGTTCCAGGATAAAAAAATAACTGAATGGATATTCCCCCAAATGATAGAAGTGATAATTTGGGGGAGTAAGATTGGATAAATGGGTAGAATATCACCTTTTAATTTATCCAGTTTGAATTATTGCGAATGGATTTTGTAATTAAAAAGAAAATTTGTTTTAATGTAGATAGAAGCTTCTTCCCTTCAAGCCCTGAAGTTTTTTAATACTGAATTTCTTTTTATTTTCTGGTATTCTTACTTTGGTTGTGGATGTTCATGAATGGGGGTGGGGGGAATTGGTTAACCACTGCAGTGCTTCTGAAATGAAAGGGAAGGGAGGAGGTGCCACATAAAAGAGGCAAATTTAAACTGGATTCCAGGAGCCAGAGATTCTATTCTTTATTCAGCACTAGCTGGTTGTGTCGCTCTAGGCAGGCAATTAGCCTCATTAAGACTCAGTTTCCCCAAATATAACCCCAGTGGGCTTGGATTCTATCTGGTTCCTTTTGGTGATGACATTATATCTTTCAGTGTTTAAGGTGAGCACATGTATTTCACTTTTTACCTTAAAGTGAACATGCATTTTTGTATACTTTTACCTTAAAGTGAACATGTATTTTTGTACAACTAATGTAATTTTGTAATTGTAATTTTGAAATGTAACTGCACCACTAAAGTAATTTTGTATATGGTTGGCTGGAAAACCTTTTGTTGTGGCCAATTGTGATATATAAATATCACGGCTTGCTTGTTTTAAGCAGAATTTAGGGGTGGTAATAGAGACATGGATCTAGATGTCCCTGGCATATTCTCTATTCTTAACACCAACAGTTGAGAAAGAAATCAGAAGTGCTTCATATAGACAGGACCTGCAGGTTTCATGGGCATGCATGCTGGGAAGGGTCCTGTGCTTGGTTTAATGCTCTGCTGTTGCCATCTTGAATTTCATTATATATATATAATTATATATAAAATAATATATTATATAAAATATTTTATATATATAAAATATATTTGTTTTTTTGAGAGAGAGAGAGTATGCATGCATGTACATGCACATGCCTGTGTAAGCAGGGGGTGAGGGCAGAAGGAAAGGGAGAGAGGGAATCTCAAGCAGGTTCCATGCCCAGCTCAGAGCCCCATGCAGGACTCGATCTCACAACCCCAAGATCATTACTGGAGCCAAAATCAAGAGTCAGATGCTTAACCAACTGAGCCACCCAGTCACCCCTCATTATAGTTTTTTTTTTAAAGGACCCTGCATTTTCATTTTGCAGTGGGCCCCATGACTTATATAGCCCGTCATGCATGTAAAGCTTGTTACCTTTGCTCTTGAGTTTAATAGACTAAAAAGATTCCAAGAAGCGTTTGAGGCTTGGACATTCCATGTCCAGTGCTCAAATATATCTTTAATAAATGCAGATCTATTTCAGAAACTTCAACATGATCTACCATGGCTGCCCGTGTACTATTTGCCTTCTCAGGTACCCAGAGGGAAACTAATCCTTGCTGCGCACTATTGTGTGTGTGTTCAGTGTGTTAGCATAGCTTCTATCATTTGTCTCTACAACAATAGTAGGAGATGTGTGACCCTCCAGGTATGATTCAAGTCAGGACATTGGATGCAATCAACAGTATCTGCTCTGATTAATTTAAGCAGAGGCGGGGAATACAGGAAAGGATTTTAGGAAGTTCACAATAATGTTAGGCTGGAGGCTAGAGAAATAATCTCAACCCTAGGGTTCAAAAACCAAGTTGGAGAATTGGCCTGTTAGGAAACTTCTACCACTTATGTCATGTCTACAAAGTACAAACACCAGAAATTATATGTTACTGCAGCTACTACTGCTACCAACAATATGTCACTTCGGCTCAGGAACACGACCTTTAAATCATTGGGAAACTTCTCTTTCATCATTGCCTGTGCAAGCTGGATGCCTGGGCTACTAGCTTTTCCACCATGCACAGTGGCTTCCTAACATTCCTCACTTCTGGATCAAAGTTCTGATTGGCGGGACTTAGTCACTTGCTTGTGTCCAAGGCTGTAAGTTAATCCAGGAAATTGAGTTTTGACTTCCATATTCAAGGGGAATTGATTATATCTTTATCTCTAGTACCATGACTAAATGATCGAAATAAAGGAGGTGGTCATTGTACAATGCTTATCTGCTCTGCATTGTAGGAACAATATAACTATAAAAAATGTATAACTATCAAAAACTATAATGATTTGTGTAACTACCAAAAACTATAACGATTTGTGTAACTACCAAAAGTAGGGAGATAAGATGAAGAACATATGGAAATGAGACTAGCTTGCAGATTGCCCAATTGGTGTTGATTAGAAGAAAAAAAAAAGCTATTATTTCACATTAGGTGCTGAAGGAGCAGGAGGGAAGGAGAAAGAAAAGATTTCTAGCAAATTCCAATATTGTTCATAATTGTTCAGATAGGCAGTATCCCAAAGAAGAGAGGATTTGGTTATTATATAAAGGTATTATTCTAGAGGTAAACTTAGAGCAAAAATATAAAGTTTCCTAAGCACCAAAAGAAAGAGAGAATGCAAGCAAATAAAGCAGACCATGGAAGTGGGTGGCTGTATGTCTAGCTGTACCCATAGGACAGAACTGAGGCCAAGTATATGGATTATATTAATAAATATGTAGGTTTAATTCACTCTAAAAGAAAAGGATTTTATTTTTTTTAAGATTTTTTTGTATTTATTAGAGAGAGAGTGCACACGAGCAAGGAGGAGAAGCAGAGGGAGAGGGAGAAACAGATTTCCCGCTGAGCAGGAAAACCTGACCCAGGGCTTGATCCCAGGACCCTAAGATCATGACCTGAGCCAAAGGCAGACATGTAACTGACTGAGCCACCCAGGTGCCCCAAAAAGGATTTTAGAATTGTCTAACAAAGCAAAATTCACATGATGTTGTTTACAAGAGCACATCCAAAACAGCACAAAGGGCACTTTATAATGCTAACGGCTACAATATGGGATAAAAATAAAATAGTGATTAATGTTATGTACCCAAAAATGTGACAAAATTTTCACCCAAGCAGATACAACAGGAGATGGCAGGAGACGTAGAAACTCAGGAATAATGGGGAGCCTGTAGTATATCTCCCTCAATCTGAGACAGAACAAGTAGGAAAAAAATCAGGAAGAATATAGAAAATCCAGAAAGATAAGCAGTAATGTAGAACATATACATATGTACAAATCTCTGAAACCTGATAAACAGAGGAAACACCTTATGTATTAGTTTTCCTTTGGCTGCTGTGACAAATTCCTACCATCTTGGTCGATTAAAACAACAGAAATTCATTTTGTTGCATTCTGGAGGCCAGAAGTCCAAAATTAGTTTCATTGCGCCAAAATCAAGGTGTCGGCAGGCTGCATCATTCCAATCAAGGCCAGCATCTTTAGATTTCTTTCTGTTCCATCTTCACACACACTTCTCCTTTGTGTGTGTCAAGTCTCCCTCTGTTCCTCTCTCATAAAGACCCTTGTAGTTGCATAGAGGGCCCAACTGGATAATCCAGGATAATTTCCCCATCTATATGTCCTTAACTTAATCATATCTGCAAAGACCCTTTTTTGTATTCCTTTATAGAGTAATATATTTCCAGGTTCTAGGGATAAGACCTGATATTGGGGGGCCATTGTCAGCCCCCCATACCTTCCTTTTGAGTGCACGTGAACATTCATGAAAATTGGTTGCATCTTAGATCATGAAGAAAAAAAATAAATTTGAAAAGTAACAAATTCTAAAGAATAAAAATAATTTTTTGACCACAATGCAGTAGAATCAGAAACTAATAAAAATAAAAATTTAAAAAGACTTCTTTTAGAAATGTAAAAACATTTTAATAAGCAACTCTTGGGTCAATGAGGAAACACAGGGTAAAATAGCAGAATCTCGTGAATCTATGAATGCAGTTTTGATGGAAAATTTATTCTGTGAAATATTTATACAAATAAAAATGAAAAATGAATTAAAATAAAATTGAAATGTAAATAATTTAAAAATAAGCCAGAAGAAAGCACCAGGAAAGAAGTGATAAATATAAAAGAAATGTGTAAGAAAACAACAATAACAACAAAAGAGTAGAACTTATGAATAAATTCAAGTTGCAAAAGTTGAAAAATTCACAAAATTAACAAACCACTAGCTAGTACGTAGTGAAAAATATAAAAAGGAGAAAGCATAAATACACAAAATTAAAAGTCACGGCGGTGGGGGAGGTTGGTGCCTGGGTGGCTCAGCCGTTAAGCCTTTGGCTCAGGTCATGATCCCAGGACCCTGGGATCGAGCCCCGCATCAGGCTTCCTGCTCCCATTGGGCTCCCTGCTTCTCCCTCTCCCACTCCCCCTGCTTGTGTTCCCTCTCTGGCTGTCTCTCTATGTCAAATAAATAAATAAAATCTTTTTAAAAAAATTAAAAAAAATAAAAGTGGCAATAACCATCATAACAGAGAATTATAGAAATCATAAGAGATTTATTTTGTATAAGTCTCTGCAAATAAATGTAAATTTAGATGAAGTTTCCTACAAAAACTTTCTGAATTTTTTTCTAGAAAAGTGTAATGTAATCAAATTGACACCAGCGAGAAAGATATCCTAAAGATTCCATAGTAATTACTATGGAAGAAGTAGAGGAAGTAGTAAAAGAGCTGCCTCACAAAAAGTACCAGTTCCAGATATACTCACAGTGGGATTCTACCAAAGTTAAAGATCAGATCATCTCAGTGCTGGTTAAACTACTCCAGAGCAAAGAAGAAAAACTTAGAAATTTGTTTTACAAAGAGACTAAAGCATTGATCCCTAAACCTGTCAACTATATCTCTAAACAGGAAAACTACAGAACAATCTCAGTTATAAATATATGCATAAAAATCATAAAGTATTAGCAAATGGAATCCAGTTACATATAAAAAATACATCATGAATACATGGAATTCATTCCAAGAATGCTAGGGTGGTCCAACATTAGGAAATCTGTTAATATAATGCATCATGTTAATATGGCTAAGGAGAAAAATCATATAATCATCACTGCAGGCTCAGAAACATCATTTGACATTATTTAATACTCATTCACATTAAGAACACTCAATAAAATAGGAATTAATATATACATGTGTGTGAGTGTGTGTGTGCATGCACATGTGTGTGCCAAAATCCCAAAGGTAGAGTTTACTTTTTATTTAATGGAAAAACATCAGAAGCTTTCTTGTTAAAGTCGGGAAAAAAGAGAGCTCTCCCTCTCAGCTATTTCATAACATTGTGTGAGAGAGTTTTAGCCAATGCTCTTAGATAAGAAAAAGCAATTAGATGCATTCAAATGGAAATGAGAGGTCAAAATCTGTTTGTAGAGAATTTGATTTTATATCTTGAGAACTCAAGATGATCAATGGAAAAACTACAAATAATGAGAGAATTTATCAAAGCAGCAGATTATAATAGGAAAATAAAAAATCAATAGAAGTTACAATTAAAGAGATACCATTTGTATTAAATATTAAAAAACGGAGATATGAAAAACATAATGTTAGTCATATCAATAACAATATAAAAACACAAAGCTGCAAAAGTACAGTTGAACAAATGGATAGACATGCCATATTAATTTATAAATTACTAAATTCCAATAAAAAATAACAGTTGTTTTTTTTTTAAACATGGAACTGGATAAGTAAAGAGTTCATTCAGAAGAATGGAACATAAAAATGCATCAAGAAAGAACATAAAAGAACATAAAAATTCTGTGGGTGAAAAAAGAGCAATGAAGGGTGGGAGCTGGGAGAGCCCTTTAAAACTTTATTATAAATCCTCTGTAATCAAAACAAGGTGGTATTGACATATGAAGAGACAGATCAGTGGACCAGTATAGAAAATCCCGATATAGACCCAGCCATATTTGTTAATATGCAATAAAAGCAGCATCTCAAATCAGTGGGGGGAAAAGATGGACTTCTTAATAAATGGTATTCAATAGCTCCCACTATACACACACAGATGAATTCCAAATATATCATAGATTTAAATGTATTAAATAAAAGCTTATGAGTACCGAAAGAAAACATGGGTGATTTGTACTTACACTATGTTCCCATAATAACACAAAATGTACTCATAATAAGGGGAATGAAAATTATAATCACATTGTTATCATTTCTTGTCTATCATATTGTCAACAATGCAAAGTTGTGAGAACATGTAGGCTATGTGAAGAAATGGGAACTCATACATTTCAGGTGACAGCACGCTGATATAATCCCTATGTGGGGAATTGGGTGGTGGCTAGCAAAATTACAAACATGTTTAGCCTTTGGCCCAGAAATTCCACCTCTAGGATTGATTTCATGGAATACTGACAAAAACATGGCAACAAAAACTATGTGTGTATAAGGCTATTGAATGCCATCCTGTTCATTATAACAAAAATTATAAACACCCAAATGTCCTTAAATAGCAGACAGGTTGAAGAAATAGGGTACAAAATACTACGTAGCTCCCAAAAGGAATGAAGACCATCTCTATATGGTGGTACATATAGAATGATCTCCAGAATATATTGTTAAGTGAAAAAAGCAAGGTGGAGAAAGTGTTAATAGCATGCTACCATTCATCTAATGAAGAAGGGGGTAGTACAAATATACACACACTTTTGCGTCTATTTAAAAAGTGGAATGATAAACCAAAAACTTAAAAAAAATTGAAGGTAACAGGAATAGAAACTAGACTTTTGTGACTATACTTTTTCCTAAAGGTTTGACTTTGGAACCAGGTACATATTTTTACATAATTATAAACATATTAAATTTAAAAAGTTTATCCTTGAAAAACTGAAAGCAAAATAAAGCAAATGGCATGTCAATTTGGTGGCACAATCACGTAGTGTGGAACTCTTTTTAATGCCTTTATAACACAATAATTTAGTTGTACATTCTTAGTGAGATACACTCTAAAGAAAAAAATTCATGAAAAAATCTGTTTTGTTTTTGTTTGATTAGCATATTGGCAGTGCTGGACTCTAAGTGTTGTATTCCAAGGCATGTGTTATATTCCAAGGCATGTATACTATGAACTTTGTACTAAGGCATATGCACTGTGGCACAAAGCAAGGGAGTAATTATGTGGTGTTGCTAGTAAGTAGGGGTTTTGGTACAGCAGAAAAGAGAAACAGATGTAAGATAATGAGATAAATCAGAACTCTTCAGTTCTGAATTTTAACTGAAATATCAATATGAGCTCATGATGATTTTATCTTAAAGAAAATGAAAAGTATTTCCTATCTAGCTCTGCTGACTTAAAAGTCTTAGAGACAAGGACAACTCCGTAACACTGAGAGCCAATTGTACCCAGATTCTAGTTTCAAATACTGTTTCCACTAAAGGGAATAATGGTTCTTTCCTGAACTGATTCCAGATCTGGGACAAGACATGTGTAAGATGAGCCTAGATCATCTTGTCATAGCAGAAAGCAAAGAACTTATCAAAGAGTAATGAAGAAGTGTCAAAGGATGGGATAGGATCTGAGGGTCAGTAAGAATAACTGTAATGGATTAAAACACTTTAAATATATTTGGATCTATGAGGTCATAGAGGTACTAAAAAACAAAAAAAAAGTTGATCACCTTTGGATAATTCTAGTGATCCAGTTCATTATTTTGAAACGTGATAAATAATGGGAACAAATAAACATTTTTTTCTTGATTATTCTATTGATACTGTATTTCAGGGAAACCAAATACTGATGAAGGATAAATTTCTCTTTATGGAAGTGCTCAAGCTAATAAATGAAGATAAAACAATAGAATATCATTGTTTTGCATCCCCCCAATGAAATAATGGACCTAGGCAATGATTATTAATAATTGCTCACATCACACATTAACAAGTAGTCTTGACAATTGAAGTAGTCTTGCCAATTGCATCTGAATCTGATGAAGCCTTTTGCTCTAGCAACCAATTTACAGGAAGTAATGGGGGAAAGAGGAACATGTTAAGTAGCACCATGGACAATCAGCAAATTCTACCATAGAAAACTCTTTAGAACAAATGATCTATTTCATTAAATAAATTAGAAAGAAAAAATAAAGGAGGCAGGTAGAACTTATAAATTTAAAGAGTTCTAAGGACATAACCAATTGCAGTGTATGGATATTTTTTTTTTCAAATTTTTATTTAAATTTTTGTTATTAACATATAGTGTAATATTGGTTTCAGGAGTAAAATTTAGTGATTCATCACTTACATATAACACTCAGTGCTCAACATAACACATGCCCTCAATACCATCACCCATTTAGCTCATCTCCCACCCACCTCCCCTCCAGCAACCCTCAGTTTGTTCTCTATCATTAAGAGTCTTTTATGGTTTGTCTCCCTCTCTTTTTTCCCCCTTCTCCTATGTTCATCTGTTTTGTTTCTTAAATTCTATATGTGAGTGAAATCACATGGTATTTGTCTTTCTCTGACTGACTTATTTCGCTTAGCATTATACACTCTAGCTCTATCAACATCTTTGCAAATGGCAAGATTTCATTGTTTTTAATGGCTGCTAACATTTCATTGTATATATATATACCACATCTTCTTTATCCATTCATCAGTTGATGGGCTATGGACTCTTTCCATAATTTAGCTATTGTTGAAATGCTGCTATAAACATTGGGGTGCATGTGCCCCTTTGAATCAGTATTTTTGTATCCTTTGGGTAACTACTTAGTAGTGCAATTGCTGGGTTGTAGGGTACTTCTATTTTTAACTTTTTGAGGAACATCCATACTGTTTTCCACAGTGGCTGCACCAGTTTGCATTCCCACCAATGTGTAAGAGGGTTCCCCTTTTTCTGTATCCTCGCCAACACCTGCTGTTACTTGTGTTGTTAATTTTAATCATCCTGACAGGTGTGAGATGGTATCTCATCATGGTTTTGATTTGTATTTTCCTGATGCTGAGTGATGTTGAGCATTTTTTCATATGTCTATTAGCCATCTGGATGTCTTCTTTGGAAAAATGTCTATTCATGTCTTCTGCCCATTTCTTAACTGGATTATTTGTTTTTTGGGGTGTTGAGTTTGATAAGTTCTTTATAGATTTTGGTTACTAACCCTTTACCAGATATATGATTTGCAAATATCTTCTCCCATTCTGTAGGCTGCCTTTTAGTTTTGTTGATTGTTTCCTTCACTGTGCAGAAGCTTTTTATCTTGATGAGGTCCCAATAGTTCATTTTTGCTTTTGTTTTCCTTGCCTCTGGAAATGTTTCTAGTAAGAGGTCACTATGGCCGATGTCAAAGAGGTTGCTGCCTGTGTTCTCCTCAGGATTTTGATGATTTCCTATCTCACATTTAGGTCTTTCATCTGTTTTGAATTTATTTTTGTGTATGATGTAAGAAAATGGTCCAGTTTCATTCTTCTGCATGTGGCTGTCCAGTTTTCCCAACACCATTTATTGAAGACTGTCTTTTTTCCATTGGATATTATTTCCTGCTTTGTTGAAGATTAGTTGGCCACAGAGTTGTGGGTCCATTTCTGGGTTTTCTAGCCTGTTCCATTGATGTGTGTGTCTGTTCTTGTGCCAGTACCATACTGTCTTGATGACTACAGCTTTGTGATAGAGCTTGAAGTCTGGAATTGTGATACCTCCAGCTTTGCTTTTCTTTTCCAGGATTGCTTTGGCTATTCGGGGTCTTTTGTGGTTCCATACAAATATTAGGATTTTGTGTTCTACCTCTGTGAAAAATGCTGGTGGTATTTTGATAGGGATTGCATCAAAGTGCAGATTACTTTGGGTAGTATAGACATTTTAACAATATTTGTTCTTCCAATCCATGAGCATGGAATGTTTTTCCATTTCTTTGTGTCATCCTTAATTTCTTTTGTAAGTGTTGTATAGTTTTCAGGGTACAGATTTTTTACCTTGTTGGTTAGGTTTAGTCCTAGGTGTCTATGGTTTTCAGTGCAATTGTAAATGAAATAGATTCCTTGATTTCTCTTTCTGCTTCTTCATTATTGGTGTATAGAAATGTAACAGATTTCTGAATGTTGATTCCTGCAACTTTGCTGAATTCATGTATCAGTTCTGGCACTTTTTTTGGTGGAGTCTTTCAGATTTTCTACACGGAGTATAATGTCACCTGTGAATAATGAAAATTTGACTTCTTCCTTGCCAGTTGGATGCCTTTTATTTCTTTTCATTGTCTGATTGCTGAGGCTAGGACTTCCAGTACTATGTTAAATAACAATGGTGAGAGTGGACATTCCTGTCATGTTCCTGACCTTAGAAGAAAAGCTCTCAGTTTTTCCCCATTGAGGATGATATTAGCTGTTGATCTTTTGTACATGGCTTTTATGGTATTGAGGTATGTTCCAACTATCCCTACTTTGTTGAGGGTTTTTATCAAGAATGGATGCTGTATTTTGTCAAATGCTTTTTTTACATTTATTGAGTAATGCATTAATGCATAATGCATTTCTGCATTATGGTTCTTATCCTTTCTTTTTATTAATGTGGTGAATCACATTGATTGATTTGCAAATATTGAACCACCTCTGCAGCCCAGGAATAAATCCCACTTGATTGTGGTGAATAATTCTTTTAATATACTGTTGGATTCGATTTGGTAGTATCTTGTTAAGAATTTTTGCATCCATGTTCATCAGGGATATTGATTTGTAATTCTCCTTTTTAGTGGGGTGTTTGGTTTTGGAATCAAGGTCATGCTGGCCTCATAGAATGAGTTTGGAAGTCTCCCTTCCATTTCTATTTTTTGGAACAGTTTGAGAAGAAAAGGTATTAAGTCTTCTTTAAATGTCTGGTAGAATTTGCCTGGGAAGACGTCTGGCCCTGGGCTTCTGTTTGTTGGGAGATTTTTGATTACTGATTCTACTTCTTTGCTAGCTATTGGTCTATTCAAATTTTCTATTTCTTCCTGTTTCAGTTTTGGTAGTTTATATATTTCTAGGAATTTATACATTTCATCCAGATTGCCCAGTTTGTTGGCATATAATTTTTCATAATATTCTCTTGTAATTGTTCATATTTCTGTGGTGTTGGTTGTTATCACTTCTGTTTCATTCATGATTTTATTTATTTGGGTTATTTCTCCTTTCTTTTTATCAAAAGTCTGGCTAGGGGTTTATCAATTTTATAAATTCAATAAATTCAATATACAATATCATTTATTTCTGCTCTAATCTTTATTATTTCCCTTCTAATGCTGGCTTTAGGCTTTATTTGCTCCTTTGTTAGCTCCTTTAGGTATAAGGTTAGGTTGGGTATTTGAGATTTTTCTTGCTTCTTAAGGTAGGCCTGTATTGTTATATACATCCCTCTTATGACTGCCCTTGCTGCATCCCAAAGGTTTTGGATCATCATGGTTTCATTATAATTTGTTTCCATGTATTTTTTTATTTCTTCTTTAATTTAACTTAATTTCCTGGTTGACCCATTCATTCTTTAGTAGGATATTCTTTTACCTCCATGTGTTTGTGGTCTTTCCAAATTTTCTCTTGTGGTTGACTTCAAGTTTCAAAGCATTGTGGTCTGAAAATATGCAGGGAATAATCCCGATCTTTTGGTACCGGTTGAGACCCAATTTGTAACCCAGTATGTGATCTATTCTGGATAATGTCCCATGTGCACTTGAAAAGAATGTATATTCTGCTGCGTTAGGGTGAAATGTTCTGAATATATCTATTAAGTCCATTTGGTCCAGCGTGTCATTCAAAGCCATTGTTTCCTTGTTGACTTTCTGCTTAGATGATCTGTTCATTGCTGTAAGTGGGGTGTTAAAGTTCCCTACTAGTATTGTATTATTGCCAAGGAGTTCCTTTATGTTTGTTATTGATCGTTTTATATATGTGGGTGCTCCCAAGTTGGGGGCATAAATATTTACAATTATTAGATCTTCTTGTTGGATAAACCCCTTTATTACAATATAGTACCCTTCTTCATCTCTTGTTACAGTCTTGGGTTTAAAATTTAGTTTGTCTGATATACGTATGACTACTCCAGCTTTCTTTTGACATCCATTAGCATGATAGATGGTTCTCCATTCCCTCACTTTCAATCTGGAGGTGTCTTTAAGTCTAATATGAGTCTCTTGTAAGCAGCATATAGATGGGTCTTGTTTTTTTTTTTTTAATCCATTCTGATATCCTATGTCTTTTTTTAAATTTATTTTTTATAACAATTTTTAAGATTTTATTTATTTATTTGACAGAGAGATGCAGCGAGAGAGGGAACACAAGCAGGGCAAGTGGGAGAGGGAGAAGCAGGCTTCTCGCTGAGCAGGGAGCCCAACGCGGGGCTTGATCCCAGGACCCTGGGATCATGACCTGAGCTGAAGGCAGATGCTTAACCGACTGAACCACCCAGGAACCAGTATCCTATGTCTTTTTATTGGAGCATTTAGTCCATTTACATTTGGAGTAATTATTGATAGATAAGAATTTAGTGCCATTGTATTACCTGTAAAGTCGCTGTTTCTGGAGATTTTCTCTGTTCCTTTCTAATCTTTGTTGCTTTTGGTCTTTCTTTCCCACTCAAAGGGTTCCCTTTAATACTTCTTGCAGGGCTGGTTTGGTGTTCATGAACTCCTTTAGTTTTTGTTTGTCTGGGAAACTCTTTATCTCTCCTATTCTGAATGATAGCCTTGTTGGATAAAGTGTTCTTGACTTCATATTTTCCTCCATTCAGCACATTGAATATATCATGCCATTCTTTTCTGGCCTGCCCAGTTTCTGTTGATATAGATATGGGTCTTCCTTTGTAAGTTAAGGACTTATTTTCCCTTGCTGCTCTCAGGATGTTTTCCTTATCTCTGTATTATGCAAATTTTACTATGATATGTTTTGGTGTTGGCTGGCTTTTGTTGATTTTGATCTGTGCCTCCTGGATTTGGATGTCTGTTTCTTTCCAGATTAGGGAATTTTTCAGCTATAATTTCCTCATATAAACCTTCTGCCCCCTTCTCCTTCTCTTCTTCTGGGACTCCTATGATATGAATGTCATTATACTTTTTGGAGTTGCTGAGTTCCTTAAGTCTACATTTGTGCACCAATATTTTTCTTTCCCTCTTCTTCTCAGCTTCATTATTTTCCATAATTTTATTTTCTATATCACTTATTTGTTCCTCTGCTTCTTCCATCCTTGTGGTCATTACATCTAGTTGATTTTGCATCTCAATTATAGCATTTTTTTTTGACATAACTAGTTTTTAGTTTGTTTATTTCTGCAGTTAGGGCCTCTCTGGTTTCTTCCATGCTTTTCTCAAGCCCAGCTAGTTGTTGTTTTAAATTCTGATTCAGGGGGTGCCTGGGTGGCTCAGTCATTAAGCGTCTGCCTTCGGCTCAGGTCATGATCCCAGGGTCCTGGGATCGAGCCCCACATCGGGCTCCCTGCTCCGCGGGAAGCCTGCTTCTCCCTCTCCCACTCCCACTGCTTGTGTTCCCTCTCTCGCTGTATCTCTCTCTGTCAAATAAATAAAATCTTTAAAAAAAAAATTTAAATTCTGATTCAGGCATATTGCTTATATCTGTTTTGATTAGCTCCCTGGCTATGACCTCTTTTTGTTCTTTCCTTTGGGATGGATGAATTCTTCTGTCTTGGCATTTTGCTTAGGTCTCTGGCTTTTGTGTGTTAGTAAAACCTATGCCTGGTCTCTTTCCACTAGAGCTGAAGCTTTGCAGCACTCTGATCAGTAGACCCGGTGTGTGTGGGGTGGGGGTGGGGGGTTGTGCTGGTCTTCTGGGGGAGGGGTCTGCTGCAGCCATGGCTCTCAACCACACTTGCTCTAGTAAAAAGCACCTCCAGAGTGCAAGGGGGTGGGGCTTGGTGCAAGCAGCTCAAGCTTCCACTGTGTGTGCTGTGCCACTTGTTGAAGTCCATCCATGCTGATGGGAGGGGCAAAAAAATGGCATGGGCCTGCTCTCTTCCCTGGAGAGGGGAGTTTGTGCCTGTCGCTGTTTAGGAAGCCCTCACAGAAGAGCAAACAGTCTCCCCTCTTTTGTCCCAGGCTTCTGTCAGAATCCTGTCGTCACCCTGTCTGTGTCTGAGCCCTTTGCCCACCTGGCGGCACAGTGCTCCTGTGTTTTATCTCAAGCACGCAGCTGGGTTTCAAAACTCCACATTTTAGCGACCTGGCACAACGCAGATCTGCGCTGATCCTCTGGGGGAGGGTCTCACCATGCTGTGGCTAGTGCTAGTTTGTCCCAGAAAAGTAGTCCCATGACCATGTAGGGGCTCAGAATTTATGGTAAAGTGCAGCCAAAAGCTGACTTCCAGGTTAGCTCTCGTCAGCAGGTGTCTCTGCTGCTATGCTGATGTATGAATCAACTCAATGGCGCCTGCTGGGTCTTTTGTCCCATGAGAGGCAATGCCACCTCTCCCAAATGCACTCCAAGAAGGGGAACTGTTTCTCCCAGTGCAACCCAGGGGATCCTCAGACCAAGCTGTCCACTCCCAGGCCTCTGCCCTCCTCCACGGAAGCACCACTACTCCCACCAGGCTCCACCCCAGCAGTGGCACAGATTTCTAAAACTTCAGACTTTGAGCTCTGCTGCTTATAAAAATTTGTGATAATCAGCCCCTCTCATTTTTCCAGTCAATGATTTTGGGGAAGTGTTTTTCTTGTGCAATCCCCCCAAATAATGTTTTCTCTCTCTCTCTCTCCCCCTCTCTCCTGTCTCTGTGATCAGGGTTCCCTCCCCACCACAGCACCTGCAATTCTTTTCTCCCCCAATTCACCTCTTTACACCTCTTACCTTCCAAAGTGTGGCCTCTTTTGTTCCTCTCGTTGTGCAGTTTGTTCTTTTAGTCCTCAGATTGATTTCCAGTGTTCCGAATGATTTGATATTTATCTAGCTGTGTTCAAGTGAAGAGGAAAGCATAGGGTCCCTCTACTACTCTGGCATCTCAGCTCCTTATCTGCAATGTATGGATATTTTCTTAAGCCTAATTCTAGCAAAAAACTGTTAAATTAAGAGAAAAGTTTGGGTGATCAGCCGTTACGGTGGTGGATGTTGACTACAGTTTATTTTGTATACCAGGGATATTAAATTAGTTGCCCGAAATTCACATAGCTAATAAACACACGCATGAATCACCTGGAGTTTAAGAAAATGCAAATGTCATACCATACTTCAGAAGATTCTGATTTGCTCTATCTGGGTTAGAGTCAGGTATTGGTATTGAAAGAAAACAGAATGAAAAACAAACCCCAGGTGATTTTTTTAAAGATTGTTTTAAATTTATTTTGAGAGATGGAGAGAGAGAGGGAGAGAGAGTGCTTGAACGGGGGGAGGGGCAAAGGCAGAGGGAGAGAGAGAGTGAGAATCTCAAGCAGACTCCACACTGAACACAGAGCCCAACTCAAGGCTCGATCCCACAACAATGAGATCATGACCTGGGCCAAAATCAGGAGTCAGACACTTAACCAACTGAGCCACCCAGGTACCCCTAAGCCCAGGTGATTCTAATGTGCAGCTAGGGTTGAGACTCCCTTTACTAGACAGAGGATCTGAGATTTCAACTCAGCTTTCTTTTTTTTTTTTTTTTTAATATTTTATTTATTTATTTGAGAGAGAGAGCTAGAACTACTGTGGTGGAGGGGCAGAGGGAGAAGGAGAAGCAGACTCCGCATAAGCAGGGAGCCCAATGTGGGGCTCGATTCCAGGACCCAGGGATCACGACCTGAGCCAAAGGCAGACACCTAACAACTAAGCCACCCAGGCGACCCTGATGCATGCTCTTCACCCTATGCTAGGCATAAGAAAGAGGAGAAAGGTAAATTTTATTTAAAATAATCATGTGTTGTAATGAGCACTGGGTCTTATATGCAAATAATGAATGAATCATTGAACACTACATCAAAAACTAATGATGTACTGTATGATGACTAAAATAACATAATAAAAAAATGAAAAAATCAATGAATATATTTATTAGATGATTCGCATATTTGATTGGAGATATCCCTGTTAAGACAGCCTTACTCACAATAAAAATAACTTGAGGATTTGATTTTGTCAGATGGAACACTTCTCTAATCTGCTGTTTTAAATCCACAGTACCTTAGGATACAAATTGAACGTCAAATGAAATTAATTTGGCAAGTGGAACATGAACTGGCTGACTTTCCTTTTTGGAGCAGGCCTGACAGCTTTCTGTATGTCATATTGGCATCTTTTAAAATGAGCTGCATATGCCAGAAACTGTTACTGTATCAGATTGCTCTTAGCGGTGCCTATCACCAATTTTCAGTTTTAGGAGAGTGTAACTTTCTATTTCAGAACATGTTTGAGTTTTGAACCCATGTTTAAGTGACATCAAGTGTGAGGTAAATAGGTGATGTATGTGCCACATGTGCTGGTTTCTCTTTGTCACAGAGACCTCTCACGTCTATGGGTGTCCTCTCTATTTGTTAAGCCATTACTATGTGCCAGGCACTGATCAAGCACTAGGGACACATTGATGAGCATCCCCCCTCTCCATCAAGCTTAGGGCATCTTGAGGGAAGAGACTGGAAAACAGATAATCACAACCCAGTGGTAGATAACAATTGGGAAGTAGGGAGAATAGCAAGAACACACAAAGGGACACTTAACGTGGAACTGGGGGAGGTCAGGGAAGTTTCCAGGAGGTCCTGGTACCCAAGCAAAGACTTGAAGGATGAACAGGTCGTTTGGGAGAGAGGTAGGGTGGCATGGTGTTGGGGGAGAGTTCTGGGTGGTGGGAATTGCATGTGCAAAGGCTATATATGTGAGGAGAACATGATTCTTTGCAGGAACTGCCCAAGATGAGTAATGAGAGGGGAGGCTGGACAGGTAAGAGATGCTGGATCAGAAGGGCCTTGTAAGCTGCATTCAGAAGTCTTTACTCCAAAGTCTCTTAGGTGCTTCAAACTCAGCATGTCTGAAGTGAGCTCACTGTACTGTCTCCTGCCCTTTCCTCAGGGATACTCCTTTCCTATCTCTATCTCACTGAATGACGTGCAAACATTTGGCCAAGTCAGAAGTCCAGGTGCCATCCCTGACTTACTTCTCCTTCATGTTCCCATGTGGGCAACAGAGGGTGGATTCAAGGCCCAAGACAATCTTCCTTCTCCTGCCTCCGCAGCATAGGCAGACTGGCTAAGAGGGTCTACAATGAATCTGTGTTTGGGCCCAGATTGCCTTCTGGTCACTGTTACCCCATGAATGTTGCTCTGCTGTTCCCCATCCTCATTACTCATGCCTTATCTTATGATCACCAACATTGACCATTTGAAATTTTTTAGCTACCTGGAGTAGATCCTACCTAGGGAGCTTTTTTCCTGCCTGGGGGGTCCCAGTATCCATTTTGTCCTCTTCCCTCTGTCCTCAACTCTACAGCTCTAGACGTCTATCTAAACTACCTGTCTATTTTGTCAGTGCCCTGCTAAGGCCTGAGAATTTAGTCCAGACTCCTTGGCCCAGCAACTAAGGTCCTGACCATCATTGACTCTTCAGACTCATCTTTTGACACTTCCTGCCTGATGTTGTCTTCTCCAACCCTGCCTGTCTCCTCACAGTCCTGAAAGCCCCTTGTGCCCTCTTGCCTTTGAGCCTTTGCATCTGTGGTTGTCCCCACCAGAAATGCCCCCGCCCTCCTACTCTTGCCTTCATCTAGGGCTGGGCTCTGAGCTCTCACAGCAGCCTTGGGATGCTCCCTCCACAAGAAGTACCCCACTGCACTGAAACCACTTTCTTGTCTCTCTGCCTGCCACCAGCAAAACTTCTGAGGGCATAGACTCTGTCCTGTTTATTGCTGAGTCATCAACACCTGACACAAGGCTCAGGACAGTAGTGGGGATAAATTCATTTGTTGAATGAAAAAATGGAGGTACAGAATGATGTGGAAAGCTAGGCTGATGGGTCAAATGATTAACTCAAGTTGTGAGGATATGGTAGAGTTCTGCTTTTAAGTAAGTGTTAAAAACCCAAAAGCAAGAAATCCATATGTGATCAGTAGGCCAGTGCAAATAAAATGATTCAGAAAACTACAAATTGGGAGTTGGCAAGCAGTTTCCTCAAGGAAAAATCATTTCCTTCAGCGGCCCCCAATCACTCATTTACTGATCACCTGAACCACCTTCTTTGGGCTCAGGAATGGCCATTTATCATCTCATCAGCCCCATCTCACTGTCATACTCATCATTGGACTTTCAGACATTTGTCACTCACTGTTGTGCCCCAGACACCACGCTAAGCTCCTTACTCGTATTAGCTTGTGGATCCTCACAACAACCTTTGAAGCAAATACTATTATGAACCCTGTATTACAGAGGAGAAAATTGAGGCTCCAATGAAGGTAAGAAAATGCATTTTCAGAGCATTCAGAGAGGGAAGTACCTTAGAAGAATGAAAGAATCCAATTTCCCCTAGGTTTTGAGGCCCACCCCTGCTGGATGGGTTCCTTGCAGCTTCAGACCTCTCAGACTCAGTGGCAACTCAATGAAGCTCTAGGTTCTTCCTGGGGATAGCACTTCATTAGAACTCAGCTAGAGCTTGGCCTGAGAGCCATCCAGGGGTCACTGCTATGCAGTGGTGGCTTGTCTGCCCTCTAGCAGCTGCTGCTGGTGCCAACATTGTTGCTGAGCTGAGAATGTGTTAGGGAAGAGCTGTTGGCACAGCTTCAACCTCAGCCCCGGGGCGATGATGCAGATAATCACAAGATTTGTAGCAGCAGAGTATCTGCCCAACGTCTCTGGAGGAAGGCCCAAAGGTGAAGCGTGTCCTCTCTGCTACCCTTAAAGTGAAGAGTTAGTCTGTGACCAGCATACACGGACCCATCTCTTGGGGCAAGCTAATTCTTTCTCATAAGAGGAGCACAGGTTTTTAGAAGCACATGTGCCCATATAGCTACTTCCTTTCCCCCTGCTCTGGGTCACCTTTTCTCTGAAGACTTTCCTAATCCATCCATACCCCTGCTCCTGAGCAAGGCAGAGCTGGTCATCCCCCCTTTGGGGTCCCACTGAACCCTAGAGGTCCTTCCAACAAAGCACTTGCTACACTTCACATCTAGGACTCTTCCAAGTAGATACTAAGTCACTGGGAAGGTGGCTGGCACAGAGTTGCCATTCGATAAATGTTTCTAGAATGAGTTAATGAAGATTAAATGAATAGTCATCCTAGGAATGAAATATTAGGGAGACAGAATAGCATTGAAGAAAGAAGATGGGCTTTACAGTGGTCCAAACTATACACACATGCAAGGACTAGCAGTCTACATGCTGGTGTTGAAGGGTCCCACTTGTCCCGATTTATGGCAGATATGGTTGGATTCCTACCCCAAAGCTATTTTCCTTCCTTTTCTTCCATACAATAGAGCACACCTTCTATAATACTGGCAGAAAGTACAGAGGCAAAACTAATGAACCAAAGGTTTGATCATTTTGGCCCCAAGTAGGTAACCTATTATTTCATGGTCCTTTATTGCTAATAATTTTTAGAATGGATTTTAAAAAGTTATTTTAAGTCTCTTTTGCAAACTTCAGCTCATTTTAGACTTTTTCTTTCCCAACAATATTCATGTATGTATTGGTTACAGTTGTCTACATAACAGTTCCACAGACTCAGAAGCTTAGCACATGCAAATTGATTTCTCATTCATGTCATTGTTGAGTGTGGGTCTCTGGGATTGATAGTCATTTAAAAACTCAGGCTCAGCTAGTCTAGTAGCTCCATGATCATTGAAGACCTCAAAATCCTTCTCTGGACCCTTTCAATCTGAACTATAGATGAAAACACTGGAAGAACATTGAGGGCCATGTCAAGAGCTATGGGCTAGGATTGAAATTGTCACACATCAACTTCTGTCCACGTGCTATTGGCTAGAAGTCTGTTGTGAAGTTTCATCTAACTGAGGAGAGGCTGAATAATGGTGTCTGTGTATCTGTTGGTTCTTTGGCATTTACCCCCAGGTTCCATTCTCCACTCTCTTTAGCTCTGCTCTGGGCCCCCGAAGAGTGACATAACCCTATGGATGACATTACCCAAGAATTCTCACCCTCTGGCTTCCAGAAAGTTTCAGTGTGGGAGGCACAGGCAGGGGATTGAAGGGTTAGAGTTTGGAGTTTCTATGTCTTACTCCCTTCTTGCATTTATTTGGCTGTCTGATAAAGTCTGCTCAATTTTTGATGTTTGATGGCTGACAGCTTTTAGGCTTCTAGCTAACTCTTCCCTACCAGCACACATCTGGTACTTTACAAAAGGAAATTCCACACACCTCCTTGAGCTCTTGACATCAATGGGAAGTTTGAACCTCATAGTCCTAGTTTGGGCATGGGAACCCTTCTTCACTCTGATACCCTAGGCATCATGGCCAAAGCAACTCTCTGCTCTTTGCTCTTGCTATTCTAGACCACCTTGCACCTACCTTTCTCTCGCCTGAAGTCCTTTGGGTGTGAGTAATAGACTTCCTTCCAGCTCTCTTGGTGGATGAAGAAGTGTCATCAGTCAAGATGGCCAGCCTTGAGGAGTCGTCCATCCTATGTCTATGGGATGACCAGAAGACAGGCTATGCTATCTTAGAGCAGTTGGCAACCTAGCAGTGGTAATGACTTTCTCTTCTTGCTAGACCCTGGGTGCCTCAGCATCCCTTATTGATTTTCTTAATCATTTCCACACCTCTGTAAATAGTTCTTTCATCAAAGTTTCTTGAATCATCAGAGCTGGGTTCTGTTTCCTGCAAGAATCCTGATTGACAGCAGAAGAGGAAACAGGTTTGCTGAACATTTAGTCAGTTGCTATCCCATGATGGTCAGTGCCAACCTTTAGATTTTATCCTTGACTTTCAACATATATGGATATATATGCATGCCAACCTAAGTAGATAGGATTCGATTAGGAAATTTAATAGAGATGGGTCTTTTCCATGTACTTGACACTAATGTGTCATTTCCTTTAAAACATTTTTGAGAGTAGGCTGGAATTTAGACATGTATTGGAATGAACACCACTCACCTGAGACTGGACATGGGACAAGCATGTTTCATATAATTTTTCAGTGTAAGGCCAACTGTGATTCTTAGTAAAGGAGCACTGCTATAAAGATCAGTCTGAAAACTAGACACATCTTTTCCTCCAACTCATCCTCCAAGCTGAGATGCACAAGAGATGTCCCTGGCTTAGAATCAGCTGGTCTGGGAAATAGGTCCATGTAATTAAGGAAGGAGATGCTAAAGAAAATCAGGAGGACAAATATGTGTTCCCACAGTGGTCTTGGAATTCCACAGATGACCTGGCTGCTTATACTTTATTTTCAGTTGATGCATTTAGATTAAGCAACTGAAACTTGTGTTGCTAGACTTTCTTTGATTTCATATCAAGCATTTTCCAAATTGAGAGGCATTTTTCAAATTCCCTTAAAGTTTGTGAACAAGAATCACCAGAGAGGCTTTGCCGTCTTTGCTCCTGATTTGTGTGCCCTCACTAGCTTGCAGCTCTTTCCAGGCTCTCTGGTGTTAGATTAATAACAAATGATGTGGAGCTGACAGGTAGGTGAAGATGGAGAGTACCATGATATTAAAAAAAAAAAATCTCAATCTGTTATGTAGCACAATGTAAAACACTTTGTCAGGTTTTGCCTGTAGGTGTCTTAATTTAACTTAAATATTTTGCTCACATCTCTTTAACCCAGAGGATTGGAACATGGCCCTCAGCATCTCTCTAGCAGACTTTGTAGCATGTATTAGTGTGATACAGAATATCAAACTTTGCCCATTATTTGGGATTATTTGAAAATGCACTGAATGCAGCAAAAAGGGTAAATATAATTTCTTGATGGGGGAACTGTCTGGTTCTCATTTGAAGTTACAAGAGGTCATACTTTGGATCAATATCAGCATTTTCTGACAAGCAGAGCTATCCAACTCTGAGTGCCTCAAAATCAATGTGCTCCTTATCATTCTGGTATATGGTAGACCACCTTGGAAATGATTCTTAGCAAGTATGCTGAATCTTGGAAGCATAATTTGACAGTATTTAAGCTGCATGCATTCAGTTTGCTTTGTAGATTATGTTTCAATGCAATATTTCTTTAAAATATTTTTAATGGAAAATTTCCAACATACACCAAGTAGAATAATATAAAGAATCCCAATTACCAATCCCTCAGTTTCAACAATAACATTTCTTTTGAAGAGAGGTGCTGCCACTGAATGTGAATTAAGAAACTGCTGGATTGGGTGATGTCTCAAGTTCCCATGATTCAGTTTTACAGGCAACTTGAGCTTTCCTGTCTTGAAGTGTCTTGGTAAAATTGAATGAGAAGATTTTGATTTGTACTCTTCCTGAGCTGTTCTCTTGGCCATTGGTCCTCTTCATCTCTGCTCCCATCTTTCCTGTGGACATCTATTCATTTCTCTGCTGGATACAATTTTTTGATAAATTTTGCTTCCGCTCTACATGCCTATGGAGGAGTGAAGATAGGCACGCTCCACAACTATTTCTGGTCTCTTACTTTTTTTCTTTCATACCACCTGATTTTACTGAAAGGTCAAAGCAAGTACAGGGAATTATAACAAAAGGAAGAAAGATAAAATTGAATTCAAATTTGACTGGCCTGTCAGTACAAGGACTTGTCCCTCTCCCAGAAGTTATACCCTTCCTGAGGAACATACCCAGGATACCCTCATGGGCATTCCCAGATCCTAAACTAATTTCTTCCATCCATAGATTGATTCAATTTCACAAGGGTTGGGACTTGGATTCCACTTAGCAGCCCCAAGGGAGTTTGGGGTTGAGAGTTTCTGGCTTCTACTTTGAGAAGGTGGAACTCATAATTAGAGAAATTACCATAATGTAGGGCAGATGTTCGGAGATACCAGTTGGCCACATGTGATGAATATGTACTATATTACCTGTATTCTCTCACTTTGAGAGCCATCACCTCACTCTTGCCAGCTATCATAAAACAATGCTCTAATCGTGTCATTTATCTGCTTAAACATCTCCACGTTACTCCCCGGTGTTTAGAGAGCCATTCTAAAATTCCCTAGCTCAGCCAGGAACTCATCATCAGTGGCCCTCACCTATCTTCCAGCTGCCTTTTTAACTTTCTCATTCACTATGTTTTTAAGATGCTGAATTTCTCTCAGCTCCTTCCATGGGCCACACACCTTAATTTCTCCATGGCTGTGGCAGAGACTCTTAGATCTTTTAGTGTTCTCCTCTTCTCCCTCAGTTATTGAAACTTTGATGTTCACCTGGACTTATGACTGTCCAGAATAAAAACCACACATTTCCCAATTTCTCATGTGTATAGGGGAGACCACATTCTGGCTAGAATGATTTAACTAAAGTGCCACATAAAGGAGCTCTCCCTTCTTTGCTGGAATGCAGATATAGATGGCTTGTGTTGGAAGAACCATCTTGGACCATGAGGAGGAAGCCACACTTGGAGGATGGCAGATAAACAAGATAGAAGTCCAACTCACTGATGATCATAGAGATACCGTACTAGCTCCAGATGCCTCTTTGTCATAGAGAAATAAAATTTTGTTTTGTTAAGCCAAATTATTTTTGTTTTTTTTGTGTGTTTTCCTGTCACACACATAGTGAAACCTAGTCCTAATTATTTCAGGACCTTTATGTGGATGACTTTTGCCCACCTGGAAAATGCCTATTCATCCTTCAACACTTAATTCAGATATAATCTCTTTGAAACTAGTGTTTTTTGGTCTTCTTCAAAAAGAATTATTTGTTGTCCTATTTTATATCTAAAGCATTGTATGTGGGCATCTTTCATAGCTCTTCTTACATTGTGTTATAATAATGGATCACATTCTGTCCCTTCTGTCAGTGAACTATATGAGGAGATTGCCTCTCATTTATCTGGGCCCACCCAGTCTTTTTTTTTTTTTTAATTTACATTAAATTAGAAAACATATAGTACATCATTAGTTTCAGATGTAGAGTTCAATAATTCATCAGCTGCATACAACACCTGGTGCTTATCATATCACATGCACTCTTTAATGCCCATCACCCAGTTACCCCATTCCCCACCCATCACCCCTCCAGCAAACCTCAGTTTGTTTCCTATAGTTAAGAGTCTCTCATGGTTTTTCTCCTTCTCTGATTTCTTCCCATTAAGTTTTCCCTCCCTTCCCCTATTATCTTCTGTGCTCTTTCTTATATTCCATATATGAGTGAAACCATATAATTGTCTTTCTCTGATTGACTTATTTTGCTTAGCATAACACCCTCCAATTCCATCCATGTCAATGTAAATGGTATTTATCATTTCTTTCTTTTTTTTTTTTTAAAGATTTTATTTATTTATCTGAGAGAGAGAATGGGAGACAGAGAGCATGAGAGGGGGAGGATCAGAGGGAGAAGCAGACTCCCCACTGAGCAGGGAACCCGATCTGGGGCTCGATCCTGGGACTCCAGGATCATGACCTGAGCCAAAGGCAGTTGCTTAACCAACTGAGCCACCCAGGCGCCCCAGTATTTATCATTTCTGATGGCTGAGTAATATGCCATTGTGTATGTATATATACACACCACATCTTCTTTATCCATTCATCTGTCAATGGACATCTCAGCTCTTTCCATAGTTTGGCTATTGTGGACATTGCTGCTATAAACATTGGGGTTTAGATGCCCCTTCAGATCAATACATTTGTATCTTTGGGGTAAATACCTAGTAGTGCAATTGCTGGATCACAGGGTAGCTCTATTTTTAACTTCTTGAGGAACCTCTATACTGTTTTCTGGAGTGGCTGTACCAGCTTGTGTTCCCACCACAGTGTAAGAGGGTTCCCCTTTCTCCACATCCTCGCCAACATTCATTGGTTCCTGCCTTGTTAATTTTTGCCACTCTAACTGGTGTAAGGTGGTATCTCATTGTGGTTTTGATTTGTATTTCCCTGATGGCTAGTGATGTTGAACATTCTTTCCATATGTCTGTTAGCCATTTGTGTGTCTTCTTTGGAGAAGTGTCTGTTTATGTCTTGCCCATTTCTTAACTGGATTATTTGTTTGTCCAGAATAAACACCACATTTCCCAGTTTCTCATGTATATAGGGGAGACCACATTCTGGCTAGAATGATTTAAGCTAAAGTGCCACATGAAGGAGCTCTCCCTTCTTTGCTGGAATGCAGATATAGATGGCTTGTGTTGGAAGAACCATCTTGGACCATGAGGAGGAAGCCACACTTGGAGGATGGCCGATAAACAAGATAGAAGTCCCTATGTCTTTTGACTGGAGCATTTAGCCCATTTACAGAGTAACTATTGAAAGATATGAATTTAGAGCCATTGTATTACCTATAAAGTCATTGTTTCTGTATATTGTCTCTGTTCCTTTCTGGTCTATGTTACTTTTGAGCTCTATCTTTCCTTTTGAGTTTGAGAAGTTCTTTATAGATCTTGGATACCAGCCCTTTATCTGTAATGTCATTTGCAAATATCTTTTCCCATTCCATGGGTTGCCTCTTAGTTTTGTTGACTGTTCCCTTTGCTGTGCGGAAGCTTTTTATCTTGATGAAGTCCCAAAGGTTTTGAACAGTTATGCTTTTATTTTCATTTGTTCCATGAATTTTTAAATTTCTTCTTTAATTTCCTGGTTGACCCATTCATTCTTTAGTAGGATGCTCTTTAACCTCCAAGTGTTTGAATTCCTTCCAAATTTTCTCTTGTGATTGAGTTCATCTTTCAAAGCATTGTGGTCTGAAAATATGCAGGGAATAATCCCAATCTTTTAGTACCCGTTGAGACCTGATTTGTGACCCAGTATGTGATCTATTCTGGAGAATGTTCCATGTGCACTCGAGAAGAATGTGTATTCTGTTGCTTTAGGATGGAATGCTCTGTATATGTCTGTGAAGTATCTGGTCCTATGTGTCATTCAGAGCCCTTGTTTCCTTGTTGATCTTCTGCTTAGATGATCTGCCCATTGCTGTGAGTAGGGTGTCAAAGTCCCCTATGATTATTGTATTATTACCAATGTGTTTCTTTAATTTTGTTGTTAATTAGTTTATATAATTGGCTGCTCCCAAGTTAGGAGCATAAATATTTATAATTGTTAGATCTTTTTGTCAGATAGACCCTTTAAGTATAGTGTCCCTCTGCATCCCTTACTACAGTCTTTGGTTTAAAATCTAATTTGTCTGATATAAGGATTGCTACCCCAGCTTTCTTTTGGTGTCCATTAGCATGATAAATGGTTCTCCACCCCCTCACTTTTAATCTGGAGGTGTCTTTGGGTCTAAAATGAGTCTCTTATAAACAGCATATGGATGGGTCTTGCTTTTTTATCCAATCTGATACCCTATATCTTTTGATTGGAGCATTTAGCCCATTTACAGAGTAACTATTGAAAGATATGAATTTAGTGCCATTGTATTACCTGTAAAGTCACTGTTTCTGTATATTGTCTCTGTTCCTTTCTGGTCTATGTTACTTTTGAGCTCTATCTTTGCTTACAGGATCCCCTTTAATATTTCTTGCAGGCTGGTTTAGTGATCACAAATTCTTTTAGTTTCTGTTTGTCCTGGAAGCTCTTTATCTCTCCTTCCATTCTGAATGACAGCCTTGCTGGATAAAGTATTCTTGGCTGCATGTTTTTCTCATTTAGTATCCATTTAGTACCCTGAATATATCATGCCAGCCCTTTCTGGCCTGCTAGGGCTCAGTGGATAGGTCTTCTGCCAGTCTAATGTTTCTACCCTTGTAGGTTAAGGACCTCTTGTCTTGAGCTGCTTTCAGGATTTTCTTTTTATCTCTGAGATTTGTAAGCTTCACTATTATATTGATCTATTGTGTTGATCTATTTTTATTGATTTTTGAGGGGGGTTCTCTGTGCCTCCTGGACTTGAATGCCTGTTTCCTTCTCCAGATTAGGGAAGTTCTCAGCTATGATTTGCTCAAATATACCATCTGTCCCTTCCTCTCTTTCTTCTCCCTCTGGGACCCCAATAATTTTAATATTGTTTTGCTTTATGGTGTCTCTGATTTCTCAAAGCCTCCCCTCATGATCCATGTCAATGTAAATGGTAAGTATTTAGTAAGTGTAAGTGTAAATTTTTAGTAAGTGTTTTTCTCTCTTTTCCTCAGCTTCCTTACTTTCCATAATTTTGTCTTCTATGTCATTGACTCTCTCTTCTTCCTCATTTTCCCTAGTCGTTAGAGTGTCCATTTTAGACTGCATCTCAGTTAAAGCATTTTTAATTTCAGCCTGATTAGATTTTAGTTCTTTTATTTCTGCATTAAGAGATTCTCTAGTGTCTCTTATGCTTTTTTCAAGCCCAGCTAGTATCTTTATAATCATTTTTCTGAATTCTGTCATTTTACTTATATCCATATTGATTGAATCTATGACAGAGAGTATTACCTCTGGTTCTTTCTTTTGTTGTGAATTTCTCCTTCTAGTCATTTTGCCCAGAGAAGAATAGATGAACGATAGAATAAAATCAAACATATCAACCACAACCCCAGTGAAGTACACAATAGACAACTACAGTGAAAGGAAGCCAAAAATGAAGAACATATGTATAAAATGTAAATATAAAAATGAGAATTAGAAAAAGACTTAAAAACAAAGAGCTGGGGGCGCCTGGGTGGCTCAGTTAAGCGTCTGCCTGCGGCTCAGTTTATTAATCAGGGGTGCCCTGCCTCAGGGGCAGGGGACATAGACTCTACCTCTGGAAGAGTAGCCGCAAACTTCTGGAAGAGCATGTGGGACTAAAACTATTGTTGCAGCCATTTTTGGAAATGCCATCTACTAGTCTCCATTCTGGCCACAATAATTCAAGTCTTCCTTGTATGGAAACTACACTTGCCCCAAAGCCTCTCCTGGAGCACAGGCTCCAACTCAATGTCCAGTATCCCATCATTTAAGTCTTATCCAGGTGAGGATGAGGCTTTTGAACATTATACATCTGAAACAACTCCTTGAGAACTCTTCTTTTTAACTGAAACACCTGTAAATACTGTAATACATTACCTAGATCCCACTTAACCCAACATGCAATGATGGAATAGAAATGGGATAACCATTGTAGACATTCCTGTTCAGAAAGGTGAAGATACATCCACCCTTACAGGTTCACAACAATCCTGAAATCCAGTTGGGTGAGTGTTACCAGTTCCATGATTAAGACCAGTTCCATGATTAATGCTTGGGAGTGAATCACTGTGGCTCTTGACACCGTCCTCTGAAATAGCTTTCCTTGTCCATCAGATGTGGCCCTTGTTTGAAGCTGAGTAATTCCTCAGTCTACATCCTAACTGTGCAAGTTTTAGCATTCATTTTGTACTGTCTATCTCCCTCAATTCAAGCTAATATTATTCCTTTAAAAAATTCATAGATTTTTTGGGGGGGAATTGGTTTATAATCCATTCCATTAGACAAAAACAACACCCCAAATCTCTTTTTTTTATTACATTATGTTAATCACTATACATTACATCATTAGTTTTTGATATAGTTTTCCATGATTCATTGTTTGCTTATAACACCCAGTGCTCCATGCAGTACATGCCCTCTTTAATACCCATCACCAGGCTAACCCATCCCCCCACCTTCCTCCCCTCTAGAACCCTCAGTTTGTTTCTCAGAGTCCATAGTCTCTCATGGTTCATCTCCCCCTCTGATTTTCCCCCGTTCATTTTTCCCTCTCTGCTATCTTCTTCTTCTTCTTTTTTTTTTTTTAACATATAATGTATTATTTGTTTCAGAGGTACAGGTCTGTGATTCAACAGTCTTACACAATTCACAGCGCTCACCATAGCACATACCCTCCCCAATGTCTATCACCCAGCCACCCCATCCCTCCCACCCCCCACCACTCCAGCAACCCTCAGTTTCTTTCCTGAGATTTAAGAATTCCTCATATCAGTGAGATCATATGATACATGTCTTTCTCTGATTGACTTATTTCGCTCAGCATAACACCCTCCAGTTCCATCCATCTCGTTGCAAATGGCAAGATTTCATTCCTTTTGATGGCTGCATAATATTCCATTGTATACATACACCACATCTTCTTTATCCATTCATCTGTCGATGGACATCTTGGCTCTTTCCACAGTTTGGCTATTGTGGACATTGCTGCTATAAACATTGGGGTGCACGTACCCCTTTGGATCCCTACATTTGTATCTTTGGGGTAAATACCCAGTAGTGCAATTGCTGGGTCATATGGTAGCTCTATTTTCAACCTCCATACTGTTTTCCAGAGTGGCTGCACCAGCTTGCATTCCCACCAACAGTGTAGGACGGTTCCCCTTTCTCCACATCCCCACCAACATCTGTCATTTCCTGACTTGTTAATTTTAGCCATTCTGACTGGTGTGAGGTGGTATCTCATTGAGGTTTTGATTTGGATTTCCCTGATGCCAAGCGATGTTGAGCATTTTTCATGTGTCTGTTGGCCATTTGGATGTCTTCTTTGGAAAAATGTGTGTTCATGTCTTCTGCCCATTTCTTGATTGGATCATTTGTTCTTTGGGTGTTGAGTTTGATAAGTTTTTTATAGATTTTGGATACTAGCCCTTTATCTGATATGTAATTTGCAAATATCTTCTCCCATTCTGTCAGTTGTCTTTTGGTTTTGTTGACTGTTTCTTTTGCTGTGCAAAAGCTTCTTATCTTGATGAAGTCTCAATAGTTCATTTTTGCCCTTGCTTCCCTTGCCTTTGGTGATGTTTCTAGGAAGAAGTTGCTGCAGCTGAGGTTGAAGAGGTTGCTGCCTGTGTTCTCCTTTAGGATTCTGATGGACTCCTGTCTCACATTGAGGTCTTTCAACCACTTTGAGTCTATTTTTGTGTGTGGTGTAAGGAAATGGTCCAGTTTCATTCTTCTGCATGTGGCTGTCTAATTTTCCCAACACCATTTGTTGAAGAGACTGTCTTTCTTCCATTAGACATCCTTTCCTGCTTTGTCAAAGATTAGTTGACCATAGAGTTGAGGGTCCATTTCTGGGCTCTCTATTCTGTTCCATTGATCTCCAAATCTCTTGAACGAATCCCTCTACAGCTTAGATTCCCTGAAAGGAAGCTGAGGGACAATGACTTTTAAGACCTGAGATTTTTCCCTATTTGAAAGTCTTCTGAGACCTTAACAAAAGACTTTACAGTCACAACCTTGGCTTCATCTTTAGACTATGTTTTCCTGATCATGCCTTGGATTCAATCTTTGTCCAAAAGGTATTTCTTAGTCTTATCATCATTTGCCATCTGGAAAGGCTGGGAATGGGAAAGTTTTATTTTTATTTCTTATTTAAAAAAATTTATTTATTTATTTATTTATTTATTTATTTATTTATTTATTTATTTATTTATAGAGAGGGAGAGAGAGATGTGAGGCTGGAGATCTCATGACCCTGAGATCATGACCTGAGCTGAAATCAAGAGTCAGAGGCTTAACCTACTGAGCCACCCAGGTGCCCCAAGAGTGTTATTTTTGTACCTAGCAAGTCCTGGATCCTTTATATGTATTAGTTCTTTAGTTTATTTAATTTACTTTATTTCTGTACTCACATTTTACTCTACACTGTGAATAGAGGCAGGTGGCATTCTCAGTACTATGCTTTGGTATCTCCTTACCTAGATTATCCATTTCAGACACACATTTCTACCTTTGCATAGCAACAATATTGCTAAATTTTCTGATACTACATTGAAGATTCCCTTTCCCTTAGCTTCTTAGGACATTTTCTTCATTTTCCTTTGAGATCTCTGCAACTGCCTCCTTGGGGCCATCGATAAGATTCTGCTCAAGGACCTCCCCTTGGCCTTCAGGACTTCTACCAACCATTCTGTCCTGAAAACTTGCATATATTCTAGGATTTTGTTAGGGCAGTACCCCACTTCTGCATACCCAGATCAGTTTGTAATTTATCCATGTCATCCACAGCACAGCACCTGGTAGGTAGTGGATATCTGATGCAGAATGGAATTGCGAGCTCTTTATTTTTGTCTTTTTCACATTTTTAGTGATAATTGTAGTAGTTATGTTATTTTCATTTTTCTTTTATTAGATGGAGCTTATCTTAAAGTTTTATGCATGAGAAGAGTGTAGTAGTTTTTACAACAGATCAATGGCATTTTGAAAAATTTTCTTCTAAAATTACTTATTACTAATTACTTATTACAAATTATTAGGTAATTTAAAATTACTTAAGCAATTTGAGACACTGTAATTTGTTTTTACTCCATAGGGGCATTCACAGTGACCAGGTAATTGTTTATAAAATAAATACAAAGATCAGAGTCACTTGGTATTCAGACTGATTTTCTATCTTTGTTTGGGAGGTGGGGGTTGCTGAAAATGATAAATTTTCAATACATTTTTATTTAAGCTCATTCTCGTCAGGAAGTGGAATTTAATCCACTTCGACCATCAGACCATTGACTCTACATTATATTTATTCATTAAAGTAATCAATCAGTGGGAATGAGGTTTTCTTTTTTAAATATATTAAATGGTGAAAAGGATGAGTTCATAAAAATGTCTGGAAAATTTCATTTCTTATCTTAGCTCCGCCTTCTGCAATAGTATGATCCCATACATATATATATATATATATATATATATATATATATATATATATATATATGTGTGTGTGTGTGTGTATATATATATATATATATATATATATATATATATATATCTCACTTGCTTTTTGAGTTGTTTTGGGTGCCTGTGCACCATTTGTGTATATATGTAGTTTCCCCATGTCTCTGCATAAAAAGAGAGTGCAAGTGATAGTAATTAAAATTAGTGACACAAAAGAGAGCAGAAGCATGAGCATTTACACATTTTTGGGGACAGATACTGCCCCCACGGTCAACATGCTGATGCATTCCCCCACTGGTCCCTTTGTCTATAGCCTACAAATCTTTTTGTTCTGTCTTCAATCATGGAGACTTGCAGGAAAAAATCCACTCACCACGCTCGAATTGAATTTCAGAAGTAGATGATAACTGAATGCAATTACCATAACTATTATTTTTCTGTCATAAATAAATTATTGATGAGAGTGGCTTTCTTTCATATTTTTAAGACTGTTGCTATTTGGGGGCACCTGGGTGGCTCAGTTAGTTGAGCATTTGACTCTTGATTTCGGCTCAGGTCATGATCTCACGGTTGTGAGGTCGAGCCCCATGTCAGGGCTCCACGCTCAGCAAGGAGTCTGCTTCTCTCCCTCTCCCTCCCCCACCCCCACACTCTCTCTTTCTCTTTCTCTCTCTAAAATAAATAAATCTTTAAAAAAATATGGTTGGTATTTGTTACTATTTGTTAAAAGAATAGCAGCACAACTTGCTTACAGAAAAGTGCACTAATCATAAACATGTGGCTCAATGAAATTTCATCAGTAGAACACACCTGTGTAACTTGAATGTGCATCCAGATCAGGAAGCCAGATCTCCTGCATCCCTTCTAGTCATGACCTATCCCAAGAGGGACCACCATAGATTAGTTTTGCCTGTTGTTGAATGTCAAATAAATGTAATCATATGACAAGTTCTCTTTTAAAAGCTTTATCGAGGCATAATTGACACAAATAAATTGCATATATTTGGAGTGTACAATATGATGGGTTTTGACATATGAATGCACTTATGAGACCAATTAAGATAATGAACATATCCATCATCCCCAGAGTTTCCTTATCACTCTCTCTCCCAGCCCTACCTCTCTTCTCCCCAGGCCATCATGTTCTGTCACCACAGATCAGTCTACATTTTCTAGAATTTTATATAAATGTAATCTTACAGAATGTGCTCTTCTTTTTTGTTTTAGACTCCCCTTAACTATTTTGAGACTCATCCATGCTGTTGGGTGTATCAAAAGATCATTCCTTGTAACGGCTGAGTAGTATTCCTTTGCATGGATATACTGGAGTTTCTTTATCCATGCACCTGTTTGCATGGATATACTGGAGTTTCTTTATCCATGCACCTTTTCTGTGCCTGCCCTTAAGTACTTTTTGGCATCTGGCTTCTTTTGCTCAACATTATGTTTGTGAGATTCATTCCTAGTAGGACATTTGTGGGAGAAAAGGGGAATTTATTTTGTAACACTCCATGGGATAAAACTCTGTACCAGAGCAGATAAATTTATCTACATTTAGTGTGAGGTCACTGTCAATGGTAAGTCATTCACACACTAATTCAAAGCATTTATTGAGCATCTACTTTGCACAAGACCTTGTGTTAGACACTGGGCATTTTGTGGAATGGTGGATTACATTATTGTTTCTAATTGTTTTCTGCTCTTTCTATAAGAGCATTATATATTCTTGTTTGTAGCCATGTGGCTTGCAGTGTCTCTCTATGGGAGGATTATACTTCCCCACCCCACTGATGTTAGGGGTGGATGTTTGACTTATTTTGGTCAATGAAATGCGAGCAGAAACTTGAAAAACCATTGAATGGTTTGATCTTAGCTCCTTTCTCTGCCACAAGATTACCATGTCCTAGACACAGGACACTTCTTCAGCCTAGAATCTGAATGAAGGAGGCATATAGAACAGAACAAGTGCAGATTTGTGTCTGAGATGGATAGTGAGCAAGAAATCTTTGTTATTGTAGCAGTAGTTACAAGTAAGATCTTAGCTACCTTCTGCATAAGAAAATCAACTCAAATGATTGAATTATTGGTTGTGTTTTTACAATAACACAACATTCCGATATCTAAATTTGAAGGCTTTTACCAGTTTTAATCAATCTCCTTATTCTTTCTTTAACAATATATTTCCTTTACTTTTAAAATGAGTTTGTGAATTAAGAAATAAATCATTTCCTGAGTGCCTAGCTTCTTTCATTTAATACTTGGTCACCTGATTTCATTTCTTCAGTACACTGGTAGGTTTTAGACAGTTGTTTTCAAACTGTGCTCTGTCGATACCAAGAATATTTCTTAATCTCACCTCTGCTCCCCACTGTGAATTATAAGCATAGCGCTCTAGATTCTTCTTCCATCCTTGCCTTCTAGTTCTGCTTCAACCAAAGAATCTCCTGTACTGTTAAAAAAAAAAAAAAAAAAGGAAACCACAGGGTTAAGAAATTATCAGCACTGTGCCAAAATTCCTACCAAAGGCTTTCCTCTGGTAAACCAATCAAAGAGGTCTAAGATAGGCTCTGCTATATTTTCTTATGGCCAAATCCCTGAATCATTAGTATTCTTGTATTTTAAACTGGGCCTGGGCTAATTGAGCTATGCAACTCTCCAAAAGGAGTCATTTTGTGTCTTAACATTGTCAGAGAGGGGCGCCTGGGTGCCTCAGTCATTAAGTGTCTGCCTTCAGCTCAGGTCATGATCCCGGGGTCCTGAGGTCGAGCCCCACATCGGGCTCCCTGCTCCGCGGGAAGCCTGCTTCTCCCTCTCCCACTCCCCCTGTTTGTGTTCCCTCTCTTGCTGTGTCTCTCTCTGTCAAATAAATAAATAAAATCTTAAAAAAAACCCCAAACCATTGTCGGAGACCCTAGCTCACTTGCACTCAGGTGTCACTCAATATCATAACATTAAAAATCATTCCCGATCCATAAAATTCACGTAGCTAATTTGGACTTATTATCATACTGTTGTCACTGGAAGGTTTAAAGTCCCATTTCTAGGAGCTGGCTTCTAAATTTGTACTTACCACCAGCTATTAATATTACAGGCACACCCAGGAGGTATTGCAGTTTTGGTTCCAGACCACCGCAATAGAGTGAGTGTCATAATAAAGTAAGTCAAATGAATTTTTTGGTTTCCCAGTGCACATAAAAATTATGTGTACACTCTACTATAGTCTGTTAAGTGTGCAATGGCATTATGTCTAAAAGAACAATGTACATATCTAAATTTAAAAATACTTCATTGCTAAAAATGCTATCATCTGAGCTTTCAGTGAGTCATAATTAGTGATAACAGATCATCATAACCAATATAATACTAATGAAAGATTTAAACTATTGTGAGAATTACTAAAATGTGACACAGAGACACCAAATGGGCAAATACTGTTGGAAAAATGGCACTGATAGACTCGCTTGACCTAGGATTGCCACATTTTTTTCGATTTGTAGAAAACGCAGTATCTGCAAAAACACAGTAAAGCTAAGTGTAATAAAATGAGGTCTGCCCGTACATATCTGGAAGAAATATGAAAATCTAGCACATGTGCTGGTGCTGAAAAAAATATGTTTACCCAGTGATTCCTGGCTATAGCTGACTTTTATTAAACATGTTCCTGAACCGTGTCCTCCGTAGCTAGGGTGTTGTTTGGGATCTGACCAGCTGATGTCACTATGGGACCGTGAATGCAGGCTGGTTTCAAGACCCTTGGTTCAGAGAAACTTTGGGTTGGCGTTCTAGTCGCCCCGGGAAAGATAACCTCCCTCCCACCCAGTGCCAGCTTCCGCCCCGACCTCCTCTCTCCCCCTGCCTGCATAGTTTATAAAATTGAGAACTAGCTGACGGATTTAATTTTGATGGAGAATTACCTGTAGGCAAGAGGGCAATCAAACCCATACTGTTAAGGAGAGGGGGCCGAGATAATGAATCTATTATCTCTGTTCAGCAAATGGAGAGTGTCAGGCTAATAATCTGTCAGTTTCTTTTTCCTACGCTATAAGCTTTCATTTCCATCATTAGATACAACTAACTTAGGACTATCTATGAAGGGGCTGATTAACTGGATGGTGTATTTTCTAGACTTATGTCCTGTATCCTTTTCTGTGCCTGCCCTTGATCTATTTGGGCTATCACAGAGTCCCAGCTGGACTTGAGACTTCAAATCAGTCTCTTGGTCACAAAGTTTTAGAAACCATGGGGATTTGGTATGGGGGAAGGTTGAGAGGAAGAGCTAATAAGAGTTTTGGAATTACTTAGAGTCATCACTTCCTATCCGTGCCGACAAATCATATACAGGTTCTCAGAGGCCACAGGGGATCACTTTATTTACTTATTTATTTTAATTTAACTTAATTTTTTTTTTTAGAGAAAGAGAGAGGGGCGTGGGCAGAGGAAGAGGGAGAGAGAATCTTAAGGAGGCTCTGCACCCGATGTGGGGCTTGATCACACAACCCTGAGATCATGACCTGAGCCAAAATCAAGAGTTGGATGCTTAAACAAAACTGAGCCACCCAGGTGCCCCTGCAGGGGATCACTTCAAATTTAAGTTTAAAGTTGTATTAAAAGAAGAGTCCTACTGACTCACAGTCACTAACTGCACACCTCCTGCATTCCTTTGCTAGAGTTGCTGTAACAAAGTATCACAGCCTGGGTGCCTTGACCAACAGAAATTTATTTTCTCACAGTTCTAGAAGTCCAAGATGAAGACGCAGGCAGGATTGGTTCCTTCTGAGGCTCCTCTCCTCACCTTGTGTCCTCACGTGGCCACCCCTCTGTACAGGTGAGCATCCTTGGTGTCTCTCTTGTATGTCCTAATTTCTTCTCTGCACAAGGAAACTAGTTAGATTGGATTAGGACCCACCCCAAGGCCCCCCATTTTAATTTAATCGCCTCTTTAAAGGCAGGTCTCCAAGTGCAGTCACATTCAGAGGTACTGGTGATTAGGGCTTCAACATATGAATTTGAGGGAAGAAAACAGTTCAGCCTATAATACTCTTTCCACTCCCCTTACTCATCTGGGATGCTGATGATTCGACAGAAATATGTTTCCCAATTTCCTTAGCTTCTTTATGTCTTTTTGAGTAGCATAGAATAGACTTGCCAATAGCCTCTTCACAACCATGAGATCTCAGGGAACCTCTGGATGTCCAGGGATCCCCCTGAAGACCACAGAACCTGGGACAACAGGGATCTGCTTAAGCCACTAGGAGCCGAGGCTCAGGCCTGGGGTTCATAATGAGATTTTGATTGATCCCAAAGTACCTTAACTTGGACTCTTTCCATTTATCCTCAGGCTATAGATATGCATTTTTTTAGGAACCCTATACCAAGATGCTCTAAAACTTAAATTATTGAAAATAGAGTTAATGCGGGCGCCTGGGTGGCTCAGTCGGTTAAGCAACTGCCTTCGGCTCAGGTCATGATCCTGGAGTCCCGGGATCGAATCCCGCATCGGGCTCCCTGCTCGGCTGGAAGCCTGCTTCTCCCTCTCCTACTCCCCCTGCTTGTGTTCCCTCTCTCTATGTCAAATAAATAAAATTAAAAAAAAAAAAAAGAAAATAGAGTTAATGCAAGAACAATTGAATTGAGATTGTGCTTTTGCTTTGTAGTATAGATGACTTTAGCCTTTTACTAAACAAAATTAAAGTAATGCAAGTTAAAATAATGTGCAGATATTATACGTTTATTATAAAATTAGTAGCATAATACCATGTTAGAAAGTTTAGAAAGTATAGATAAATAAAAGGAAGAAAAATCAGTTACAACTCAACATAGGATTATTTATCTTTTCTTTATTTCTCTCTGAAGAGATCATACTATAAATACTGCTTTCCAACAAAGAACAAATCTTAACTGAAAAGAAGGAAGCTTCTCCTAAATTGGTAACTTAATAGAATGTACGAATAAATTAACTCAATCATGTCTTCATTAAATATTTATTGAGCACTGATCACACCAAGACTGTGTTAGGGCTGGAGACATTGCTGTAAATAAATAGGCAAAATCCCTCATCTCACGTTCTAGTGAGGAAGCACAGAGCAAAGAGGAAATCCATAAAAGTGTATTTCATTGATTCCAAATGCATATAATTGTTGAAATATCTTTGATACTGAGTTGCATCTTATAGTCACCATTGATTTGCATTGGTCACTGCCTGAAACTTGTGACATCAGAGACCGCACAATGAGAGTCAAGAGCTTGGAAGAAAATTCTAGAGACAGTGGGTATCATCAGTCTTTTAACCTCTGTGAATGGATGGTCATGGGGTGGGAGTTGGAACAGTGATGAATCTGAGCAATGTAAAGCAGCCTCCAGGAGGAAGGGTCCAAAATAGGCCCACAGTGCGTGATACGAAGCTGGGTGGGAGCCCAGGTCCAATGAGTTAAGGTCGCCCATGAATTTATTTTAAGAAATGTTGCATGGCCAAAGATTTTTTTTTTTTAAAGATTTTATTTATTTATTCATGAGAGACAGAGAGAGAGAGAGAGAAGCAGAGGGAGAAGCAGGCTCCCAAGGAGCAGGGAGCCCGATGCGGGACTCGATCCCAGGACCCTGGGATCATGACCTGAGCGGAAGGCAGAGGCTTAACCATCTGAGCCACCCAGGCACCCCAGCCCATGAATTTATTTTAAGAAATGTTGCATGGCCAAAGATTTTTTTTTTAAAGATTTTATTTATTTATTTGAGAGAGAGAGAGAGCATGAGAAGGGGGGAAGATCAGAGGAAGAGGCAGGCTTCCCGCTGAGCAGGGAGCCAGACATGGGACTCGATCCCGGGACTCCAGGATCATGACCTGAGCCAAAGGCAGTCGCTTAATCGACGGAGCCACCCAGGTGCCCATGGCCAAAGACTTTAAGGCACTGAAGATGACATTGCATAGCAAAACATAAACATAAGATGGGTCTGGGTTTTCTTTTTTTTTTTTTTTTTAAAGATTTTTTATTTATTTATTTGAGAGAGAGAGAATGAGAGACAGAGAGCATGAGAGGGAGGAGGGTCAGAGGGAGGAGAAGCAGACTCCCCGCCGAGCAGGGAGCCCGATGCAGGACTCGATCCCGGGACTCCAGGATCATGACCTGAGCCGAAGGCAGTCGCTTAACCAACTGAGCCACCCAGGCGCCCGGGTCTGGGTTTTCAATAAAAACTTAAAACATAAAAGGATAGGTCTGTGTAAAAAAATGATACAAAAATTTGCACTCTATGAAAAAGTTTTAGTGATATCAACCAATTTATTTCACTTTCTACAAACGTATGTGGAAAAGAAATAGCTGATAAAATCTATGCCTGATTTGGTTTAAAAAAGCTCTCTCAATGAATATAAAATGACTTTCTGTGAGGTAAGGAAGCAGTGTTTCCTAGTGGAAATGGAGGTAGTTTTTCTCTCAGTGGTACATATAAAATCCTGGTGCATGTCTCAATAGTGTTTTAGATTCTATGAAATATGGTGCTGTATCAGGTAGTAATAAGTCACTCATATAAATTCAAGGTAAATTTGGAGGCTGTATTAGTTAGCTCAGGCTGCTATAACAAAATGGCACAGACTGGTGGCTTAAATAATAGACATTTTTTTTCTCACAGTCCTGGAGGCTGGAAGTCTAGATCAAGAAACCTGAAAATCTGGACTTGGTTCCTGATCAGGAGGGTCCTCTTCCTGGCTTTCAAAAGGTCCCTACTTGCTGTATCTGGAAAGAGAGAGAGAGAGAGAGAGAAAGAAAGCGTTCTGGTCATTAATTCCATCATGGAAACTCCACCCTCATGACCTCATCTAAAACTAATTATCTTTCAAAGGCCCCATCTGTAAATACCAACACTCTGGGGCTTAGAGCTTCAACATAAGAACTTTGGGAGGAAGAAAACATTCAGTCCATTAAGAGAGGCACCCAGTTGGATAGAACTGTTTTGCAGGAGGAAGCAGGAGCACCTGTATTTTTGTCCTGGGTGACTCTGGGGAAATCTTTTAAATTCTTTCAGTCTCAGTATCCTCATTGGCCAAATCATACCTACCCTCCGTATTTTATAGGGGTTTAATGGTGGCATTAAACATATTTATTCATATGATCTGTTACTGAGGACCATGCCCCAGGTCTGTGCTTGGTGTGGGGAGTATAGGATTGAAGAAGGCAGAGATGGTACCCTCCTTCAGAGGGCAACACTTGATGGAGTACTGATCCAGCTTTTCCCCATCTATCCAGGGAGACCTTTCCCTGGTTCCTTCTGCTTCCTCTGCTCAACTGATAAAAACTAATGTGCAGTATGTCAGAAAGGGTGTGAATAGTTGTCGTCATTTGAGCCATATTCAAAAAGGAAATAAATGGACATTATAAATGGATTTGAGTTGCCTCTCACTAAAGTTACTTGGGGATTATTTAGTTCTTTCAGCATTTGCTTTGGACTTGGCAAAAATGTTAAATAGAAGAAGTTGGCTTTCAGGAGGTAGACATCATTTTGGGTAAATTTCCTTTTTTTGGGTTAGTGTTCTAGACATCACCTTATAAGGACCTACTGCCTCTAAGACCCCATTCCATCTTTCTACCTGCCCTATTTCCCCTACACATTCTTGCTGTCAACACTTGCTTTTAGGAGATAACTTATACTAAGTGGTAAATGACTGATAAAAGCTTAAAGTGTACCCCTTCTTAAATGCTTTGTATTTTAAGTGAAATCAGTGCTTTGAGGTAAATAAGTAATTTTTTTTTTTTTTACAGTAGATTTTAGGTCATAATCATTGAATAAAAAGCTTGGTCTCTACCATGCCACCTAGAGGTTATGTAGGAAAACTTAAATCATCACCGTTACAACCACTTAATTTTCTTTCTAGAAATGTTGGTTCTACTTATGAGGAAACTTCCTTGTTGTTGTTTTTATTCTACTTATTTCCTATTGCAAATAATATATTATTTGTCAAACATCCCTCAAACTCAAGTGTATGTTTAGGGAAAACCTCCTCCTTAATTCTTAACAACAAAGGCCCTGATTCTAACTCTGGAGTTCTATTTTACACTTAATTTCTTTGAACTGCTTCTGATTTTTACTTAAAACATGTATAAGATGGTAAGGTGATACCTATGTGTTGGACTATGACTTGCATTTTTAAAAAGCCCTGAAAATAATAGATATAAAATAATATATTTCATAAGTTGTCTGATTATTCATTTTATTTAAAAAAATTGATTTCTTGATTTAAACATGAGTGACTTTTCTTTTTAAGCTTAAAAGACTTTTTCTTTCTTTGCTATTAATACCAGCCAGTAGGATTATAACCAACAGACAGTGCCTGCCATCCTGAAGAATGTATGCAGTTGAATCCTGAACAACACTGGGATTAGGGGCACCAACCCCTCCCCACCATGCAGTCAAAAATCTGCATATAACTTTTGACTCCCCCCCAACACTTAACTACTAATAGCCTGCCGTTGTCCAGAAACCTTACCAATCACATTAACAGTTGGTTAACACATATTTTGTAAGTTATATAACAATTAAATGCTGTATTCTTACAATAAAGCAAGCTAGGGAAAAGAAAATGTTAGTAAGAAAATCCTAAGGAAGAGAACACACATTTATAGTACTGTACTATATTTATTGGGAAAAAAAACATGTATAAGTGGACCACACAGTTCAAACCCATGGTGTTCAAGGGTCAACTGTATTTGTTATAGCCCAGGCTTGGTTAATATCATCTGGACAACCACGTTTTTATCACCAGATCAGCCTAATTTAATGTGAAGTTTTGGGAAAGTATGTTCTCAACAGTGAACAAAGACCACATAAAAATCACTATACTGTTAACAGGTTTAATCAATCACGATGGCAGCATTAAATGTGCTGCACTCTTCTGTGCCGTAGTGAGGTTGTCCTCTCTCTCTGGTCCTGCATTCTGTCGCTCACGGAACGAGAGTCTATTGAGAACCGCAGCAGGAAGATGAGGAAGCACGTGTACAAGGGCTTCTTCTGTAATTCTGACCCTATGGACATGGAGCCAAGCTCTGCTCTTGCTTTATAAGCTTCAAAACCAGTGGTGGGGAGAAATAGCCCATCTTTGGTGCTCCTGCTGCTAAAGAGGGACAGGAGAGGGAAGGGCATCAAGGACTGCCTTTCCCACGGAAACACCAACCATGTCAACAACCTGAGCAGCACGGTGCAGTCAGATGGAAGAAGCCATGGACACATCATGATCCACAGCCATTCTCTTCAAAGTTCATTTTCCTCTTGACTCCCCCAGGGAAAGGAGGAGTTCAAGGGCAGAGTCAATTAATGTTTACTATACCTCAAGCCCTTCCTTTGATGTCAGTATCATTCCTTTCATCTCACCACTGAGGAAACACTGGACTCAAAATGGTTAAATCACTTGTCCAAGGTGTCACATAGATATCCATAGAAGAGTCAAGCTTTTGATTCCTAAAATAGAAATTTCTATTTTTTTTTTTTAGAAAATCATGCTGTTTACTTATATAGATGATACTCCGTACTTATAGAACTTCAAATCTTGTATTAGAGGTTAAAAAAATGTTTTTAACCTCATGCCTTAAAGACAGAAACTCCTGTTACAAATTTTTGGAAAAAGTAGAACATGCACAGGTTTTGTAATTGAGCATATCGGGGCTTAAAGTCCACACGCTACTGTGGGCCCTTGTGCAGTATGTTTACCCCTCCCCCACGTCAAGTTCTTCATTTACAACATGAAAATGCTTGTCCTGAGAAATAGTAAGCACCCAGTAAATGTTATATTTTGTAGAATTCTAAATATATCACATGAATTGATCACAATAAGGAAGTTTCTGTTAAGGATGAGGAGTACTTTTTTTCTTTTTTTGAGGCTGATAGCTTTTATTTTTATTTTTTTAATTTAAATTTTAGATAGTTAACATACAGGGCAATATTGGCTTCTGGAGTAGAATTCAGTGATTCATCACTTACATACAACACCCAGTGCTCATCATAACAAGTGCCCTCCTTAAGGATGATGAGTATTTCTTAAAAGTGTGAATTTACTTACTCTTCACACATCTGTACTGTTCAAATATAATAATTTGGTCAGAAGTGTTTAGTTGATAATTTACCTGTTGATAAAGCAGTTTCAAATTGAATACACTATACTGTAGATGTGTGAAAAAAATGTAGTTGTCTTTATTGTTTTTAACTTAAATGTGTATTACTCTTGAGCCCTATTCTCATTGATGCTAAAAGACACATTTTTAAAAAGATTTTATTAATTTATTTATTTTAGAGAGGGAGAGAGCAAGCAGGGAGAGGAGCAGAGGGAGAGAGAGGGGGACAGAATCTCAAGCAGACTCTGCACTGACTGTGGAGCCTGACGCGGGCCTCAATCTCGCAACCCTGACAGCATGACCTGAGCAGAAATCAAGAATGGGACACTTAACTGACTGAGCCACCCAGGCACACCCCAGAAGACACTTACATTTGACAACTAAATATAATGGTCTCTTTCTCTTTAAAATAGTCCTTTTCAGATAAATTGGTTCAATGCAAAAACTTAAAATTCCCTTGCAGGGTCTTCTCCTGTCACTCACTCTTCTCCAGATGGCATCTGAATGAAGAGAGAAGCCCATAAATCCTCCTGGGGGCGCTGAGGTGTCCACTCCTTCCTGGCCACTTTGTACCTTGACAGGGATCTGCTGAAATATGGCAGTTTCTGCATGGGCCTTGGGCATCCTCCTAGTGCCTGCTGGGGAATTCGGTGATCCCTGAACTCTGAGATCCCTTTGAACTGACCCCAGACCTCCATGGGCTATTGGTTCTCTTACTACTTTCCCTTAAGAGTCTATTGAAGGAGGTGAACAATTAAAGAAGCAATTTGCATAAAGCCTAATAAGGGCTGTGGTAGAGGAAGTACTGAGTATCAGGGGATGTGCAAATCAGAGGTGGAGGGAGGTAAGGTAGAAGTAAGGTGTGTTTAGGTGGAGCTGGGAGCAGCAAAAGATGAGGCTGGAGGAGGGACCTGGGACCACGTGAGATGGGCTATAGCAACCACAGGAAGTGTGGTCTAAGAGCGCTGGGAAGCCACTGAAGGTTTGTAAGCAGATGAGTAACATGGTCACATGGTCTCTGTGGGCTGTCCTGCAAGGGACAGATCAAAGGGGTCTGTTGCATTGGTCGAGGCATTTGTTTGAAGAAACATATAACTAGCTCAGCGAAATCCCCTTTCAGGTCATGGGTTGGCATCCAACATCATTAAACACAATTGCTTTTTTTTTTTTTCCTGGAAAACTAGAAATCACTAACATACACTAAAATTTTTTTTTTAAAGATTTTATTTATTTGAGACAGAGAGAATGAGAGAAACAGAGAGCACATGAGAGGGGGGAGGGTCAGAGGGAGAAGCAGGCTCCCTGCCGAGCAGGGAGCCCGATGAGGGACTCGATCCAGGGACTCCAGGATCATGACCTGAGCTGAAGGCAGTCGCTTAACCAACTGAGCCACCCAGGCGCCCACATACACTAAAATTTTATCAGAAAATTTCAACTTACTGGAAATTCTATATGTTCCATGGTTTATTTCCTACCCATGCTCCATTGAAAAATTAATTATGAGGGGTGCCTAGGTGGCTCAGTTGGTTAAGCGTCTGCCTTTGGCTCAGGTCATGATCCTGGGGTCCTGGGATGGGGCCCCACGCTGGGCTCCCTGTTCAGCGGGGTGTCATTTCTCCGTCTGCCCTTCCCCACAGCTTATACTCTCTCTCATTCTCTTGCTCATGCACTCTCTCTCATAAATAAATAAATAAAATCTTTTTTTTTAAAAAAAGAATAATTATGATACCAAAAACACTCAATGGTTAATGACTTAAAGATGAAAACACATACATTTAAAATCTGGTGGGATTATAATCTCCCCGTGTTTAGGTGACATGTTGTGGACCAAAAATGATCAAAAGATCAGTGCAAGACACTGAGATTTGGGGTACAGTTTGTTACCCCAGCATAACCTGTTCTGATGGACATAACTCTATTACATCATAAAATAATATTATCTAAAATATGGAGCTTTAAAATATCTCCATTTCCTATGGAGATGGGAAATCTGAAAACAGTGATTAACTTGGCTTCTGCATGAAAACGGATGCTTCCCAGGCATTTAGGTGTGCCATCACAAGAAAACGGAGGGTGATAGGTTAGCCAGGGAGAGGAGGAGAGAGAGCTTTCTCCAGACCAAGATGTGGCCCAGGGAACCTCCCTCTCAGACCTCCCCTTGTATCTGGAGGCTGCTACCCTCCTTGCCCATCTCCCTTTCCCTCCAGCTTCCTAGCTCATTCCTAGTTAAGCTCAGAGGGAGATATGTTGGAAGCATTCCCCATGAAAATGCATGACTTTGTTGCTTTCGATAAATGGACTGACATGAAGTTAGCACCCAGGCACTTTGCTTTAAGATGCCTATCTGTCTACAGATTCTGTACCATAGGCAGGGGGAGTATCTGCATCCAGTTTACGGGTGCTCAAATGACACAATCGTGAACGGTTTAGTGAAAGTCTGCAAAATTCAAGCAAATAATATGCATCCCTTTTTTTGGGGGGGGGGTCATGTGTCAATATTTCTGTCCTTTTTAAGGAGTTGTAACATTTAAATTCCAGTCTTTGATTGCATGGGTAGGTTTGGTTTCCTGTTTGTTAAAGTTCCCTGCATGGCAGTTACGGCTATCTTATTATGTGAGTTGGTTCTTGGTGGTGACTATAAAATGTTTGTTCTTATTTTGTGCCCTTTTGTGCCTTCCCGTGCATCCACGTGCTGTGTTGTTTTATGTCTGGAACGCTAATGGAGTAGTTGAAGGAAGGAGCAGCTCAAGACACGGGCTCTGATCCTGTGGCCTGGGTCTAGCTCGGGGGATAGCAGCAGTGGTAAGTTTATAAAGCAAGGTCTGTACAGCTGGAACTTTGATCCAAAAAGTAGTGAAGGCAGGCAGAAAAGAGGCCTGAACATTTGTTGCTGAGAGAATCAGAAAAGAAGATTTGGGATCATGAATCTTTAAGCTGAAGGGTTGTCTTTTCGGCAAATGTCACTAGTTGCTGTAAGTAAGAGAGAAAATTAGAGGGAGAAGTTTACGGCTGCGTGTTATGTATAATTCCATAGATTTATAAGGGAGATTGAATGGTTTCCTTGAGTTCTTTAGAGGGAAGTCTATGGTGGATTTTATGGAATGGAAACATGGCATGCGAGGAATCGTCTTTCCTGTGTCACGGAAAAGGCATGTTTTCTCCTAGGGATCTTGCTTTCCATTTCCAAATCTTTAGATATTTTATGTACTTATCATCCTGAAACTATTTGAAGAAGTTCTTGAATATTTGGCCTATAGATTAAAAAAAAAAAACCTACGTGGTCATGGCATAAGAATTGTAAAAGATACATTCATGTCTTTTTAAATGTTAGTGGACGTGGTCTGAGGTTATGCACAGATGAAGAAAGCCAACTGCTATCTTCGAAAGGCAGAATAGCTTGCAATCTGTTCATCAGAATGCCAGTCAGAGTGGCTTACAAGTTTGTGCCTTCTCCTTGTGGTACAGGGTCAAAGTAGGAGAGCTGGGCACCAATTGGAGTAAAATCCCCATAAAAACGTTCTTATTTAGGGACACCTGTCTGGTTCGGTCAGGAGAGCATGCAACTCTTGATCTCAGGGTTGTAGGTTCAAGCCCCATGTTGGGTATAGAGATTATTTAAAAAATAAAATCTTAAAAAATATATATATAAAAGGTTGGTGGCTCAGTCTGTTAAGCGTCTGCCTTTGGCTCAGGTCAGGTCCTGGGATCGAGCCCTGTGTCAGGCTCCCTGCTCAGCGAGGAGTTTCCTTCTCCTTCTCCCTCTGCCCCTCCCCCTGCTCATGCCCATTGTCTCTGCCTCTCTCTCTATCTCTCTCAAATAAATAAATAAATAAAATATTTTAAAAAAATTTAAAAAGGTTCTTGTTTACATAGAAGCCCAGAGTTGTGTGACTTTTGTGTCTCCCGGCTTTAGGGGGCCTTCAGGTAGTCTTTCGGTGCTGAAGAGAAAATGCAGTTATTTCACTCAAGGTTATGTTTTCTAATGTCCTGTTTTTCAGATAACTGTCAGGTTATGAACCAAACGCTCCAGCGGATCTGCAGCCTGGCTGCATTCAACCGGGAAGCAATCCTGTGATGCTGGTCTCCATGAGAACACAGCCCCTGTGTCAACTCATGTGCATTGGAGGCCTTCCAATTCTTGACTAAAGGCTCTCTCTCTTTTTTTTAAGATTTTATTTATTTATTTGACAGAGAGATAGAGAGAGAGCACAAGTAGGCAGAGAGGCAGGCAGAGGGAGAGGGAGAAGCAGACTCTTCACTGAGCAGGGAGCCTGATGCGGGGCTCGATCCTAGGACCCTGGGATCATGACCTGAGCTGAAGGCAGCCGCTTAACCGACTGAGCCACCCAGGCACCCCTTGACTAAAGCTCTTAATGTAACAGTATGTTTCATAGTGAAAATGACTTATTTTTCTTCACTACCAAAATAGAATCCATTTTTTTTTGTTTTTTTTTTTTTTTGTTTTTTTTTTACCATGTGTTATACTTGTAAAAGCAGCTATAATCAAATTTTAGGGGTATGCTCTACCAGTAGTCATTTCTACAATTCAAAGTGTGATGTTAACTAATCTGCAGATGGATTGCACTTCTTCGTGCCTTTTTACCTTCTCCCCTCTATAAAAGGACATAGAATTTTTATAGGTTTCCTGGAAAGAAGGGCAGAGGCGTTACATGAGTAGATGTGTATTTTCTAAAACGTTCTTTTATGTGGCAGATGCTGTGAGCTTCCACATTTATATAGTCAGTAAGGCTTAAGGCAGATGTGAAGAGCTTTGGTTGGTCCAAAATTCAGTTTCCTTAGAAGAGAGGTATAGAAAATTTGGTTGGATAATAAAGGAATCCACTGGAACTTTGAGCCTTTTTTTAGAACATGTTTTACCCTACTTCAGTTAGCAACTTTCCTATTTTATTTCCTTGCAGTTTGGTACAGGGAAAAGCTTATGCCATTTGGAGTTGGAATAGACACAGGGCAAATTCTCAGTCTTTTTTGAGACCCAGTTTCTCAGTTGAAATAGCATTAATCACCTCTCTTTTTGTCAATATTGAATGAGATAAAGTGTAAAAACATTTAGCATTCCATCACACATAATAGTCACTCAATAAATATCCATTCCTTTTCACTTTCTTCTCTGACATACTCTTCCCTTAAGGAAAATCTCATGTTCGCCTCATAATGAATGAGATAGAATGAATGAAACCCTGGGAAAAGGAAGGGAGAGAGGGAGGAAAAAAGAGAAGAAAAAAAAGAATAAAGGAATTGTGTCAACGTAACATAAAAATTGGTTTGGAAGCACAAGTTTAACTAAAATGATTATGTGGTATCGTGTTAACCAAAGTAATTGATTCAGGCTTTAAAGAAAAATTGGTTGTGCCACATTTATTTAGCACCTACTAATTGCTGGGGTAGGCACCAGGGATTACTTGGTGAGCAGACTAGTTCCAGCCCTCTAGGAGCTCAAGTTCATGTGGGGAAACAGATACAAAAATAATTATCTCCAATAAGATATACTAAGTTCTGAAATAAAGAAGAGTCTGCACATTGGTGAGCGGATGGGTGATATTACACTACAAAGATTACTCAGATGAAGCTTCCTGAGCTCCAAGAGTCACTAGTACATTACAGAGCTTTTGATACAATGCTCTTCCCCCACGAAAATTCCTCGCCATTGGATGGACGGTTGGGGTAATTTGTTGCTCAGATTCAGAATCAGTTATTTAGGCTTCTATAAAAATTATCTTGGTAGTGAGGCAAAAATGCTTCAGTGTAAGGGAAAGCCATAGACACTCAATTTCCTCAAGGGTGAAGAAGTTTTATTATTTGTGTTTTGTTTAGTAACAAAACAGACAAATGCACAGGAGACCAAGAAACAAGTGAAGCATCTCACCACTTAGCCTTCTAAAGTAAGTTGGCATTTCTAGAGAGAAGGTATAGTCTGGAACTAAGTCTCTGTCGCTCATAGCTTTAAGCAGATCTGACAGTTTCTTGTTTAGAGCGAGTGCGTTCCTTAGTTGACATGAAAAGTTTTGATGACACACCGCCCTAATTATCCCTACTCTCTGGAAGAGCTGAATCCACAAGCCAATTCTGGGTGACATCTTTTTGCCTTTCTTGCTATTATCAGTCTCCGCTGACCGGTCATCACATCAGGTCAACTTGCAAATACAAACTCCCGAGTCATTTAATGAGGCCCTTGTATCTATACCCAACATTGAGGTCTCCAAAGAACTCTTTCGCATCTCCTCTTCTGATGAGCGACATCAAGTAATGGTTGCATTAAAATAAATGCATCTTTGTTAGAGATGTCAGGTTTAGGGGCGTCTGGCCTCTGAAGCTGACTAAAGCATCACTCCTCTGCTAGGACAAGGTAGAGAGCTCACTGAAGCGATTAGAGCAATTATTCAAAGCTACCTGTCACAGCTAATCAGCTCTGGCCCTGCCTGATGGGAAGAGGTGGACTTGTCCTGCCTCCTCAGACCCAGTGCTCTTATCGCTCTTATCCGATGGCATCTTTGCCTCCAGCATCTCCTTAGAAGGGCTCAAGTTTCAAACATTTATCAGCAAAACTTAACTTTCTTGCATTTTTTTGCTGCATTATTTGCTGTTCTATTTTGATCGTCCTCTTACTCAGAGAAGGTCATCTGAGGCTCGTTCTGATTTATTTCTCTTCTGCAATTTCTCCTTTATCCCACTTGACATGTTTTATTGCAGCATTCCCTGGTGATGAAGCAGGAGTTCTTCTGAGTTATGGACAACTTCTTATTTTCTTTTGTCCCACCAAATCATCCTGAAGATGATCGCCTTCCCATTTCCATCCTGAAGGGCAGGTGAAAGCCTTTTAGTGAAACTTGGTGTCACCAAGGAGGAAAGAAATTCAAAACCTATGGAAAAATGGCTTATATTGGATGCAGAAGCTACCAAAGAGGAAGACTTTATCATTAATCATTGTAAACCTCTTCGTCCTTCTCTTCCTCCTCTGCCCCAGCATTGTCTTCACCAGCATTGTCCGTGTTCGCACTGCCACTAGGTACTTGGTGTATGTGAAGTAGCACTAGGAATGCCATAAAAATGGAAATAAATGCATGCAGTCCTGCCTCTCGGTCATGCAATTCAAGGCAACTGATTCATGCATAGGCTAACAATAAAATGTTACATTTTGAATAAAGAATAAACAAGAGCTTAGATTGCAGAAATGAAACCTTGCCTTTACATATAACATTTTTTTTTTTTTTAAAGGATGAGGAGTGAAGGAAAACTCCAACTGTTGTGTACTTTATCCAGAGTGGGTGGCAGTAGAATGCTTTTATCCCTCCTCTAATTTGTTGAAGAGAGACTTAGGGAAGTGGTAGGGGGGCATTAGTTTAGGAACTGCTTTGGAAAAGGGAAACAGATGTCTCACTTGATAGGGTATTTCAGCCGCACTGACAGCTTTTTAAAAATTATCTTAGTAATTTTTATGAAAGTGGGATTATTTCCTTTGGCTGGACAGCAGTCATGGTAAATTGGGGATAGTCATTTCTTTGGTGATCAAAAGTAGCCCTTGATACATGGCAAGGTATTTGACTTCATCTGGGTCAGTGAATATGTTCTCTCCTCCTGATTTCTATTTATCTTAAGTGCCACCGCACTCTAGAACTCGGTGGGCACTTCTCTTATGGTCCAGAAATAGCCTTTTAATTACTTCTTACCTTTTGGAAATCAACATGTTTCCTGGTAGAACTGAAAGGAAGATCCTCTGCCAAGTATACATCTAGGAAAATGATAATTACGCGTTAGACCTTTGCTCATGCTGTTTTCCTCACTACAAATGCCTTTTTGGATCACCATCATTTACTAAAACCTGCTTTTCCATTCTGGTCTGGCGCAGACTGTCCTTCCCCTTGGGAGGTATTTTTTTCCAACTAAAGCTGTCCCTCATGAGACTTGGGGTTTGAAAGGGTGGGGTGGTTTTTCTGAATTCCCACAGTATTCATGCCTTACAAAACATATTACATTTCATTATTATTTATTCTTTTTTGCATGAATTCTAACTACACAGTGAGTCTCTTCAGAGACATAACTTAGTAGAAGCCATTTAATCAGACTGAGTCTTAAAGTTCCCATCTATAATATGGGAGTTACTACTAATAATACCTTCCCAATCTACCCCACAGGCTGTTTTGAAGCTAAGGATGAGATAATATATGTTGAATATATAAGTGAAAATATGTTGAAAAGTATAAAATACTGTGCAGAGTAAGTCCACAGGGACACAGAAGGACAGATCTCTTACATATTGCCTAGGCCAGTGCTCTTGTTTAAGACATGGGGACACTGAAGTTCTCAAAGGCAAAGCTGCAGAACTGGTTAGTGTGGCTGAGCTTGTGCTCAGGTTTCTGGACTCTGAGCAGGTACAGTCTGATCTCCACCCACTGCTTCTCTTATTAGACAGAACAGTGCACTTCCTGGGCACCAAATAATTGTTTGATCATTAGGGGCAACACAACTTGATTTTACACTGGGGTGCTTGGAATTGATAGTACATCCTTTCTTGAAATTGGAAGCTGATAGAAAGTTGCAGGACCAGCAGAAAGGCAATGAAAGTCTTGATGCCTGCAAGAGGATGGGGAGAGGCAGGGCTTTGGAGGATGAATAGGAGCACACAAGAGGGAGGCTGGGCCTATCGAGATGAACTTTGCTGATACTGTACATTTTCCAGGTTGGGATGACCTGCTTAAATGGGTGGGGAAAGCTCGTGTGGATTTATGTTTGGATGGGAAGCTCAATTTCTATCTTCAAGAGCCCACTAACTTCTACCTTGTGACCACTCATATGCATCCAAAGCGTGACTCATTTCTAAAAGGAGTTACCTGCAAGAGTAGTACCCAGGTGGGGAAGTTGATTCTCAACAGTGAGGTCATTATCAGTCTTATCAGTTCATGATATGGGGACAGAAGAGATCAGAATTCAAAGGGCTGGGGGGGTGTGGGTAGCAAATTTTAACATCAAGCTTGGGATAGAGGGAGGGCACCAAAGGTGTGATTGACAAAACAGTAGACATCTGTAACAGTCAAGATATGTATGGGATCAAACTGAGGAGATGTGGCAGTTCTGGACCAAACTGCATCAGGATTGGGAAACTGCAGGCATTCCTTTTACAGAAGGCTTGTTTGCTGCTGAATGGGGTTGGTGATGGGGTCAAGCTGTCTATCCCATATAAGGCTTTGCTTGGCACTCCAAATTCTTAGGAAGAGAGGATGAAAATGCAGTCAAGATAAGCCTACTGCTACTTCCCCTTGGGTTATCGCTATAGGGGGTTACAGCTAAGTCTCATTTCAGGTGAGTGGATCATTTCTATTATTCCCACCTCCATTAGAATACAGCAGCTCCTTCCTTACCACTCATCATAAAAAGGAAAATTTCTGTTTGAGCAATTAGAGGATGCAGTTTCCTTGTGCACATTACAAGTTAATGGCAGCAATGCTATTGTTCTCATCAAAGCCAAACGAGACTGCCACCAGACTTCTTCCATGAAAGGTGGGGTACAAGCCCTCACTAGTATGTGTTTGCTTGTGACACTCAGCAGTAGCCTTACGCGCTACAAATATTTGAAAACAAACACTTTTGGGAGGAGAGTTGTTCACTTCTATCTTGGGTCCAGCTGTGTGCTAAGTCTTGAAGAGACAGACTTATTCTCTTCATGTTTTGACACGTCGCATGCAAATATCTGTTTGAATTAGCAGATTGTGGTTCAGCTTTTGAAAACTGACATGTTTGTTCCTGTGTTAAAAAAAAATCTTTGTCAGTGATCATTTCACTTCAACTTTATCACTTTGGGATGCTCCTACGCCCCTCGTTCCCCCTAGTTGGCAATGAGCAAAGTCCTCACAGGATGCAGTCTCATTCAATGCCGTCACTGAAGCAGAAAAATAACACTTGTAAATGATGGTATTTACCAGCCTGGAGTGCATGAGGCTCTTCCTGGCAGGTTTAAGTGCTTCATCACATAACAAGGTGATCCTACGCTACCACTCAAAAGTAAGAGAACTTGCATTTTAACACACTGTGCCTGGAAACATCCCCCTTCACAGCTTGGTGAGGGAGAAAAAAAATATTTTGTTCATTAGAAGGGAGAAAAACCAAATCAAATATGAGTGACTGAAGCAGGACTAGTAATCTTGCAAGTAGTGTGATCACTCAGTGTGATATTGCAAAACCCCCTCCATTGGCAAAAGAAGATGGTTGGGTTGGTCAGTTTCACACTCAACAGAGGCCAGAGAATGACAGTGTTCTCATGGTCACAGGGAGAATTTTTACATGTGATATTTATGTGGCATCAATTTTAGAACTATAATCCAATAACCCTGGTATGTAAGCTTTTGTATTTCTGCAAACTCTTTTGGGCATTGGGTTGCTACAGTGTTTGCCCGAGTTAAAGTTTCTTCTGAATGGAGACTTGGAAATTAAAAAAAACACAATTATAAATAGTGTGAAATTGAAAGATGCCAGGGAGGGGTGCCTGTGTGGCTCAGTCAGTTAAGCAGCGACTCTTTTTTTTTTTTTTTAAATTTTATTCTTATGTTAATCCCCATACATTACATCATTAGTTTTAGATGAAGTGTTCCATGATTCATTGTTTGTGCACAACACCCAGTGCTCCATGCAGAATGTGCCCTCCTCAATACCCACCACCAGGCTAACCCATCCTCCCACCCCCCTCCCCTCTAGAACCCTCAGTTAAGCAGCGACTCTTGATTTCAGCTTGGGTCAGACTCTCAGGTCGTGAGATTGAGCCCTCATGGGGCTCCGCATTGAGCCCTGAGCATGGGGCCTGCTTAAAAATCTCTCTCCCTCTCCCTTGGCCCATCCCCCCACCTCTCTTGCACTGTCTCTTTCTCTCTCTAAAAAAGGAAGATGCCAGGAACATTGTAGCAGGATTCTCCAGAGAAACAAAATCAATAGGATTCATATATATGGAGAAAGAGATTTACTGTAAGGAATTGGCTCGTGTGATTATAGAGACTGATAAATCCCAAGGTCTACGGTTGGCAAGCTGGAGACTCAGGAGAGCTAATGGTATAGCATCTGAAGGAAGAGCTGATGTTTCAGTTTGAGTCTGGAGGCAGAGAAAAGCCGATATCCTGGTTCAAAGACAATCAGATGGGAGGAATTCCCTATGACTCTGGGAGGGTCAGCCCTTTGGGTCTAGTCAGGCCTTCAACTGATTGGATGAGGCCCACCCACATTAGGGAAAGCAAATTGCTTTAATCAGTCTACCTATACAAATGTTAATCTTGTCCAGAAACACACTTAAAGACACACCCAGAATGGCATGGTTGGTACACAAAGTCAAACTGACATATAAACATAACTATCACAGGCATCAACTAACAAAGTACTAAACTGGTAATCAGGAGGTCTATGAGATAAGCTTTTTTCACTAGGCTGATGAGGCAAATTCTTCTAACTCCCTGTTATCACACAACCTTTCTTACCCCTGCCAGTGTGGGTGGGTGAGCCACAGGTCACTCAGTTGAAGGCTGATCACTCAGCTGCATACTGGTCCTTTGCTTGTAGAGTTTCCTATCCTCAAACAAAGTGAGGCTTACATTCCCTGCCTGTGTGGCCTTTAGGAATTCCTTGAGGATCATGTGCTGACCAGGAACTGGGTGCCCTGGCTTTTCATTTCGGTTCGGCCACCCACTTCTTGTGTGTCTGTGCAAGTTATTTGAGCCTCATTGTTCTTATTTATAAAACAACCAAGTAGGCATAATTTACATGATCTCCCAGGTCCCTTCCAAACTTCAAATCTTGTAATTAGTAGATGATTTGGAAACTATTTTTATTTTATTGGTGTCTTAAGTGTGAAGGATTATTTGAGTTCTTTTAGCTTTTTGATATCTGAAAATGACAAGCTTCGAACTCCCACTTTGGAAACAATTTTCTTCTTCTGCCTCAAACCTCTTTTATTTTGCTTTCATCTTCTGTCTAAAATATGCCACAGTGATTTTTGAAAATAAGCTTATTTCTTTCCACAGTGATAAAGGTACATTCTGTGGAAACACTGAACATCCTATGGGATAACGATTGTTAGCTCATGACTTTTAAGTGATAGATTCTGTAGCTTGAAGCCAAAAAAGCCAACCTTGTGCATTTCATTGGTCAGTTTTGAGTCCAATGACAAGAGACACCAAGAAGACATTCAAGAATGTCAGTTCACATTTTTTTAAAAATAGGTTTCACACCCAGCATGAAGTTCCACACCCATGACCCTGAGATCAAGAGTCCCATGCTCTACAAACTGAGCCAGCCAGGCGCCCCAAGAATGTCAGTTTACGTTTTGAGTACTTTCCTACTAAACAAAACTTTAGTGTGTATGATAGTTTGATTTACAGTCCACGGGAGAGGAGACACACTTCCTATTGCTGTTTTTTTTTTTTTTTTTTTTTTGTAGAGAAGGCAAACAACCGCTGCTTTAGTGATAAGACTACTAACCTCATCACTTCACACTTGAAACTGGTCTCCATCTCTTTTAATACCACACTGTGTCAAGGACAGAGATGTAGGCTATTGATCAAGATCCTTATGGAATCCCCCCCACATTCTTCATAGAATCATGTCTGACAAAGTGACATGCTATATGTTTTCACAATGACATGGAGATTGAAAATGGGAAAGTTAAATATAAATCTTCATGGAAGTTTCAGTAATTTTTAATAATTTGTTCTTTTGTCGCATGCATATGTGAATGATATATTTGTCCTAGAGCAATACTAATTCATTTCCCCACATCTGTAATATCTGCAGTAAGCTAAATTAAAAATGCATTTGTACTTGTACAGTTAAATGATCATATTTAATGAAATGTCAGAGATGAATCTTAGCAAATAGTCAGGAAATTATTTTAGAGAGGGCAGCATTTCATTACTAGCAGTCGGGGAAAAGCAAAGTGATTAAACAAATGGTTTACTGCTCTTAGGTAGTGGCCGTCCAAGAAGAATAGAAAACCAGTGCGTGGGGCTGGTAGACAAATGTTGCATTTCTGTCTTGGCTCTCTCTCTTTTCCTGTTCCCCCAAACCCTCATGGAATCTTGAGTCTGATGGTGGCTGGCGTGAGGAGTTTGGGAGACTCCCCATGTGGTGAGGAAAAGAAGTCATTAGAAAACAGCATGCATGAGAATCACCTCACATGAGGTCTGCACAACCTAGCTTGAGCAAAGTTTAGGCACTTGAGTTGAGTAGGAGACTCAGGTCAATTGAATGAGAACAGGCTACAGGCTCTGCACCCATGGGGCCCTGGGAAAAGAAAAGATATTAGGGAGCTGGACTGCAAATGGGAACAGAGTGGATGAGGGTAGGTGGTAACAGGCAGCAAGTAGGAGCGGAGAGGGAGAAGAGGAAAAAGCGAGCAGGAGGGGGTGTGGAGGGAGTGTATTTAGTGATTGAGAAAGTAGAGTGGGACCATCAGGCAGCCAAGGAGACCTTCGTTGGCCACCAGCACGCTGCCACATCCCACACAAATCCCACCAAGCAACTTGATGTGCTGGCAGGTTGAATAAGTAGTTACATAAAAATTATCAACTGTTTTGGTGGGTGTTATGTGCTGAGATCTGTCCTCTGAGGAGACATGTTGAAGACCTAACCTCCAGTAGCTCAGAAGGGGACCTCATTTAGAAATAAGGTCATTGCAGATGTAATTAGGTAAGATAAGGTCATACTGGAGGATGGTAGGGCCTTTGTCCAATACCTCTGGTGTCCTTATAAGATGATATGAAGACACATAGAGAGAAGGCCATGTGATGGGAGAGATGAAACATGGAGTGATGTAGTTGCAAGCCAGGGAAAGCCAAAGGTTTCCTGCCACCACTTGAAGCCAAGAGACAAGGAAGGAGTCTCTCTAGAAAGGCTTTAGAGGGAGCAAGGCCCTGGATGATAACTTAATATCAGACTTCTGGCCTCCAGAATCATGAGACAATAGATTTATGATGTTTTAAGCCACTCAGTTTGTGGTTCTTTGTAATGGCAGCCCTAGGAAAAGAATATAGTTGGTAAAACAATTCTGAATGGCAGAATCAAGAAGTTATGTTTCTCAGTCTTTTGAATTTTTTCTTAAGGAAATTCTATGACTTTCCATCTAAATTTTTTGTACTGCCATCTGGGACCAGAGAGAGGGGAGTAACTTGGCATTCTACTCAGCTGCCAAAAACTCAACAATTAAGGTAAATAGCATTCTGAGGCAATATATTTTTTTTAAGATGTTATTTATTTATTTGAGACAGAGAGAATGAGAGAGAGAGAGCACATGAGAGGGGGGAGGGTCAGAGGCAGAAGCAGGCTCCCTGCTGAGCAGGGAGCCCGATGCGGGACTCGATCCGGGGACTCCAGGATCATGACCTGAGCCGAAGGCAGTCGCTTAACCAACTGAGCCACCCAGGTGCCCCAATATTTTTTTAAAAGATTAAAATTAATGTAAGAAAGCCATGGTGTACAGAATATCAAAATTTTATTTTATTTATTTTTAAAGATTTATTTATTAATTTGAGAGAGAGAGAGAGACAGCGAGAGAGGGAACACAAGCAGGGGGAGTGGGAGAGGGAGAAGCAGGCTTCCTGCTGAGCAGAGAGCCTGATGCGGGGCTCGATCCCAGGACCCTGGGACTATGACCTGAGCCGAAGGCTGATGCTTAATGACTGAGCCACCCAGGCACCCCAAAAATATCAAAATTTTAAATACAGGCTCAGCATTACCAATTTTTCCTTTTGCCCCAGCGTGGTCTGGCATGGTACTGCTGTCAACATCTGAACAATCAGCTAAGTTTAAAAATGCATCTAATGAAGGGCACGGATGTAAATATATTCACATAAAAATGCTATATTTCAGTTTTGTCTCAGGCAGACACCAAAAGAGATGATGAGGTACAGCAAGACGACTCGGGCTGAATTCACTTTTGTCTATGTAAGACCCAGACAGTGGGAAGACCAGATCACCAATATCAGGTAACAATGCGAGCCCAGTTAAGCATCTTTCAAATATGAAATCTGCATTAAAAAAAGACAAGCTGCTATAATCCCAGTAGCGAAGGGAATTAGATTCTTTGGCCTTTACCACATGACAGTAAATGACAGCATAATAAATAAAGCAAAAATGATTTCTGACTTTTACTTTTCACATCATATCCCAGAGGCGCTTTGCTATTGTTACAAGTATATTAAATGTAGGTCTGATTATATCCTAAGGAGAGCTGACAAGAGGCATATTGTGGAACAGGGAGATGCTGGTCTATGTCTGGTGGTTAATATTTATGGGGTGCACACTTCTGAAGCTTCAGAGAGCTCAAGAACTAGGAGAGACCAAGAGTGGAATGTCATATCATATGCTTAATTCAGATTAACTTTCTTTCAGTTGCTTAAAGAGATCGTGGAGTGTTTGTTTAGTACTTGAGGGTGGTTACTAGCTATTCTCGCTTATCCTCCAGAAGTACAAGTAGACTCTCGTGGCCAATGGAGAGGCCTCGGATGTGGATTCTATGACTGAAAGAAAAATGCAAAAGACAGAAATGATTAAATTAAACACAGGGATCTATGCTGTTGAAAACATTTATACTGACTCCTTTTTGTTGTATGAATTTTAACACATGCAGAGATTCGTGCAACCACAAGCACATGAAAACCATTTCCATAAACTTCCAAACTCCCAGGTGCTGCTCCTTTAGCATCACATTCTTTAAAACTTGAATCTGTCTTTTCTTTGCAGAATGGTCTGCTAATTTTGATTGTTTTAGGGCTGAATTCTCATGATTCCACTTGATTACAAGATGACAAATTCTGCAAATTCATTCTGATCTTAATAATTTAATGCTACCTAGCTCTTCAGTGTAGAGGGGTTTTTGTTTGTTTGTTTGTTTTGTTTTGTTTCGTTTTTACTCCAGGTCAATGGTTTAGTAAAATATGTTTGAAAATAGGAGGAAACTATGGAGATATGAAACGTGGAGGTATGACCATTGAACTCAGCGAGATACTGTCGGCCAGGAATGGTGCACACCATTGCGTGTAGGATAGACTCTATCCATTCATCTTTTGAGTTTTTAATATCTATAGCACAAACTTTCTTTCAGCAGTTACTATCATATGGTTAGTATTTTTGATAATGTGAAAAGGATTCAGATCTTTTTTATTATTTTTTCTTTCTTAAATTTTTTTACTTTAACCATTGTCGAGTGTACGGTTCGGTGCCTTCATGTGGCTGGCACTCACATTGCTGTGGAGTCATCACCACTATCCACAGAATGTTTTCACCTTCCCAAACTGAAACTCTGCCCCCATTGAACACTAACTGCCCATACTGCCTGCCCCCCTACCCTCCAGCCAACCCCCTTCTACTCTCAGTCTCTATGATTTGACTACTCTAGGTTTCTCAGATAAGGGTATCGTATAGTATTTGTCCTTTTGTGTCTGGCTTGTTTCACTGAACATAACGTCTTCAAGGTTCATCCATGTTGTAGCCTATGTCAGAATGTTCTTTCTTTTTAAGGCTGCATCATATTCCATTGTATGTATACAACATATTTTGTTTATCCACTCATCTGTTGATGGACACTTGGGTTGTGTCAAACTTTTGGCTATTGTGAGTAATGCTGCTGTGAACATAGTTGTACAAATATCTGTTCAAATACCTGCTTTCAATTCTTTTGGGTATATACCCAGAAGTGGCATTGCTGGATTATATGGTAATTCTACATTTATTTTTTGAGGAACCACCATATCATTTTCCACATCAATTGCACCATTTTACATTTCCATCAGCAATGCACAAAGGTTCCATTTTTTTTCTACATCCTCACCAACACTTGTTATTTTAAGATTTTTTAAAAAAAGTAATAACTATCCTAATGGATGTTAAGTGGTATCTCAATGCAATTTTGATTTGCATTTCTCTAGTGCTTGTGACGTTGAATATCTTTTTATGTGCTTATTGGCCATTTGTATGTCTTCCTTGGAGAAATGTCCATTCAAGCCCTTTCTTATTTTTCATTTGAGTTGTTTTTTATTGTTGAGTTGTAGAAGATCTTTATGTATTCTAGATATTAATCCCTTATCAGATATATGATTTGTAAATATTTTCTCCTAATCCATGGGTTGTCTTTTCACTCTGTTGATTATGTCCTTTGATATACAAAAGTTTTAAAATTCTGATGAAGCTCAATTTATCTACTTTTGCTTTTGTTGCCTGTACTTTCAGTGTCATATCCAAGAAATCATTGACATATCCAATGTCATGAAGACTTTCCTCTGTTTTCTTCTAAGAGTTTTATAGTTTTGGCTCTTAGTTTAGGTCTTTGGTCCATTTTGAGTTAATTTTTGTATATGATGTAAGAGTCCAACTTCATTCTTTGCATGTGGATATCCAGTTTTCCCAGCATCACTTGTTGAAAAAGGTCTTGACTCCGTTGTCAAAAATCATTTGACCATATATGTAAGCATTTATTTATGGGTTCTCTATTCCATTGGCCTATATATGTCTTTATATTGGTACCACACTGTTTTGGCTAGTGTAATTTTTTTAAAAAAGATTTATCTATTTATTTGGGGGGGGGGCAGGGACAAAAGGAGAGGGAGAGGGAGAGAAGCAGATTCTCTGCTCAGTATGGAGCCTGATGTGGGGCTGGATCTCATGACCCTGAGATCACAACCTGAGCCAAAACCAAGAGTCACTTAACTGACGGCATCACCCTGGCACCACTTGACTAGTATATTTGTGCAGTAAGTTTGAAATCAGAAAGTGTGAGACTTCCAACTTTGTTCCTCTTTTTCTAGATTGTTGGTTCTATTTGGGGGTCCCTAGAGATTCCATATGAAATTTAGGATGACATTTTCTATTTCTGAAAAAAAAAATCATTAGGATTTTGATGGGAATTGCATTGTAGTATAGACATCTTAACAATATTTAGACTTCCAGTCCTTGAGCATAGATTGTTTTCCATTTATTTTTTCTACTTTCATTTCTTTTAGCAATGTTTTGTAGCTTCCAGGGTACAAGTCTTTGACCTTCTAGGTTAAGTTTATCCTAAATATTTTATTCTTTTCTGTGCTATTGTAAATGGAATTGTTTTCTTAATTTCCTTTTTGGATTGTTCATCAGTAGTGTATAAAAACAACTTTTTGTATCTTGCAATTTTGCTGAATTCATTTATTAGTTTTAATATTTTATGGATTTTTTGGGTGGAGTTTATGATTTTCTGCATATAAGAAAAAATGCTTTTATCTCATTTCCAATTTGGGTACCTTTTATATCTTGTCCTTGCCTAACTGCTCTGGGTAGGACTTTGAATACTATGTTGAATAGATGTGACAAAAATGGGCATCCTTGTCTTGTTCCTGATATTAGAGGAAAAGCCTTTAGTGTTTTACCATTGAGGATGATGTTAGCTATGGGTTTTTTATATATGGCCTTTATTGTGTTGAGGTAGTTTCCCTTTGTTCCTAGTTTGTTGAGTGTTTTTATCATGAAAGAGTGTTGAATTTTGCCAAATGCTTTTTCTGCATGAAGTGACATGATCATGTGGGTTTTTTTACTTCATTTTGCAAATGTGGTATATTACATTTATTGATTTTCATATGTTGAACCATCCTTGCATTGTAGGAACATATCCGACTTGTTCATGATGTGTAGTTCTTCTAATGTGTTCTTGAACATATTTGCTAGTATTCAGTTAGGTAGTATTTCTATACCAATATTCATTAAGGATACGAGTCTGTGTTTTCTTTTCTTGTAGTGTCTTTGTCGGGCTTTGGTATCAGATAATGCTGGCCTCATAGAATGAATTTTGAAGTGTTTTCTCCTCTTTGATTTTTTCTTTCAAGAAGAGTTCAAGAAGGATTGGTGTTAATTCTTCTTTAAATGTTTGGTAGACTTCACCAGTGAAGCCATCTGTTTCTGAGCTTTTCTTTGAGGATTGAGAGGCAACCTATTGATACAGAATCAGAAAACTGTAATTCTAACAAGACAGAAATCATTCCCCCTGAACCAACAGACATGTTGCCAATAAATTCTATTCTGCTTCTTCTTTCTGATTGTGCAGTTCTGGGCAGAAGGTGGGACAAAGGAGAGTAAAATGCTATTTTGAATGTGGCTTTTTCTTCGCTGAGTATTTACTTAGTGGTTATAGCTTTGACTAGTTTTCCTATCAAGTTATTTGAGTCCATCTCCATTTTTGTTTTTGTTTTCCCAATGTTTTCTCTGGGTGAACAAGGCCCTGGAGCTTCCTTGTTTGCCATCTTGCTGATGTTACTCTCTTCATTTATAATTTTTGTTTATTCTTACGTTAATCCCCATGCATTACATCATTAGTTTTAGATGTAGTGTTCCATGATTCATTGTTTGTGCATAATACCCAGTGCTCCATGCAGAATGTGCCCTCCTCAATACCCATCACCAGGCCAACCCATCCTCCCACCCCCCTCTCCTCTAGAACCCTCAGTTTGTTTCTCAGAGTCCATCGTCTCTCATGGTTCGTCTACCCCTCCGATTTCCCCCCCCTTCATTCTTCCCCTCCTACTACCTTCTTCTTTTTTTTTCTTAACATATATTGCATTATTTTTTTCAGAGGTACAGATCTGAGATTCAACAGTCTTGCACAATTCACAGCACTTACCAGAGCACATACCCTCCCCAGTGTCTATCACCCAGTCACCATATCCCTCCCACACCACCCCCCACTCCAGCAACCCTCAGTTTGTTTCCTGCAATTAAGAATTCCTCATATCAGTGAGGTCATATGATACATGTCTTTCTCTGCTTCACTTATTTCGCTCAACATAATACCCTCCAGTTCCATCCACGTCATTGCAAATGGCAAGATCTCATTCCTTTTGATGGCTGCATAATATTCCATTGTATATATATATACCACATCTTCTTTATCCAGTCATCTGTCGATGGACATCTTGGCTCTTTCCACAGTTTGGCTATTGTGGACATTGCTGCTATAAACATTGGGGTGCACGTACCCTTTCGGATCCCTACTTTTGTATCTTTGGGGTAAATACCCAGTAGTGCAATTGCTGGATCATATGGTAGCTCTATTTTCAACTTTTTGAGGAACCTCCATACTGTTTTCCAGAGTGGCTGCACCAGCTTGCATTCCCACCAACAGTGTAGGAGGGTTCCCCTTTCTCCGCATCCCTGCCAACATCTGTTGTTTCCTGACTTGTTCATTTTAGCCATTCTGACTGGTGTGAGGTGGTATCTCATTGAGGTTTTGATTTGGATTTCCCTGATGCCGAGTGATATTGAGCACTTTTGCATGTGTCTGTTGGCCATTTGGATGTCTTCTTTGGAAAAATGTCTGTTCATGTCTTCTGCCCATTTCTTGATTGGATTCTTTGTTCTTTGGGTGTTAAGTTTGATGAGTTCTTTATAGATTTTGGATACTAGCCCTTTATCTGATATGTCATTTGCAAATTGTCTTTTGTCAATTTTGTCTTATGTCATTTGCAAATTCTGTTCGTTGTCTTTTGGTTTTGTTGACTGTTTCTTTTGCTTTGCAAAAGCTTTTTATCTTGATGAAGTCCCAATAGTTCATTTTTGCCCTTGCTTCCCTTGCCTTTGGTGATGTTTCTAGGAAGAAGTTGCTTCGCTGAGGTCAAAGAGGTTGCTGCCTGTGTTCTCCTTCAGGATTTTGATGGACTCCTGTCTCACATTGACGTCTTTCAACGATTTGGAGTCTATTTTTGTGTGTGGTGTAAGGAAATGGTCCAGTTTCATTCTTCTGCATGTGGCTATCCAATTTTCCCAACACCATTTGTTGAAGAGACTGTCTTTTTTCCATTGGACATTCTTTCCTGCTTTGTCAAAGATGAGTTGACCATAGAGTTGAGGGTCCATTTCTGGGCTCTCTATTCTGTTCCATTGATCTATGTGTCTATGTGATCTATGATGACAGCTTTGTAATAGAGCTGGAAGTCTGGAATTGTGATGCCACCAGCTTTGCTTTTCTTTTTCAACATTCCTTTGGCTATTTGGGGTCTTTTCTGGTTCCATACAAATTTTAGGATGATTTGTTCCATTTCTTTGAAAAAAGTGGATGGTATTTTGATGGGGATTGCATTGAATGTGTAGATTGCTCTAGGGAGCATTGACATCTTCACAATATTTGTTCTTCCAATCCATGAGCATGGAACGTTTTTCCATTTCTTTGTGTCTTCCTCAATTTCTTTCATGAGTATTTTATAGTTTTCTGAGTACAGATCCTTTGTCTCTTTGGTTAGATTTATTCCTAGGTATCTTATGGTTTTGGGTGCAATTGTAAATGGGATCGACTCCTTAATTTCTCTTTCTTCTGTCTTGTTGTTGGTGTATAGGAATGCCACTGAGTTCTGTGCATTGATTTTATATCCTGCCACTTTACTGAATTCCTGTATGAGTTCTAGCAGTTTTGGGGTGGAGTCTTTTGGGTTTTCCACATAAAGTATCATATCATCTGCAAAGAGTGAGAGTTTGAGTTCTTCTTTGCCGATTTGGATGCCTTTGATTTCTTTTTGTTGTCTGATTGCTGTGGCTAGGACTTCCAATACTATGTTGAATAGCAGTGGTGATAGTGGACATCCCTGCCGCGTTCCTGACCTTAGGGGGAAAGCTCTCAGTTTTTCCCCATTGAGAATGATATTCGCTGTAGGTTTTTCATAGATGGCTTTTATGATATTGAGGTATGTACCCTCTATGCCTATACTCTGAAGAGTTTTGATCAAGAAAGGATGCTGTACTTTGTCAAAAGCTTTTTCTGCATCTATTGAGAGGATCATAGGATTCTTGTTCTTTCTTTTGTTAATGTATTGTATCACATTCTTTGATTTGCAGATGTTGAACCAACCTTGCAGCCCAGGGATAAATCCCACTTGATCGTGGTGAATAATCCTTTTAATGTACTGTTGGATCCTATTGGCTAGTATTTTGGTGAGAATTTTTGCATCCATGTTCATCAGGGATATTGGTCTGTAATTCTCTTTTTTGATAGGGTCTTTGTCTGGTTTTGGGATCAAGGTAATGCTGGCCTCATAAAATGAGTTTGGAAGTTTTCCTTCCATTTCTATTTTTTGGAACAGTTTCAGAAGAATAGGTATGAATTCTTCTTGAAATGTTTGGTAGAATTCCCCTGGGAAGCCATCTGGCCCTGGGCTTTTGTTTTTTGGGAGATTTTTGATGACTGCTTCAATTTCCTTAGTGGTTATAGGTCTGTTCAGGTTTTCTATTTCTTCCTGGTTCAGTTTTGGTAGTTGATACATCTCTAGGAATGCATCCATTTCTTCCAGGTTATCTAATTTGCTGGCATAGAGTTGCTCATAATATGTTCTTATAATTGTTTGTATTTCTTTGGTGTTGATTGTGATCTCTCCTCTTTCATTCATGATTTTGTTGATTTGGGTCATTTCTCTTTTCTTTTTGATAAGTCTGGCCAGGGGTTTATCAATCTTGTTAATTCTTTCAAAGAACCAGCTCCTAGTTTCGTTGATCTGTTCTACTGTTCTTTTAGTTTCTATTTCATTGATTTCTGCTCTGATCTTTATTATTTAGTTTAGGCTTTACTTGCTGTTCTTTCTCCAGCTCCTTTAGGTGGAGGGTTAGGTTGTGTACTTGAGACCTTTCTTGTTTCTTGAGAAAGACTTGTATTGCTATATACTTTCCTCTTAGGACTACCTTTGCTGCATCCCAAAGATTTTGAATAGTTGTGTTTTCATTTTCATTTGGTTTCCATGTATTTTTTAAATTCTTCTTTAATTTCCTGGTTGACCCATTCATTCTTCAGTAGGATGCTCTTTAGCCTCCATGTATTTGAGGTCTTTCTGTCTTTCCTCTTGTGATTGAGTTCTAGTTTCAAAGCATTGTGGTCTGAAAATAGGCAGGGAATGATCCCAATCTTTTGGTACTGGTTGAGACCTGATTTATGACCTAGGATGTGATCTATTCTGGAGAATGTTCCATGGGTACTAGAGAAGAATGTGTATTCCGTTGCTTTGGGATGGAATGTTCTGAATACGTCTGTGAAGTCCATTTGGTCCAGTGTGTCATTTAAAGTCTTTATTTCCTTGTTGATTTTTGCTTAGATGATCTGTCCATTTCAGTGAGGGGGGTGTTAAAGTCCCCCACTATTATTGTATTGTTGTCGATGTGTTTCTTTGCTTTTGTTATTAATTGGCTTATATAATTGGCTGCTCCCATGTTAGGGGCATAGATATTTACAATTGTTAGATCTTCTTGTTGGATAGATCCTTTAAGTAGGGTATAATGTCCTTCCTCATGTCTTATTACAGTCTTTGGTTTAAAATCTAATTTGTCTGATATAAGGATTGCCACCCCAGCTTTCTTTTGGTGTCCATTAGCATGGTAAATGGTTTTCCACCCCCTCACTTTCAATCTGGGGGTGTCTTTGGGTCTAAAATGAGTCTCTTGCAGACAGCATATCGATGGGTCTTGTTTTTAATCCAGTCTGATAGCCTGTGTCTTTTGATTGGGGCATTTAGCCCATTTACATTCAGGGTATCTATTGAAAGATAGGAATTTAGTGCCATTGTATTGCCTATAAGGTGACTGTTAACCGTATATTGTCTGTTCTCCTTTCTGGTCTATGTTGCTTTTAGGGTTTCTCTTTGCTTAGAGGACCCCTTTCAAGATTTCTTGTAGGGCTGGTTTTGTGTTTGCAAATTCCTTTAGTTTTTGTTTGTCCTGGAAGCTTTTTATCTCTCCTTCAATTTTCAATGATAGCCTAGCTGGATATAGTATTCTTGGCTGCATATTTTTCTCATTTAGTGCTCTGAATATATCCTGCCAGTCCTTTCTGGCCTGCCAGGTCTCTGTGGATAGGTCTGTTGCCAATCTAATGTTTCTACCATTGCAGGTTACATATCTCTTCTCCCGAGCTGCTTTCAGGATTTTCTCTTTGTCTATGAGACTCGTAAGTTTTACTATTAGATGTCGGGGTGTTGACCTATTTTTATTGATTTTGAGAGGGGTTCTCTGTGCTTCCTGGATTTTCATGCCTGTTTCCTTCCCCAAATTAGGGAAGTTCTCTGCTATAATTTGCTCCATTATACCTTCTGCCCCTCTCTCTTTCTTCTTCTTCTGGGATCCCAATTATTCTAATGTTGTTTCGTTTTATGGTATCGCTTATCTCTCGAATTCTGCCCTTGTGATCCAGTAGTTGTTTATCTCTCTTTTTCTCAGCTTCTTTATTGTCCATCATTTGGTCTTCTAGATCACTGATTCTTTCTTCTGCCTCATTTATCTTAGCAGTTAGCGCCCCCATATTTGATTGCACTCATTAATAGCCTTTTTGATTTCTACTTGGTTAGATTTTAGGTCTTTTACTTCTCCAGAAAGGGTTTCTCTAATAACTTCCATATTTTTTTCAAGCCCAGCTAGTATCTTTAAAGTGATGATTCTGAACTCTAGATCTGACATCGTACTAATGTCCGTATTGAGTAGGTCCCTGGCAGTCGGTACTACCTCTTGTTCTTTTTGTTGAGGTGATTTTTTCCGTCTTGTCATTTTGTGCAGAGGAGAATAGATTAATGAGAGAACAAAATGCTAGCAAAGTAACAACGTCCCCAGAAAATATACTCTAAACAAATCAGAAAAGACCTGAAGCAGTGGGAAAAGAAAGGGAAAGAGAGAAAAAAGAAAAAGAAAAAAAAAAGAAAAAGATAAAGATAAAAACAAACAAAACAAAACAACAACAACAAAAAAACCCAGAATGTGATCAAATATGATCAGGCTGGTATATAGATCAGTGCCGCACACTAGATTTGGCGTGTATTTTGGTCTTTTAGAAGAAAGTGCCTCCCAAAATTTTAAAGAAAGACAAACTTATATATGTACAAAAATTAGCGTTGATATGATGAGGGGATGGAATATGACTGTAAAGATGAAAATTATAAAAAATTTTATAAAAGGAATTGGTAAGAAGGCATTTGAAAAAAGAAAGAAGAGGATTTAAAAAGAGAAAAAAGAAAAAAAAGGGAGAGAATATGATCAGGCAGGGGAGTAGAAAAAACCATATACTAGAGATATAGGGTATATTTTGATCTGATAGAAGAAACTATCTCAAAATTTTAAAGAGAGAATTTATATATATATATGCCAAAAATATGGGTAACTACTATGAAGGGATAGAATATGACTCTAAAAATGAAAAATAAAAATGTTTTTTAAAAAAGGGATTGATAAGATATTGGTTGAAAAAGGGAAAAAGAAAAAAGAAAAAAAGACAGTTCAAAAAAATTAACTTTGAAAGACTAAAGAATCATGGTAAAAAAGCCATGAATTCTATGTGCAGTATTCCCCTAGCGCTGGAGTTCTGCCGTTCTCATTGATCGGTAAACTTGGTCTTGGCTGGCTGTTCTCGCTGATCTTCTGGGGAGGGGCCTGTTGCCGTGGTTTCCAAATGTCTCTGCTGGAGGTGGAATTGCCCTGCCCTTGCCCCCTCCCGGCTAAGTGATCTGCTCGGGTTTGGTCTTCGGGCCTTTTGTTCCCTGCGAGCTTTCTGTACAGCTTTGGAGGCAGAGAGTGAAAATGGCGGCCTCCCAATCTCCACCTCAGAGGAGCCGAGAACTCGGGGCCCCACTCCTCTGTGCGCCCCCAGAGAAAAGCCGTCAGTCACTCCCATCTCCCCGGTCTCTGGCCGCACTCCGTGCTCGCCTGGCCTGTGACCGCGCATTTCTATCTCTGGCACCCGACCCCGGGTGGAGTCTCCAAACCCAGCAGATCCCTGCGGTGCACTCCCGCGCGGCTCCTCCCGGGGGAGGAAGGTGAGTCTCCCCGGATCTGCCGCTTGTTGGGTCCCTGCTGGAGGAGCAGGGGCCCGACTGTGCCGCGGATCCCGGTTTATGGCCACCCCGAGCTGAGAGCCCGCGCCTGGGCTCCGCCTCTGCAGCCGGCTTCCCTGCTCCGATCCCTGGGAGCTCTGCCACACTCAGGCACCCCCGGTCTTTCTGTGACCCCGAGGGTCCTGAGACCACACTGTCCCGGAGGGTTCCACCCCCCGCTTAGCCACCAGAGTGAGGTCCCTCGGCGGAGCAGACTTTTAAAAGTTCCGATTTTGTGCTCTGCGGCTCTATCACTTGCCAGAAGCGGCCGACGGAAGCCCCTCCCCCGCCGTCTATCCTCCCGAATATCGCCGCGGATTCACTTCTCCGCACGTCCTACCTTCCAGAAAGTGGTCGCTTTTCTGATGAGAGTTGTTGCTCTTCTTTTCTTCGATCTCCTGTTGAGTTTGTAGGTGTTCAGAATGGTTTGATCCCTATCCAGCTGAATTCCTGAGAGGAGACAAAATCCAGGTCTCCTACTCCTCCACCATCTTGCTCCACCCCCAATCTTTTCATTTATAATTTAATGGCAGTGAATGATAAGGTCCAGGGACAAGGTCAGACTTGATATAGGCATGCACTCTCATCTCATGTCAGGTCGTCTTCTACATAGTCATTAAAGGGATTCAGCAGAAAACACTTTGATCACAAAAAGAGATTTGGGTGCATTCTAACATTTGCGATAACAGTATTGATATAATGATATGGATCATTTACTCTCTCAGAGGTTTGTCAGTAAAACAAAGCACCTTTTTTTTTTTTTGAAAATGCTGTATATTTTTAAAAATCAGCTTTCATAATGTTCTTAGAAGATGGCAGAGGGGCGCCTGGGTGGCTCAGTCATTAAGCATCTGCCTTCAGCTCAGGTCATTGTCCCAGGGTCCTGGGATCGAGCCCCACATCAGGCTCCCTGCTCCGTGGGAGGCCTGCTTCTCCCTCTCCCACTCCCCCTGCTTGTGTTTCCTCTCCCTCTGTGTCTCTCTCTGTCAAATAAATAAATAAAATCTTAAAAAAAAAAAAAAAAGAAGATGGCAGAAATATCGTGCTTTGCCTTTGAAAAGGGAGGCATTGTCATGAAGAAGGATTTGTTAGAGGTTGTGGAACAAGAGAGGGTTAGATTCAGGCTAGTAGCATCTGCTCCATTACATCATGAAAGACTTCCTATAAGCAGGATGAATGAATCAAAATATATCTGTCAAAAATCTCAGTTTTGTGATTCTTTATCAATGGGTCATTTCTAAATCCTGAGCAAAGTGGTAGCCAAATAATAATGCACTAGGACTAGTTTCTGTGGGCTCCTAAGGCCTCTGTGTCCCAAGGCCTCTTGTCAAAGATAAAATCTATAAATTGGGGTGAAAGTGTAAGGCAGTGTTGCCCTTGAATATAACTAGACTTATTCTTTGCTTTGTCCTGAGTAGAGAGTTTACCTCTCATACTCAGGACAATACAATGGGGTAGAAGAATTTGGCTCCAATTGCACAAGATGGTTGGACTTGCATTTCTATGGTTTGTAGTTTGAAATTAGCTCACAGGCTCAGTTTCTTGACTTTGGTTGTCCTAAAGGAAAAGTATTGTTTTCTGTTTACAACTTTGAAAAATTCACATTTATTAGTTTTTTTTTTTTTTTTTAGTGTTAAAGATGTTTAAAAATTTAAATAAAACAAAACTTAAAAAATGTATAGAGATGGGGCGCCTCGGTGGCTCAGTTGGTTAAGTAACTGCCTTTGGCTCAGGTCATGATCCTGGAGTCCCGGGATTGAGTCCCACATCGGGCTCTCTGCTCAGCAGGGAGTCTGCTTCTCCCCCTGACCCTCCCCACTCTCATGCTCTCTCTATCTCATTCTCCCTCTCAAATAAATAAATAAAATCTTTAAAAAAAATGTATAGAGATGAAGTTTCAGGAAACTAAATATTTTAGTTGTGTTTGAAGTGTTGTTTATGTGACCCCTAAGCAAATTAAAAGAGAAAAATTCAGTTAAAACACTAATGTACATGAAGACAGGTGATATTTTGACATTTCTCACCATTGAATTAATGAAATAACTGACTGCTTTGATTTCTCTTACACAAAGCCCCAAAGCTGTCAAATGCTATTAAGTAGCACAATTAAATTCATTTACTTTTCCCCCAGTTTTATTGAGAAATAATTGATATACATCACTACATAAGTGTAAGGCATACAGCACGTTGATTTGATTTGCATCTATTGTGAAATGATTGCTGCAGTAAGTTCAGCTAACATCCGTCTTCCCATACAGATACAATTAAAAAAAAAAGAAGAAAGAATAAAGGAAACAAAATTCTCTTGTGTTGAGAAATCTTAGAATTTGTTCTCTTAACTTTCGTGTATATCATATAGTAGTGTTAGCTATTACCTTGTACATTACATCTCTGGTACTTACTTATCTTATAACTGGAAGTTTGTGTCTTTTGACCAACTGCCTCTAATTCCTCATCCCCCCACCATTTAAATCTTTAATCCATTTTGAGTTAATTTTTGAGGCGTGACATAGATATGGGTATAGTTTCATTCTTTTACATCTGAATCATTATCTCAACACCATTTATTGAAGAGACTGTCTTTTCTCCATTGAGTATTCCTGGCTCCCTTGTCAATATTAGTTGACTGTATATGTGTGAGCTTATTTCTGGGTTTCAGTTCTGTTCCATTGATCTATTTGTCTTTATGCCAATACCATTGTTCTGATAACTATAGCTTTATAGTGTAGCTTGAAATCAGGAACCATGATGCCTCCTGCTTTGTTCTTCTTTCTCAGGATCTTTTTTGGCTATTTGGGGTCTTTTGTGGTTCCATATACATTTTAGGAGTGTTTTTTATTCTACTTCTGCAAAAAATGCTAATAGAATCTGGATAGAGATTACACTGGATCTATAGATGACTTTTGGTAGTGTTGACATTTTAACACTATTAATTCTTCTAATCCAGGAATGCAAGATACCTTTCCATTTATTTGTATCTTCTTCAATTTCTTTCGTCAATGTCTTGTAGTTTTCTTTTTTAATTTTTTAATTTTTATTTATTTATTTGAGAGAGAATGAGATAGAGAGAGAGAGAGCATGAGAGGGAGGAGGGTCAGAGGGAGAAGCAGACTCCCCGCCGAGCAAGGAGCCCGATGCGGGACTCGATCCCGGGACTCCAGGATCATGACCTGAGCCGAAGGCAGTCGCTTAACCAACTGAGCCACCCAGGCGCCCCTATGTCTTGTAGTTTTCAAAGTAGACATCTTTTACCTCCCTGGTTACATTTATTACTATGTATTTTATGGCTTTTGATGTCATTGTAAATGGGATTGATTTCTTCCTTTTTCAGAAAATTTGTTGTTAATGTATAGAAATGCTGATTTTTTGTATGCTAATTTTGAATCATGCTGCTATACCATATTTCCTGTATTGACTGATTAGATCCAACAGATTTTTTGGTTGAATCTTCAGGATTTTCTGCATATAAAGTCATGTCATCCGAAAATAGAGACAAGTTCACTTTTTTATTTCCAATTCTGATATCACTTATTTCTTTTTCTTTCCTGATTGTTCTAGCCAGGATTTCTAATATTATGTTGAATAGGAGTAGTGAGAGTGGAAACTCCTGTCTTGTTCCTGATCTTAGAGAAAATGCTTTCAACCTTTCACTACTGAGTATGATGTAACTATGGGCTTGTCATAAATGGCCTTTATTATGTTGAGATATGTTCCTTCGGTGCCTAATTTAGAAATTTTTATCATGAATGGATGTTGAATTTTGTCAATTGCTTATTCTGCCTCTTTTGAGATGACCATATGATTCTTTTCTTTCATTCTATTAATGTGATGTAGCGCATTGATTGATTTGTGTATGTGGAACCATTCTTGCATTCCAAGGATAAATTCCACTTGATCATGGTGAATGATCATTTTATTATGCTCCTGAATTCAGTTTGCTAGTATTTTATTGGGAAAATTTGCATCTATATCATTGGAGAGATTAGCCTGTAGTGGTTTTTGTTTTGTTTTGTTTTGTTTTTCTATTAGTGTTTTTCTTTGATTTTGGTATCAGGATAATGCTGGCCTCATAATATGGGTTTGGGAGTTTTCCTCTTTAGTTTTTTGGAAGAGTTGGAGATTAGCATTAATTCTTTAAATGTTTTGTAAATTCATCAGTAAGGACATCTGGTTCTGGGCTTTTCTTCATTGGGAGGTTTTTGGTTTATGATCCAATCACCTTACCAATAATTGGTGTATACATATTTTTTATTTCTTCCTGATTTAGTCTGGTTTGGTAAGGTGTATGTTTCTAATTTTTTTTTTTTTCATTTCTCCTAGGTTGTCTAGTTTATGGACATGTAGTTGTTCATAGTAGCCTTTTATAATCATTTGAATGTTGGTGGTATCAGTTGTGATGTCTCATTCTTCATTTATGATTTTGTCGATTTTGGTCTTTTTCCTGTTTTCCTTATTTGTCTAGCTAAGGGTTTGCCAGTTTTGTTTATCTTTTCAAATAACCAACTCTTAGTTTGGTTAATCTTTTCTATTTTTTTTTCTCTATTTCACTTATTTCTGCTCTAATCTTTATTATTTTCTCTCTTCTGATTACTTTGGGCTCAATTTCTTCTTGTTTCAGTTCCTTAAGACACAGAGTTAGGTTGTTTATTTGGGACCTTTCTTGTTTCTTCATGTAGATACTTGTTGTTATGAACTTCCCTCTTAGAGCTACTTTTGCTGATCCTATAAATCCTGCTTTTTGTTAGTCTCAAGAAAAATTTTAATTTCCCCTTTAATTTCTTCTTTGATCCATTGGTTGTTCAGGGGAGTGTTGTATAATTTTCATGTGTTCATGAATTGTTCAGTTTTCTTCTTGTTATTGATATGTAGTTTCATGCGATGGTGGTCAGAGAAGGTACTTGGTATGATTTCAATCTTCTTGAATTTGCTAAGACTTGTTTTGTGCCTTTACATATGGTTTATCATAGACAATGTTCCATGTGTACTTGAGAAGAATGTGTATTCTGCTGTTGTTAGGTAAATGTCCTGTGTCTGTTAGGTTCATTTGGTCTATAGTGTTGTTCAAATCCACTGTTTTCTTACTGATTCTCTGTCGGGATTATCTATTGTTGAGTGGAGTATTAAAATCCCCAATTATTACTGTGTTAGATTTTGCTTTCTATATCTAGATGCTCTGTTGTTGGGTGCATAAATATTAACACTTTTAAAATCTTCTTTATGTATTGACCTTTGTATCATTACATAGTGAATTTTTTTTTTTTTTGTCTTTTACCATTTTTAAAGTTTATTTTGTTTGGTATAACTAGGATAGCTACTTATTCCTGATTTTTTTGTTACCATTTGCTTAGAGTGTCTTTTTCCATCCCTTTGCTCTCAGTTTATGTGTGTCTTCAAGGTTAAGGTGAATCTTTTGTAGGCAACAAAATTTTTTGTAGACATATTGCTGGATCTTCGTTTCTGTTTTTGTTTTGTTTTTTAATCCATTCAGCCATTCTGTGTCTTTTGATTGAATAAATCTGTTTGCTTTTAAAGTAATTATTGACAGGTAAGGAGATACTATTGCCATTTTGTTAATTGTTTTGTTTGTTTTATAGATTCTTGTTCCTTGTTTCTTATCCTGCTGTCGTTTTTTGTGTTTTGATGTCTTTTGGTATCAGTATGCTTTGACTTCTTCCAGGAGTTTTCTCTAGCCTTTCTAGTCAGATGGGGCAGAAGGCACTCTCCACAGAGGGTGGGACTGTGACATAGCTCCTTGCCTGGGCATGGGCAAACTAGGCTCTAGGGTCAGCAACTCCAAATCAGGCAGATGTGCACCCCACTGTGTTCCCTGGCCAGAGTGCATCCCTGACTTGGTTCTGCAGATGAACAAAACTGCTGGTTGGGATTACTACTTGGGCACTGCAGGTATGAACTTGCTCCGCTAGGATCCCTGTGCTGGTTGTTGCAGGCCCCTCCTCCCTTCTCCATCATATTCAAATTCCCAGTGGTTGAGCCACACAGATTCCCCTGCAGTCCCTGTGGTATGAGATCAGAGTGGAGGCTCCCACAAAGTGGCCCACAATTCTGGGAGTCTGGTTGTCTCCCCAGGGTTGTCTTTTCCCACTAGAAGAACTGGAAGCTCAGGAGAGACCTCTCTGTGTGGTGCTGCACTGGCCTGGGGGAGGGGCAATGTGGTCCACATGTAACTGTTTCTCTTTTCTGATGCAGTCTGTCTTGGTCTCTATGGTGCGGGGATGTTTCACTGTGTTCTAGGATTCTCTCACTGGCATCTTGTTGAATAGTAGTTAGATGTTCTTCTTGTGAGGGGGAGTTAAGTCAGGAACAACCTATGTTGCCATCTTGGTGACAGCACCCCCCATTTGCTTTTTATAGGAAATGGGAAACCATAAAAATGAAATATTAAAGGTAGGCATTGGGAATCTTCTTAAGCTTGTTTGTAAACATATGTAGTTTCCTTATGTATACATACAAAGTAAAATGAAAGAATCTTTGCTTTAGCACAGACAGTTCATTTAAATTTCTTGTTAATTGAGCATAGGTATTTAATAGAAATTTTTCTTTCAATGCACATAATTTGTTATTGATTCATTCATTCAACACATATTTTTTGAGTGAATGAGGTATGCCAGGTGTGTAAGGAAGAAGATGCAGAAGACTGTGCCCTTAGGGAGTTTACTTTTTGGGGGAGATAAAACTTAGAGCAATGACTAGAAACACATTGTGAAGGGTTACAAGAAGGCCAAAGACAATTGTCCAGGAAGCTCAGAGAGGCAGTATCTCTTCTGGGCAAAAATAAGGTTTGTGGGAAAGATAGTGCTTAACTTGAGTTTTTTTTTTTAAAGATTTTATTTATTTATTTGAGAGAGAGAGAGAGAGCATGGGGTGGGTGGCGAGGAGCAGAGGGAGAGGGACAAGCAGTCTCTGCGCTGAGTGCTGAGCTGGAAGTGGGGCTTGCTCTCAGGACCCTGAGATCATGACCTGAGCCAAAACCAAGTCAGACACTTAACTGACTGAGCCACCCTGGTGCCCCTAACTTGAGTTTTGAAGAATGGGCAAGATTTGGATACTGAGGGCTGGGGCCACAACACTCCAGTAGAATGCAGAGTGCAGGCAAAGCCAAGGAGAGGCATCACAGGCATTGAAGGGGAACCCCCATTTTGAATGGAATATGAGATGGAAGGATGGGAGATGTGGAATAAAGCTGGAAAAGAATGAAAATATTAAAATTTACTTAGTGCTTACTTTGTACCAGGCATTGATACATCTTTTTGAGGATGTCATAATTTTTAGTTTCTAGACCAACTGCCCCCAGATAAGTGTTAATTTTCTTTTTGTAAAGTGTTATTGTTCCTTTTCTACAGATGGGGAATCTGAGGCATAGAGAAATTAAGGAACTTGCTAGAAGTCACCTCTCACTAAGTGGCAGGCCTAGCATTTAAGCCCAGGTCTGATGGACTCTTAAGCACACATTTTTTCCATGTTTTCATGCTGTCTTGAATGAAATTCTAATGAAACAGTAGGGGAGGAGCCTCTGGGGATGTTTTGAGCGAAGAGAGGCAGCATTAGAGCTCTTTGCTCAGGAAGCTGGTGGCGGTGTGTAGGCTGGGCTGGAGAAAATACAGTTTATTAGTTTTATACTCAATGAAGAAATATGCTAATTTGTGTCTGAAGAAAAGTTAATAATATACCTAATATTCCTAGATTCTACTAAGCTAAGTGAACCAAGGGAAGCTAAGAATAGGGTTGCATCTAAAACATGTAAAGCTTCATTGCGTGTAGCATCAATTACTGTGCTAAGCATATTATAGACATTTGTTCAATGAGTAATTATAACCACCTGAAATCTGGTGTTATCTTAAATTCACAGGAAGGAAAACTGAGGCTTAGAGACGTTATTAATTCACCTGTTCAAGGTCAGAGTTAAATGGGGAGACAATCTTCAAATCCAGGACTGTCTATTTCTACAATTTTGCTCTGTTCTATCTCTTGCTATTTGCCTAAAAACCTGAAAGAATATTAATTTAAAAAAATGTCTCCACTCAGTTCTGTCATCTGGAAAGGTGGCCTTCTCCTGAACATCCCTGACCCCATCAACTCTGGTAGCTCCTCGACCGTTCCTAGCCATCTTTTCTCTTTGTCTCGGTTCATTCTTAAGGGCTTCTCATGTCATTCTTATAACCATCCCAATGTGCACAAATCACCTTTACAGACAGAGATATGAGTATGGAGAGAGCAATTCATGAATGCTAACATGTCCTCGATGAAGGCTGGTTTGTCTTTGCCAGGCCCGAGAGTCCCTAGTGAATTTCATTTCACATGGTTTGCTGGGCAATGGAGGGGTTATGGTTGGTGAGAGGTTTGAACTTCAACTGACATATTGTTAGAGGAGGCCTATGCCAATTTGAAAATGTTGTTTGTCTTGATTTTTTTTTCTTTTTTTGATGTAAGGGGAAAAAGGCACACTGCTCAGAAATGCAATGAGTTTTTTGGTGGTTTTTGCCATAATTCATCTTATATCCTCTTCTATTTCCCACCCCCACCCCACACCACTTGACAATTATGCCTACCATCTAGATTTCACTATATTCTCAAAATAGGTAATTCAGTTAGGTTAGATATATTTATTGAATGACTACTATGTGCAAAGCATTATACTAGGTTTTTTAAAACTAGTGCAATGAGTCACTACATGAAGATGGAAAGATGATGATGGCTAACTCCTTTTTCACATAGGTGCTGGTCTTGAAATGATGCACATTTCAGTCCTCATGTAAAGCTGGAGAAGAACCAAAGAAAGCCAAGAGCTTAAAACTATGATATGTACTTGGTAATTCATAGCACTAATTACTGCTCATACAAATAGGACAATGGATTAGTTATAAGCACTTATGATTCCATTTGATCATGCTCCAATTAAAGTATATGCTATTCAGCTTAGATATCTTACAGTTGCTAAGGCCTATGGGTAAGACCAGCAATGGGTAAACATGCCCTATGGTGACTGATGTGGGAACATTTCTGGAAACATTTCTTTTGGCCAATCTTGGAAAAAATATAGGAAAAATTGAAAATTTTGTTGTTATTAAATGAGCCATTTTTCCTCATTCTTGCCAAGTTCCCTTTTTTGGCTGGCTCTAGTGACTAGGGAGAAGTTTAAAATAGTGATTTTTCTAATCCATTATTTCGGTTTGAAAAAGCATAGCTATTATTATAAATTTATATTAGGAAAATTAAAAAAATACCTACTGCACAGAAAGTTAAGCTCGATAAAATTTATTTTTCAGAAGAGAATAAGCTGAGAATTGTCTTTAGATGGTTTTTATGAGAGTATGAGATTCTTTTCCCTCCCCAGGGGCTGTCTCATCATGGGCCTTGAATATCTATGTTTCTCATAAAAGACCATGGCTTTTAAGAAATATTAGTGAACTTTGGGTAACCAAAGAATGGACTTCATCCTATGGGTAACTTTGGGGTTTCAGTGTAGACTAGGGTGGGATAAGGCTGGTTCTGGAGTTTTTGAAAACACCTAGGATTTTGGATCTTTCAGATCAATGGCTGGATTTTGGATCTTTCAGATCAATGGCTGTATTAGTATCCTGTGGTGGCTGTAACAAATCACCACTAACTGGGGAGCTTAAAACAACAGAAATCTATTCTATCACAGTTCTAGAGGCCAGGAGTCTGGAACAATGTGTTGGCAGGGCCATGTTCCCTCCTGAGGCTCTAAGGAGAGTCCATTCCTTCCTCTGCTGGTGGCTCCAGGTGTCCATTAACTTGTGGACTCATCACTGCGATTTCTGCCTCCACGGTCACATTGCTTCCTCCTCTTCATTCTGTCTCAAATCTCCCTTCTCCTTTCTCTCATAAGGACATTGGCCATTGGATTTTGGGGCCCACCTGCATAATCTAGAATGATCTCCTCATCTTGAGATCCTTACCTTAATTACATTTGCAAAGATCCTTTTCTCAAAGTAATATTCACAGGTTCTAGGGGTGAGGATGTGGACATATCTTTTTGGGAGTCTCTATTTAACCTACTATAGTAACTTTTTTTCTTTCTTTTTTTCTAAAGATTTTATTTATTTATTTGAGAGAGAGACACAGAGATGGTGAGCGAGAGCATGAGTGGGGAAGAGGGGGAGAAGCAGGCTCCCCACTGAGCAAGGAGCCTGACACGGGGCTCAATCCCAGGACCCTGGGATCATGACCTGAGCCGAAGGCAGATGCTTAACCAACTGAGCCACCCAGGTGCCCCCTATAGTAGCTTTCAAACTTCTCTTGAACCACAGGAAGAAAAACATTTTACAACATAATCTAACTCCCTTGCATATAAGAAATGAAAAATTTTATTTATTTATTTATTTATTTTATTTTAAAGATTTATTTATTTATTTTTAGAGAGAGAGAGCGTGCACACATGAGCTGGGGGGAGGAACAGAGGGAGCGAATCTCTAGCAGACTCCCTGAGCATGGATCCCGACGTGGGGTTCCATCCCAGGACCCTGAGATCATGACCTGAGCTGAAACCAAGAGTTGCTTGCTCAACTGACTGAGCCACCCAGGTGCCTCATGGAAATGGAAAAGTTTTACAGAAACAGTACTTTCTCTTACCATGTGAGATGTACTATGTTCCATTCCATTCTATATCATTGCATGCTACTCCAACAAAATCCTCTTTGCTGATCTACTGAATCGATCACATGACCTATTAATGGTGTTGCCACCAACAGTTCTAAATTCAGATGATCCTGGGCTATACCAGAATGTCTGGACTCTCTTGGTTGGAGAACACTAGTTTGTCTTGGATTCCTCAGGGCTGGCTGAACTGAATTGGCTTTGAAGGAGTGGTAAGGAGGTTAAAGGTGTAATCAGAATACTACATTAATACTATCCCTTAATTATATTAAATGCAAATGATGAATATTTACTGACATCTTTCCATGCATCAAGCATTGTATTAGATATGAAAACCACAAAAATGAACTATGCAAACCCACCCCAGGCATTCCCTAAATTCTCTTCCATATTGTACTATACAGATTATTTTAAATACACATTCTTAATCATCAATTTCTCTGCGAAGGCAAATAGCTATTTATAAATGGACTGTGAGATCCACTTATAAACTTTTCACATATATCCTTAAATACTCAAACTGTGGTATCTCACTGAAGCACCTATATTCATGCTTTCCACTTTGTTTTAAAAGGATTTACAGGCAATTAGAGGCAAGCTCTTTCAGAGAAGAGGCTAATCCACATTTCTCATAATCGTGTGGACATTTTAATCGTTTTGCAAGAGAGGCTACAAATGCAAAAGCAGTAACAACAACAACAAAAAAAGACCTGCTTCCATTTCAAGCAGGTGACGTAAGAGAACTAAAATTCATGATTAAGAAAAATGAAATTGTATAAATTATAGCAGAAATGCCTGTCATCGCCCGTATTAGCTGCTGAAATGCCTCCAGGGGGTTAGATTAGAAAAAGAAAATTACTTATCTGTAATTCTTATTCTCTTTAGGTAGCAATTATAATAGATATACACTCTTGGGTGTAAGTCATTGGTGTGAGAACCAGGAGTAGATGAGAAGCCAGCTCAAGAATTATAACCCTCAAGGAAGATGCACCCTGGGACGTCAAGGGCATAATGTATATGGAATGTCATTGCCCTCAAATATCGTTCCTATCTGACCATCAAAAAGAACTGGCGAATTTAGTGCCTCGGAAGAAAAGAAGGAATGAGTGGATCTATTATTATTATTATCATATATTAAATGTATAAAGGTCTAGCCCTAGGCAAAATTTGTGAATTGGGTCTACTCATTTTCTCTCTGCGCCTCTACCTACTTCAAGAATCCAATACCCACCTTCTTGCCATTTCTCTCCCTCTGCTCTTAGGAAATACCTCATTAAATTTATTTACACCGAAGCCAAGACTTTGACAGCCTTGAGAGGGAATAAGGGGCCACGGGCCTGATGCTGGCTTCGTTACCAGTTTGTCCTGGGGTAGATGTCAGGTGAACTGTGTCGCCTCTTTGGCCTCCAGCGTCCTCATTTATACAATGAAAGGGTTGAACTAGGTGAGTGATATTTCTAGAACTCTTGCAGCTCCGTGATTCTAGGTGGGAAAGACAGGCTAAACATTAGGCTAATTTTAGGCTAAAATGTTAGGCTAGCAATGTTACCCTCGAATATGCCATTTAAACCGGAGCAGAACGGACAAAGCCTCACGCCGCAGAAATGAAGCCTAACCTGAGGCATCCATTGGGATGCAAGGAAGTATCTGGGGGTTTGTGCTTGCTTGACTAGAACTGCTGAGGTCACATCATGTGAGTGGCTGCCACACAAAAACCCAAGACTGGCCCTACGTGCATCTTAATGTGACTTGAGTTGGGCCCTGGTTCACGTAAGAGCCCCAGGTTAGGCAAGAGCTTTCTGGAAGCTGCACTTTTTCAGAGCAATGTCACTGCAGAGAAGCTATCACTCACGAAGCATTGCTCCAGTGTCTGAAAGAGCTAGGGCTATTTCCAGAAACGCCTGCTTCATGGTTAAGGAGTAACTTACACCAGGAGCGTTTCTTTTTGATTCCTTTTTGACAGGCACAGGGACTAGCTGCATGTGCCTCTTTGTACATAGAGACAGAGGAAGGCATTTCTTTCCCTTCTCTTTTCCTTACACCAATCCCTGCTTCCCTTTTCCTTGGAAGCCATTCCAGGCCGGATTGAAGGAAGTAATCCTAGGAGCCTAAGGCCCAAATCAGAAATCCAGACCCGTTCCTCCGACACACCTATTTGGAGCAGTGACCTGTGACCCCTCATACGGCGAGACCATAGGAGGCAGCAGGCAGGGTTGAGCAATAGGGGGTAGGACATTTAGTTAGGTCCAGAATAGACCAGAAGCCCATGTGGCATAATTAGTCTATTCTAGTCGGCCTTTTTTCCTACCACTTTTTTTTTTTTCTCATTTTAAATAACCTGGGGATGGCTTCACAGCAGCTCTGATCCTGTGTTCCTTTTGTATCTAGGAAGACAAGAATTAGGCAGCAAGTCTTCGATCCATTCTGTCCCTTTACTTTGGGGGGTACTGGGGTAGGGGAATGTCCCCAGGAAGAAGAAAAGTCAGATAACTCAGTCTAATTTCTTTGTAAACCTGGAAATGACAGACCTTCTGGCAAATAACTGAATGGTATTTGCTAGCAGGAGAGTCTTTGTCCAGGGAATGTTTTTAGCAGGATGTATCTGGTTGCATAGAATTGCCTGTCGTAAACTGACACGGGATGTATACATATATGAAGTATGGCTCCCTGGGAAATACCACAGGAACTATCTGAGTAAAAGTGGATGTGTAGTGGGGCACCTGGTGGCTCAGTTGGTTAAGCATCTGCCTTTGGCTCAGGTCATGATCCCAGAGTCCTGGGATCGAGCCCCGCATCAGGCTCCCTGCTCTGCAGAGAGCCCGCTTCTCCCTTTCCCTCTGCTGCTCCCCCTGCTTATGCTCTCTCTCTCTCTTTCTGTCAAATAAATAAATAAAATCTTTAAAAAAATGGATGTGTTGTATAGGATGTGAAACTCTTCTGTCGGTGACATGAGCTATACAGATTACTTAGAGACACCGTGGGTTACCCAGAGAGCATCTGATGTGGTGAGAAGAACCTGGATAGCTACCATGATGGTCCCAGAGCTTCCTCTGCCCCATCAGGGCCTCTAGATGCCTCAAATCCTTGAAATGACCAGTAAAGCTTGGTATTGAGTAGAATTTCTGACTTCCATGAGATTGGCTTGACAATCTCATCCTTCGTGCTATCCCAACGTGCATGTTGCTTCTTTGGTGATAGCTACTTTTCTTATTTTTTTTTCAAGTTGCATTTGATAAATTGTTTCATCCATCCATCCATTCATCCACTGTCTCATTCAACATATATTTATTATACACCTATTGCACTCCAGGCCCTTTTCTAAGTGGGAGGGATACCCAGTGAACAAAATGGACAAAAACCTGCGTGCCTTTGTGGGGCTTACTTTCCAGTGGGGGTGACAGCAATAAATATTAGTAGAACAGTAAAAAATCCTATGGTAGAAGGTTATACATACTATGGGAAAAAAAGAAAAACCAGACAAAAGAGTTGGGGAGTGCAGTGGGGAGAGGTAAGAATTCCAAACGAAGTGGCTAGGGTAAGCTTCCATGGGAAGGTGACTTTCTGTCTAATGCCCAAGGGAGGTGAGCAAATGGACTAGGTGAATACTGGGGAGGAGATCGGTGGTCTGAGGGAGAGGTTGGAGAAGGTGGGAGTTTATGTGGCCAGTTTGCAGCAAAGCACAGATGTGTCCTGTGTGTCTGCAGAGGGGTCAGAGAGTGAGCTGGGGTCCTGGGATCGAGCCCTGCATCGGGCTCCCAGCTCAGCGGGGAGCCTGTTTCTCCCTCTCCCTCTGCTGCTCCCCCTGCTTGTGTTCCTTCTCTGACAAATAAATAAATAAAATCTTAAAAAAAAAGAAAAAGAAAGAAAGAAAGAAAGAAAAAGAAAGAAAGAAAGGAGAAAGAAAGGAAGAAAGAAAGAAAGAAAGAAAGAAAGAAAGAAAGAAAGAAAGAAAGAAAGAAAGAAAGAAAGAAAGAAAAATACATACATACATACCTGGGGAGCTCTGGGAGCAGAGGAGTGACATGACCCAACTGGCATTTGTGACTAGAGTTCATTTTTAACCAGAATTCCCCTGAAAAAGCTCTGGGGGAGAAAGCTGGTTATCGAGGGACTCGGCGCAGGACCAGAGTCATTTGCCCAGAGCCCTGTCCACCTCAGGGGCAGTTTTTTTTTTTTTAATTTTATTATGTTATGTTAGTCACCATACAATACATCATTAGTTTTTGATGTAGTGATCCACGATCCATTGTTTTCGTATAACACCCAGTGCTCCATGCAGTACGTGCCCTCCTTAATACTCATCACCGGGCTAACCAATACCCCTCCCCCCTCCCCTCTAAAACCCTGTTTGTTTCTCAGGTCCATAGTCTCTCATGGTTCAGGGGCAGTTTATGTAAAACCTCTTTTGAAAATGGGGTGCAAAAAGTCTTCATGCAAGAAATATAAATTTGCCCTGAGCATCATTTTAAAAACCTTTAGGAAATATAGCATATTTATACAAGAAAGTGCACAAGTCATAGATATATAGTTTAGTGAATTATAATAAAGAAAATAATCACATAACCACCACTTAGGGCAAGAATTTGAACAAACTCAGAGGTTCCTGTATGTCCCTTTTCAATTACAGCTCACCCCCCATTCCCTAAAGGTAACCCCTCTCCAAACATTCATGGTGATCACTTCCTAGCTTACTTTATTCATTCCCCATCTGTGTATTCGAGGATACCAGTGAAGTATATTTTTACTTATTTTACTTGTTGTCTGGCTTCCTTCCCTCAACGTTGTGTTTGTGCAGCTCATCCAAGTTGTCATTTGTAGCTGTGGTTTGTTTGTATTGTTATATATCCTATGGAATAAATACCCCTAATTTTTTACTCATTCTACCATTGGCTTATTCCCTGCTATGAATGTCCCTGTGAGGGTCTCCCGGTGTCCAGGTATAGCCAAGTCTGTAGGGCATTTATCTAAGACTAGAATTGCAGGGTTACAGGATATCTGTTTGCTCATCTTGAATAGATGGTGTCAAACTATCTTTCAGAATGATTGTTTTAATGTCCTCTCTTTCCAGCAGGGATGGGAATTACTGTGGGTCCATCTTCTTGTCTACACTTGGTTAGTTTGCTTTTTTGAACTTTAGCTATTCTGGCGGGTATAGAGTGAAAGTGGTTTTAATTTGCACTTCCCTTGTTACAAATGAGTTGAATACCTTTTCATGTTTATTGACCATTCTCATGGCTTCTTAGGAAGTAAAGTCTCCCACTCATTTTCTTACTGAGTGGTCTGTTTTTCTTTTTGACTTGTAGGAGCTTTTTTCTTTTAAAATATATTTGCGATAGGAGCAGGATATACTTGCAAATATCTTATCTCACTCTTTTTTCATTTTCTTATTGATGTCTTTTGAGGATCGATGTTCTTAATTTTAATGTCATATTTATTAATCTATTTCTTTATGGTTTGTACTTTTTAGTTCTTTATTTTTTTTTATTTTTAAATTTTTTTTTTAAAGATTTTATTTATTTATTTGAGACAGAGAGAATGAGATAGAGAGAGCATGAGAGGGAGGAGGGTCAGAGGGAGAAGCAGACTCCCTGCCGAGCAGGGAGCCCGATGCGGGACTGGATCCCGGGACTCCAGGATCATGACCTGAGCCGAAGGCAGTCGCTTAACCGACTGAGCCACCCAGGTGCCCCTTTTTAGTCCTTTAAAAGAACTTTCCCTACTTCCAATATTATCTTATAAAATCTTTCCATTTTTACCTTTCACATTTAGTCTACAATACTCTTGGATTAATTTTTGGGTTTTTGTGTATGATAATGAGACAGAGATAGTTTCTTCCCTTCCTTCTTCCCTCTCTTCCTCCCTTCCTCCGTCCCTTTCTCTCTCTCTCTCTTCCTCGTCCTTTCCTCCTTGTTCTTCAGTGTCATTCTATCATAGTCCACAAAACATGGGGGCATCATTCTTCAGATTCCATTCTAAAGTTGCTTCTTCCTTGGGAAGAAATTTAAATAAGAAAAAGAAAACAAAGAAAAGGCTTTACCTGGAAAGATTTTTGATAAAAGTATAGTACATCATGAGCTCCATGAATGCAGGAACCATGTCTTGTCCATTTCTGTTTCTCCATCGCCCAGCACACTGCTCCATCAATGTTTATTTACTGAAGAGTTCATAGCTCATACTTTCATGGTAAGACAGAGTTAGATGAAAAGCTCAAACTTTTTCCCAATTAAAGAAGGCTTGGAAAAAACAACTATCAGTGATCTGTCTATCCCTCTTAACAGTTTCTTTAGCTAAAAAACAAAAGTCTGACAGTGGTTCTCAACTTTGGCTGAGGTTTGGGATTGCATAGGAAGTTTTAAAAATACAGAAGCCTGGGTACCAACCCCTAAGGATTTTATTTAGTTGGTCTGGGATGTGGTCTAGGCATCAAGATTTTTCAAATTTGTCCAGGTGATTCTAATGGGCAGCCAAGGCTGAGAATCACCAGGAAAAGAAATAGTGAAAACACACTCTTACTATCATGATCGCCAGGTAAAATACAGGCCTCCTAATTAAATGTGAATTTCAGATGGCCAAAAACATCTTTTTTAGTATAAGTCTGTCCCAAATATTGCTTGAGGCATACTTACGCTAAATCATTACACGTTTATCTAAATTCAAATTTAACTGGATGTCCTGTGTTTTTATTTGCTAATCCTGGCAACCCTAATTACTATAAAATTATTCCTCACATGCTAACCTTGTTAGAATCACTGTGTTCAAATGATGTTTGTCCCTTCCTATGACCTCCTGGTCCTGTGCAGTTTTGCCCTTGCTGTGCTGATCTGCCTTTGTCCCTCCAGCTGACTCTGCAGTTCTGACATCCCACGAAACAACCTTCTCAAAACCAGAATGCCTGGTGCCATTACCAAAAAACCCACTCAACTTCCTAGGGTGACATCAGCCGGCAAATTTAGGAAAAAGCCACTGAAACATCCGTTGGAGAGCTGCACCGGAAAACAAAAGGCTGAGAGATCAATTTCACATTGTCAACAATTTATACAGGATGCGATGAAAACCAAAAGGGAGGAGCATGAGCACCTTGTTTTTCATTTTCTCCAACCAGACTAAGTGAAATAACCTAATTAATTGGGTGATGCATAGTTAGAACTGTGTCAAAGATGACCGGTATGTGAAAACAGAAGACAGAAAGAGTCTCTCCTTTTTCTCCCCTGTCAGTGGGTCCACAGATGCTTCCTCTTATACCAGCACTGCATTTGTTCATCCTTCACTCCTCAGATGGGCAGATGTTGCTCTTGAATCCCTGGGAAGGTTCTAGAAGGGTGGGACCTCTCGTTTGCCTGCTTATACTGTCCTTGTTCTGTGTTAGTGAGATTTAGACTATGCACATCAGTAGTTTTGTTTCTGGGTTGTCACTCGCATTAATGGGAAACCATTCCATCTGCAAGTTTTTTGGGCATTCCTGATTATATTGCTCAGCCCTGAAATGCCCACTTATTCTCCACTTTGAGATTTTGCTGCCTTGGAGCCAGAAGAAGGTCCATTTCTCAATAAGTTGAATAATTTTGGTTGAAGCAGGGTTCATTATACTAATGGAGCTTTACCAGCACATTGTCACTTTCTTAAAGCATTGCATTTGATCCTAACAACGACCCTGCAAGTTAGTAAGGAAGGCATTATTTTCCTTCCTTTACAGATATGGAATAGGGAAACAGAGTCAGCTTTGTTAAACAACTGTGTGAAGTTGTCCATCCAGTAAAGGACAGCACTGCCTCAGCTCGAAGGATCCCAACACTTGGAGATCTTGTTAAAAATGTATGGATTCCTGAATCCTTCTCCTGTCTTCTAATGCAGTGAGGCTGGGGTGGCACCCAGGAGTCTAGTTTAAAGACCAGCTTTAGGGAATTGGCAGAGACTATTGTATTTGAACATCATCATTGGAATTCTTGATTAGAGTTCTAGGAATCCAGCTGCTTTGGGGTGCAGTGCAAATAAATGTAAGTGAAAATATTTACTATCTGCTTCACAAAAGTTGTTGATATTAGTTTACTTTAAAAAATTACATTGGCAGGGTGCCAGGGTGGCTCAGTCAGTTAAGCGTCCGACTCTTGATTTCGGCTCAGGTCATGATCTCAGGGTTGTGAGATTGAGCCCGGCATTGGGCAGGGTGCAGAGCCTGTTTAAGATTCTCTCTCTCCCTTTCCCTCTGCCCCCCCTTCCCCCTCCTCCCTCTTTAAAAAAAGAAAAGAAAAAAATTACATTGGCAGTCCTTAATAAGTACAGCAGAAGTTGAAAGGTAGAAATATAAAAGTCGATTAATTATTGACTTCACTCTGCTATAACTTTTGGGACCAACGAAGGAAAAGGTAGAAATATAAAAGTTGATTAATTATTGACTTCTTCATTCTGCTATCACTTTTGGGACTGACTGAGAAAGAGGCTCCCTCTTTTAGATTTTGTTTCATTCAATTCGTTTATCCAACAAACATTTCCTGAATATCTATAATATACCAGGTACAGTGCTAAAAGCTAGAGGTAAAAAGTTGAATGAAGCATATTCCTTGCCTTTGAGAGGTTTCTGGGCTATTGAGCAGGCAGACATGCAAATGTACAGATCATAAAAAAAATATGATCTATGATATAGTTGGGGTGTGGATTACATGGTTAGGGAACACAGACAGGGGCAGGGGGGGAAGGTCAGCTCTGTTGGGATCAAGATAGACTTCAAAAGTTGATGCAGGGTCTTGCCTAAGGTTTTCTGAATGTTCATGGGTCTCCCGCCTTCGTTCTGTGTTGCATGGACAACTTGAGGCTCACTCCACCCTTTTTACGCAGGGTCTCCTCAAAAGACAAGTATTGTTCAGAACTGAAGTCAAATGACCCGATCCTCCCCTTTGTCCTGAGCTTCCCACATGCATTGCTTCCTAGGGAAAATCTGAAAATAAAGTCAACTTAACGTGAACCAGATGGGCTCTGAGCCTGAGGCTGCCCCCACTTCCTAGCTTGGGGCAGTAAGGCAATCCTTAGGATGGAAGCTGATAGATTTCACACTCACTTGCTCAGTGTTTGAAGAAGGCTGCTCACAGATCTGTAGATGTCAGGGGAACTGATGCCAATCTTCGTGTGACCTGTGGTCATGCATCCCGAGAACCCTCTGTCTCTCTGCCTTGCTGAGCTGATTCCAATGACAAGAACTCCAAACAGAGAGTTTGGGAAGGGCACCAGGATGAACCTGGCCTGTTCAGACTAACTTCAGGCTACCCTTGGGAGCCCTTCATTGCCCTCACTTAAATAGTTCCCTAGTAGAGTTTCCCCCTCTCTGATTTAAGGCAATTTTAATTCCTTTTCTCTTAACTGTCCCTCCCCCTTCTCTTCTTACTCTCCCCATCCCCCACCCCACAACCTGCCTAAACCATTTTTCACCCTTTGCTTTGACAGCGGCCACTATAAATAAAACCAGAGAGACAGCAGGTATTCTGGGAGAGGGGTGAGGTCACAGAAACTGCCCTTTGAGAGCACGGCTGGGCTCTCTTGAAGTCAAATGGACAGCTTATTTCATGCCCCACCGTCCCTTTACTGCTATCCTCACCTCAGGCAATATTTTTGTTTTTACTGTTTGCTACTCAGCTCCCTGGAATGTGGAGCTCTTTTGGAGGCTTGTGTCTATGGAGCTGTGTCTGGGTAGCCTTCCTCCTGATGTGGAGAGGAGCAGGGGACGGGAAGGAAGGGTGGATAAACCAAGTCCAGAGGGAGAAATGGGTTTCTAAGACAACAGCACTGAGCATGCTCTCATCTCTGCGACCAGTGACCCTATTTCATCAGTGATGGATTGGCTTGAAATGGAACTTCCTGTTATGGAGGTGGTGATCACAAATATTAAAGTGCTTAGAAGTTGGGCTCCTTTTGAGAAAAAAATTCTTACTAACTTGTGTCACTGGGTGCCTGAAGCAATCAAGGACTTAAGGAACTGGGGCTACTGAATTCTGATCTTGGATGTCTGAATTAAAGGGAGAAGGTCAAAGTGGAGAAAGATATGAATATATATTGACTGACTTTTATGGTCCAGAAAATTTACCTACTGGTCTCATTTATTTGCACAAAATGGCCCTCTGAGTTGGTGTCACTATTTTTAGGTTAGAAATGTCAAAGCAAGGGTTCAGGGAGAGTAGGAAGCAGAACCAGAGCTCGTGGCGGGCAGGGTTTCAAAGGAAATCCATCTGACCTGCTACTGGGCTAAGAAAAAGGGTTGGTGTCTCACTGACTTCAGTGAGGTATACATATAATGTTCTATTATGAGTTTATATACACTGTGATCTGATTGCAACGTTATTAGGGATGCCTGAGCAAAAACAGCACTTGGAAAGATGGAAGGGTTTATAAAGAAAACTGAAGCACATGATAAAGGCTAGATATTGCTAAGCAATTCTTAAAGTCTATCTTCCCCCGTTCCTCCACTGCCCTCCCCCTACCTTTCTCCCTCCCTCCCCTTTCTGTGTCTCTCCTCTGTCCCTCCATCTCTCTCTCTCTCTCTCTCCTTCTTTCTTCCTATTTTTCCTTCCTTCCCCATTCTCTTTTTTCCTTTCTTTTTCTTTTTTTCCTTCTTCCCTTTGGATATTTCTCTCCATCTAGAGATATGATGGACAGTGATACAGTTCCTGCCCTTGAGGAGTTTCAGTCCATATGCAGAGATGGCCATATAAACAAATTGCTATGATGTCCTATGGCAAGTTCTGTTATAGAGGTTTATGTCCAGTTTTGTAGGTACAGATGAGGGAGCAAATCATTTCACCTAGGAAAATGAGGAGAAGAGAAAGAGAGGAAGTGACATTTCACTTGGCCTTGAACATTGGGCAAACATTTCCTTCCATTTTAGGAGAGATGAATGTGCCCTTTATATTTGGGGCATGGTAAGACCAGGAGAGCTGTACTTTGAGGTGGTATGAGGGCCCTCTTCCAGAAGGACTTGGAATGATTTTTTTTGGAAGGCATAGATGTTGACATCAGTACTGGAGTCTGGGAGGATTTTGAATAGTCACACTAGGCCAAGAGTCCCTGGCCATCAGTGCTATAGAATCTATATTTTTATCCTCCTCTCTTGACCCACCCACGGGACAGTGTGGCCAGTCACTCAACTCACATAGACCTCTGGGAAAATCCCAAAGAAAGTTGGGAGTAATCTGTTTGTACTTGCAGTGGATTCAAGAACATCTTTCTGTAAACTGAGTCTCTTCACTCAATAGAATTGCCCTTGAAGAAGTGTCAGAAGTCATTGGGGGAGAATTTCTTTTGTCCTGTGGAAATAAATAAAGTCCAAGAAGAACAAGCAAAGGCTCTTTATTATTCAGAGCTTGCTATAACAAGGGAGCCAGCCACCATCGCTTACTTACATTTTGGCAGACTCAGGCAGGCAGACTGGGAAAGCTTTATAGTAGGAAAAAGGGAAAGCTTCAGGTGTGCTCTGATTGGAGGCCATTGGCCTGGGGATGCTGGGGGTGGGCTAACTAGAAGTGGGGCAGCCATGTGGTTGGGTAGGGGTGCATATATGACTTTTCCATGGTTGGGAGTGGGGACAAAAATTAGGGAAGCTGTCCGTTGATTAACACATTGTTTGGTGTCCTGAACTGTTACTACAGATAGTAGTCTGAATTCTTATAAGTCTGGCTTATAGCTAGCAGGCTGGGTTCCTGGGCTGGTTATTGTAGATAATGGGTTGGTTTCCTGGGCTGGTTCCTGCAGGTTGTGAGTCAGAGCCCTACTTTTATATATGGTCTTGCCATTGTCCATTTGTATATATGGGCTGTCAGTCCATAGACATGAAATAAGGCCTGGCTTCTGGGGTTTTGGTTGGCAGGAAGAGTAGAGTCTGTTTGGTAAACACACAAGCGTGATGGATAGAAAAGTTGTGGGAAGAGCTGCATATAGAGTGGAGATATGCAAGGCTGAGACGTGTTGGGTGCTCACAAGGGTGCCAGGCTGTAGGCGCTGGAGTGGGGCTCCTGGGGGCTGTATCCCCTGGAGGAAGGGATGCCTTTTAAGGCTCAGGATATGGTTAGGACATCCCTGGAAATGGCTTATATGGATTGTTGGCTTGCACGTTCCTTTTGATACACAGTAATTTGGAGTCCATCTCAGTGATATGCTTGGCCTCTCTCCGATGAAGCCAGGAGCTGGATCTGTTATAGCTGGTATTAGAAATAAAGTACGATGAGAAAAGAGGCTTTGTTTTGACGATCCATTATAACAGATGCGCTGCCTAGGCGTACCAGCATATGACTTCCACAGAAAAGTGGCTTTCCTCTTCTCTACCCTCCCTGAATTAAAAAGCCTTGACTAGAAAGGGGAATCTGGAAAGGGGAATCTTTTTTTTTTCCTCCTTAACTACTACCAGGTGTCCTACTCAGGTAGTTGGGTAAAATAGTCAAAATATTTTTATAGGGGCTATAAACGGTTTTACAATATACTTACTATTTATGAGGAAGACCAACATGTTGGGAGTTTTGATGGCTGAGACAGGCACACAGCAGAGAGGCCAGCATTCCTCACAGAGTTTTGTTAAAATGCGTTAATCCTAGTCACAAAGCCAAGTATAAAATTTTAGTGGCTTCTGAAACTGTCGCCCTTTTTTATGTCCCTTGTCTGAAGCTCTCTGGAAACCCATGACCTGACATGGCTAAACATATTTGCTGCTGTGCGCTGCGTTTACAAGGCCATGTACAGTCACCAGCAGAGGGAGGGTGATGGGGAGGAAAGTGTAAATATCACCTTTTAAATAATGAGTGGGCTGACATAAATCAATATTACTAATGTTTTGGGAAACTTTTTCATTTACGTTGAAGGTTTTTTCCCCCCCAACCAAATGGTATCTTTTGACACAGAAAAATGTAACGATTCATAAAAAATTAATCGAAGATAAGGATGCCTCTTTTTTTAAAAAGGCAAGAATGAAGCTATAATGAAACGGGACACAACATCTTTTTTTTTTTTTTTTAATTATTAGCATCCTCTTTAATAGCCCATAGCAAATAACATAGCTTAATGACCTTAATGATATAAATTCTTGTGAATTAATAACGTGCTAGAAAATTATAAAGAGGTTCTCATTAAACAGACACCCACAACCAATGTTGAGAGATGATCTCGATTCAGCAGTGGCTCTTTTAAAAGCAACCGTCAAGTATGGTTCCACCAAGTTTTTTCTCATTTACAGTGCATAAGTCCTGAATGATCAAGGTACTGGTGGTGGGTTGAAATGGAAAACTCAGCTTCTAACTATGTTCACAGGAGAAATGTTCCTGAGTTTTCACCTCTGAGCTTTTTTTATGACACCAAACAACAGAGACAGAGAGGTAGGAAAAGATGAATAAGAAAGCTTACCAATCCAAAAGGCAAGTGACACTAACTTGAAGATTTTTTAATTAATTAATTAATTAATTAATTAATTTAGAGTGCATGAGCAGGGGGAGGGGCAGAGGGAGAGGGAGAGAGAATCTCAAGCAGACTCTGCGCTGAACATGGAGCCTGACACTGGGCTCGATCTCAACACCCAATCATGACCTGAGCAGAAATCAAGAGTCAGACTTAACTGACTGAGCCACCCAGGCACCCCTTGTTCATTTTGCATTATCAAGTCACTTAATTTGTTCAAACAAGACAAGAATGTCTCCACTGGATCTGAAATTAGAAAAGGGAAACATATTTTTTTAAAAATTCCCGGAATTGGTATGTTCTGCTACTGACTTGCAGTGTAGTCTTAGAATTCACATTCTTCCTATGACATCATTCTCTTGTGTTTTTTTTCAGTTCAGTGGGATTACCCACCTGTCTCCTCACTGGTAAATTAGGGCATCTTTTGGAAGTGAGTGCCTTGTTAGTCACTTAGGCAAAGAAATCTATTGAGCACTTTCTTCCCTGATCTGCATGCAGCCTTATAGCAAGCTGGACTGGTATATTGTTCTCCAGAATTTGGCTGAATTTATTGATTGTATTTATATTCCCTAGAAATTACCTAAATAAGTGTTCTGATACCCTTGCAGACAGTTGGGGAACAGACCCAAAGTTTAGCTAGGCTATATTTTATTTAGCCTTAACAGAATACAATCTGAGTCTTCCTTGCTCAGGATTAATGTTTGGATTTGATCGTCTCTGATTAGTGGTTTGTTGTTCTTCATCCTGACTTTAATGGTAACTCCGAAACTTACTAGAGAGCAGATAACTTATTTGACCACTCCTTTAAGACCACTCTGTAACATTTTTAAATATTCAAGCTGATCCACTCCTACACCAGCCCACTGAAGTCCTAACCCCATCTTCCTTCTGATCCCAGATGATAGGGATATGGGAGAGAAAAGCAAGCTTGAAAGAAAGTCCATACCTGTCATTTCAGGATAGCCTTGGGTACTGTACAGAGTTCTACTAGAGCCCAAACTTTTGGGTGCAGTTTACAAATTGGGCCTCCCATTTCTTGGTGCCTGATGGTCAATTACACTGCTAACAAACCAAGCATGATCTTGAGAGGGTTCATAAAAAAACCCATTTTAGACTCCACTCCAAAACTGCTAGAACTCATACAGGAATTCAGTAAAGTGGCAGGATATAAAATCAATGCACAGAACTCAGTGGCATTCCTATACACCAACAACAAGACAGAAGAAAGAGAAATTAAGGAGTCGATCCCATTTACAATTGCACCCAAAACCATAAGATACCTAGGAATAAATCTAACCAAAGAGACAAAGGATCTGTATTCAGAAAACTATAAAATACTCATGAAAGAAATTGAGGAAGACACAAAGAAATGGAAAAACGTTCCATGCTCATGGATTGGAAGAACAAATATTGTGAAGATGTCAATGCTACCATAGAGCGATCTGCACATTCAATGCAATCCCCATCAAAATACCATCCACTTTTTTCAAAGAAATGGAACAAATCATCCTAAAATTTGTATGGAACCAGAAAAGACCCCGCATAGCCAGAGGAATGTTGAAAAAGAAAAGCAAAGCTGGTGGCATCACAGTTCCGGACTTCCAGCTCTATTACAAAGCTGTCATCATCAAGACAGTATGGTACTGTCACAAAAACAGACACATAGATCAATGGAACAGAATAGAGAGCCCAGAAATGGACCCTCAACTCTATGGTCAACTCATCTTTGACAAAGCAGGAAAGAATGTCCAATGGAACAAAGACAGTCTCTTCAACAAATGGTGTTGGGAAAATTGGACAGCCACATGCAGAAGAATGAAACTGGACCATTTCCTTACACCACACACAAAAATAGACTCCAAATGGTTGAAAGACCTCAATGTGAGACAGGAGTCCATCAAAATCCTAAAGGAGAACACAGGCAGCAACCTCTTCGACCTCAGCCAAAGCAACTTCTTCCTAGAAACATTGCCAAAGGCAAGGGAAGCAAGGGCAAAAATGAACTATTGGGACTTCATCAAGATAAAAAGCTTTTGCAAAGCAAAGGAAACAGTCAACAAAACCAAAAGACAACCGACAGAATTTGCAAATGACATAAGACAAAATTGACAAAAGACAATTTGCAAATGACATATCAGATAAAGGGCTAGTATCCAAAATCTATAAAGAACTCATCAAAGTCAACACCCAAAGAACAAAGAATCCAATCAAGAAATGGGCAGAAGACATGAACAGACATTTTTCCAAAGAAGACATCCAAATGGCCAACAGACACATGAAAAAGTGTTCAATATCGCTCGGCATCAGGGAAATCCAAATCAAAACCTCAATGAGATACCACCTCACACCAGTCAGAATGGCTAAAATGAACAAGTCAGGAAATGACAGATGTTGGCGGGGATGCGGAGAAAGGGGAACCCTCCTACACTGTGAGGTGGGAATGCAAGCTGGTGCAGCCACTCTGGAAAACAGTATGGAGGTTCCTCAAAAAGTTGAAAATAGAGCTACCATATGATCCAGCAATTGCACTACTGGGTATTTACCCCAAAGATACAAAAGTAGGGATCCGAAAGGGTACGTGCACCCCGATGTTTATAGCAGCAATGTCCACAATAGCCAAACTGTGGAAAGAGCCAAGATGTCCATCGACAGATGAATGGATAAAGAAGAAGTGGCATATATATACAATGGAATATTATGCAGCCATCAAAAGGAATGAGATCTTGCCATTTGCAATGACGTGGATGGAACTGGAGGGTATTATGTTGAGCGAAATAAGTGAAGCAGAGAAAGACATGTATCATATGACCTCACTGATATGAGGAATTCTTAATCGCAGGAAACAAACTGAGGGTTGCTGGAGTGGGGGGTGGTGTGGGAGGGATATGATGACTGGGTGATAGACACTGGGGAGGGTATGTGCTCTGGTAAGTGCTGTGAATTGTGGAAGACTGTTGAATCTCAGATCTGTACCTCTGAAACAAATAACGCAATATATGTTAAGAAAAAAAGAAGAAGAAGAAGAAGAAGAAGAAGAAGAAGAAGAAGAAGAAGAAGAA